>NC_084622.1:58727661-59070161 GCF_033978795.1 Nerophis ophidion | reverse complement strand
ACATGTATATGTATCATATACTACACATGTCTGTGTATATATACATGTATATATACGTGTATATACATGTGTATATACGTGTATATACATGTGTATATACATGTATATGTATGTGTATATATACATGTATATGTATGTGTATATATACATGTATATGTATGTGTATATATATATGTATATGTATGTGTATATACATGTATATGTATGTGTATATACATGTATATGTATGTGTATATACATGTATATGTATGTGTATATATACATGTATATGTATGTACATATACAGGTATATATACGTGTATATACATGTGTATATCCGTGTATATGTATGTGTATATATACCATGTATATGTATGTGTATATATACATGTATATGTATATATACATGTACATGTATGTGTACATACATGTATATGTATGTGTTTATACATGTATAATATACATGTATATGTATGTATATATACATTTATATGTATGTGTATATACATGTATATGTATGTATACATATACATGTATATGTATGTATACATATACATGTAATGTATATATACATACACATGTATGTGTATATATACATGTATATATACGTGTATATACATGTGTATATACATGTATATGTATGTGTATATATACATGTATATGTATGTGTCTATATACATGTATATGTATGTGTATATATATATGTATATGTATGTGTATATACATGTATATGTATGTGTATATACATGTATATGTATGTGTATATACATGTATATGTATGTGTATAGTATTATTATTATGTGTATATATACATGTATATGTATGTATATATACAGGTATATATACGTGTATATACATGTGTATATCCGTGTATATGTATGTGTATATATACATGTACAGTATATGTATGTGTATATATACATGTATATGTATGTGTATATATACATGTATATGTATGTGTATATACATGTATATATACATGTATATGTATGTATATATACATTTATATGTATGTGTATATACATGTATATGTATGTATATATACATGTATATGTACAGGAGTGACATAGTTTGTTTACCACTAAATACGTTTATTTTTGATTATATAGAAAGTCAACCACGGTGAATATTTTTTGTTTGTTAAAATAAATTAACATTTTGAATCTAGAAATATCTCAGCGAGTGCTTATTCAAGAATTTAGCGCGTCATAAAACCTCCTCCTCAAGGCTACTCTATAGTCTTTATTTTAATTTTTTCGAAACTCTTTGGAACGACAGAGTAGCTGTTACAATATGTATGTGTTTGTATTTATATATATATATATATATATATATGTGTGTATATATATATGTGTGTGTGTATGTATATATGTGAGTATAACATATATATGTGTGTATGTATGTATATATACTGTATATATGTGTATCTATATATGTCTATAATATATATATATATATACACATATATGTGTATATAAATGTGTCTGTACATATATATGTACATATATATGTATATATATATGTATATATGTGTGTGTATATATAATTGTTGATAGCACACTGTGCCCAAAAAAACACATTTTGAATTATGAAATATGTAACTACTCACCACTTATAATGACAGATGATCATGAAAACAGATGGAATTGGAGTTGTGGTCAAGCCAGGTCCAGCTTGTCAGCGTCCACAATCTGGCCTGCGGGTTGTCTCAAACTAAAAAATCTGTCTTGTCCAGACATTTAGGCAAATTATATTGTTGATGGAGATGCCCCAAACAGTGTGTATTTGTATATATGTTTGTATGTATATATATACATATATATATATATATATATATACATACACACACACTGTTTTACATACATATATATATATATATATATATATAAACACACGGAAAGAGGAGTACACCCTGGACAAGTCCCCATCTCATCGCAGGACCAACACAGACATGTTATCAGTTATTTCACCTTTTTTTTTGTATTAAGTACTTTACTCCACATGTGTTTTATTCATAGTTTTGATGCCTTCAGTGACAATAGTCATGAAAATAAAGAAAAGGCATTGAATGAGAAGGTGTGTCCAAACTTTTGACCTGTTTTGTATACATAACCACAAATATGCAGGGCGGCAAACTGACTGGAATAACAAATATTCAAGGAGCCTCCAGCAAAACACACACAGAAGTTTATTATCGGGTTAAAAGACCACGCTAGCGTTCAGCGGCTTATTTGCTTTCAGCCCTTGCGTTAGCATATATTGCATCTAATTTCAACACCTGTCACCTTGTTGGAAACCGCAATTAAAAAAAGAAGGGGAAATAAAAACAATACAAAACAAAAATAGTCCAAAAAAAAAAGCCAATAAAGCAGCAGGATTTTAATGATATAAATGGAGCCAATTTATTCTGGAATTCGGCTCATGAATCCATAATATCATTTATAATTCATCTGGGTCTTGCTTATATTAACTGGTAAAAGTTGGCACCCCATAATAACAGCAAATAGCTGCAATAGTGCAAATCCTATATGTATGTTTTATATGCATTGAGGGTATTGACCGCTTGAGCTATAATGGGTTTTATTGTTATGGCGGCACTCCACACCGCGCTCATACAATTCAAGCGAGAGGCTTTAAGTTCATGCATACACCCCATCTCGGACGTACTCTAAACTCTCATGTTTCCCCTCTTAGACCCGCGAAGCCTTGGGAAGGTTTGTGAAGAAAAGCATTGTGCACTACAGGGATGACCTGGATCTGCAGAACTTGATGGACTACATTCAGAAAGAGGTGCTCTGCTCTGTTCCTCCATGACTGTACTCTATGTTTTTAATATGACCACAACCTCTGCTTTAATGAAGACGTCACAACACTCAATGAAGAAACCAATAATTTGAGATGTCAGCAAAGAAGTTGGGGTGGAAGGTCTGAAGCTTAAACAGCAAACAAAGTAGTTTTAGAAAAAAATTTTATTTACCCATAATCAAAAAGTACAGGTTGGATTGAATTGCTCCGGAAGATCCAGAATCAAGCAAAATCCTATCATAATATTGGTCTACTGGCCTTTTATATGTTTCCCTCATGTGTCAAGGTCCCGTTGTTTTAGACTTGTTTGCTCTGAAACATCCTTGAATCCCTTAGTCATAATACAGTGAGGCAAAAAAGTATTTAGTCAGCCATTGATTGTGCAAGTTCTCCCACTTAAAATGATGACAGAGGTCTGTAATTTTCATCATAGGTACACTTCAACTGTGAGAGACAGAATGTGGAAAAAAAAAACCCAGATATTCACATTGTAGGAATTTTAAAGAATTTATTTGTAAATTAAAGTGGAAAATAAGTATTTGGTCAACCATTCAAAGCTCTCACTGATGGAAGGAGGTTTTGGCTCAAAATCTCAGGATACATGGCCCCATTCATTCTTTCCTTAACACGGATCAATCGTCCTGTCCCCTTAGCAGAAAAACAGCCCCAAAGCATGATGTTTCCACCCCCATGCTTCACAGTAGGTATGGTGTTCTTGGGTTCTTCCTCCAAACACCACCAGTTGAGTTTATACCAAAATGGATACATGGATGATACAGCAGAGGATTGGGAGAATGTCATGTGGTCAGATGAAACCAAAATAGAACTTTTTGGTATAAACTCAACTCTTTGTGTTTGGAGGAAGAAGAATACTGAGTTGCATCCCAAGAACACCACACCTACTGTGAAGCATGGGGGTGGAAACATCATGCTTTGGGGCTGTTTTTCTGCTAAGGGGACAGGACGATTGATCCGTGTTAAGGAAAGAATGAATGGGGCCATGTATCGTGAGATTTTGAGCCAAAACCTCCTTCCATCAGTGAGAGCTTTGAATGGTTGACCAAATACTTATTTTCCACCATCATTTACAAATAAATTCTTTAAAATTCCGGGATTTTTTTTCCACATTCTGTCTCTCACAGTTGAAGTGTACCTATGATGAAAATGACAGACCTCTGTCATCATTTGAAGTGGGAGAACTTGCACAATCGCTGGCTGACTAAATACTTTCTTGCCCCACTGTATACGATCAAAACATGTTGGAGAATAGTTAGCCCGACCACAAGTTCAACTTTCACCTACATTTGCTCTTCCAGTGATTCAGAGGCTTTTAGACAGACTTTCTTTTTGGACTAAAACAGACACAAAATATGGTATAAAGGTCAGAAATTCCACTACAAAGTATCAGATGATATCAGCCAGGGATTTGTGATAAAGCCTAAAATCAATATTGCGATCCTTTTGCAATAACAATACATAATTATGACAATATGTTTGGTATGTAAAGGATGGTATAAACATTTTGAAACAGGTTACAAAGGTTTGTAATTTGGCTGCTGACGCCTGCCGTGCATCATTTCCGGTTGTATTATTTTCTCTAGGTTATTATTCATTTGAGCACATTCAACAATACCACAATAATAATAACCATAATGATTTTGATCACTATAACCACAATATGAATTTTTGATATCGTTACATCCCTACTGTATTACTCAATACAATATATCTTCACACCTGGAAGAAAGACAAGACATGCAGGCATACTTGCCAACCCTCCCGGATTTTCTCCAGGGACAAATTTTCTCCCGAAAATCTCCCGAAATTCAGGCGGAGCTGGAGGCCACGCCTCCTCCAGCTCCGTGTTTTCACGTCCGCTTTCCCGCAGTATAAAGAACGTGTCTGCCCAATGACGTTATAACTGTAGAATGATCGAGGGCGAGTTCTTGGTTTCTTATGTAGGTTTATTATTAGGCAGTTTCATTAAAGTCCTCCCAGCCCGGTAATAACACACAACAACAGCAGTCACATTTTCGTCTACCGTAAAGCAGTTCGTCTGACGTAAGCTCCAATGTTGTGAACTTGTGAAACTCTTAAACAGGACAATGCAATCTACTGTACATGGAATAGAATGTAGAATAGAATGTACTTTATTTATTTCAGCACCACAGTTCGCTAACAATAAACAATGATGAAGTGAAGTGAAGTATATTTATATAGCGCTTTTCTCAAGTGACTCAAAGCGCTTTACATAGTGACACCCAATATCTAAGTTACATTTAAACCAGTGTGGGTGGCACTGGGAGCAGGTGGGTAAAGTGTCTTGCCCAAGGACACAACGGTAGTGACTAGGATGGCACAAGCGGGAATCGAACCTGCAACCCTCATGTTTCTGACACGGCCACTCTACCAACCGAGCTACTGATAATAATAAATAATATAATATATATAATATATTATGTATATAATATATGAATAATATAAATATATTCTACATATATTCTACATTTAAGTGGAGTCAAGGAACATATGCAATATACAGTCTGATGGCTGTCGTTATGAAGGACCTCCTGTGTCGTTCGGTGTTACATTTGGGGAGTCTGAGCCTTCCACTGAACGTGCTCATTCTCTCCGCAAGGTCTGAGTGTAATGGATGGGAGGTGTTGTCCCTAATGGCTAGGAGTTTTGCTAGACTTCCTCTCTGCCAGAGAGTCTAGCTGTGGTTAGAAAAACGATAAATTACCAACACTAAACCAAAAGCGCTAGACAAGGCTAGGAATAATACTAAACGAAAAAAATAAAACAGAGAAACAAAGTACAAAATAAAAGCACTAGACAAAACAGAAAAAAGTAAATACAAAATAAAGACTAGGCTAGATTAATACAGGCAAACCTGAGATGATGCACGAGACGAACTAGAGAGTCCGCTGGCGAGACAAATGACACATGCGTCTGTAGTAAGCCGTTGACAAAGTCCCGGCGCTCGCAGGCCGTAAGTAGCCAGGTTAAATAGGCTGACCCTGATCAACACCAGGTGTGTGCTGCTGCCCTGCGCCAGCTGCACTCCATACTGTGGACGAGAGAGAGAGTGAATATGGTGTTCAAACAAAAACAGAAATGAGCAAGGAAAATTCAGATTACCACATTTTCAGTTATTTCACCTTTTTTTGGTAAGTACATAACTCTACAATGTATTCATTTATAGTTTTGATGCCTTCAGTGACAATCTACAATGTAAATAGTCATGAAAATAAAGAAAACTCATTGAATGAGAATGTGTCCAAACTTTTGGCCATATATATATATATATATATACATATATATATATATACATATATATACTTTCTAGATTTATAACACTGGTTGCTGTATTTAAACATGAGTGGCCAAGATGTCAATTGTGTACTGCCAGTGTAGTTTTATACACAAAACAGAATAAAACTACGGTAGTTTGTTTCCTTATGTGACTATTGTATTTATATATTACCGGTATTCAACATTTAAAAAAAAATGCTTGATTCCAGTTAAAATAACACACAGTAAGGTTGGTGTGAAATTGACTTATTTATAAATTCATTGAGTGCAGGTCTTGTTGTGAATTTAGTTTTTGAGATGCTCTGCAATAACAACAATAATAATAATAATAAAAGTGTTATTAAAGGCCTACTTACACCCACTACTAGCGACCACGCAGTCTGATAGTTTATATATCAATGATGAAATATTAACATTGCAACACATGCCAATACGGCCGCTTTAGTTTACTAAATTACAATTTTGAATTTCCCGCGGAGTTTCCTGTTGAAAACGTCGCGGAATGATGACGCTTGTTTGTGACGTTATTGGTTGGAGGCGACATATTGATGGTAAATGGGTTTTACATGTATAGCGCTTTTCTACCCCTTTTTAAGGAGCCAAAGCGCTTTGACAGTATTTCCACCTTCACACACTGATTAGCCCAGCACCACTTACGGCTAAAAGTCGTCTCTTTTCATCGCATAATTACACAGTATTCTGGACATCTGTGTTGCTGAATCTTTTGCAATTTGTTCAATTAATAATGGAGAAGTCAAAGTCGAAAGATGGAGGTGGGAAGCTATTAGCTTTTAGCCACACAAACACACGGTGTTTCCTTGTTTAAAATTCCCGGAGGTGAAGCTTTACTATGGATCAGAGCGGTCAAGCGAACATGGATCCCGACTACATGTCAACCGGCAGTTTTCAGTGAGGAATATGTGGTAATAAGTCGCCTCTTACCTGAGATCAGCCGTGACTTCTCTGAGACTCTGGAGTCAAAACACCCCTCCGACTTTAAGGTTCTATTTAATCTCTCTAAAACACTAGCAACACAATAGGCATATAAGGGATTTCTCAGAATTATCCAAGTAAATGTGTCTAATAACATCTGAACACTGTGATCGTCTTTTTTTTTTTTTCCTTCACTCTAAATTTCCTCATCCACGAATATTTCGTCCTCGCTCAAATTAATGGGGAAATTCTCGCTTTCTCGGTCCATTTAGCTGTTGCTGCTGGAGGCTCACATTATAAACAATGTGAGGATGTGAGGAGCCCTCACACCGGTGACGTCACGCGCACATCTTCTGCTACTTCTGGTAAAGGGCAAGGTTTTTTTTATTGGCAACCAAAAGTTGCAAACTTTATCGTCGATGTCCTTTCAGCAAAAATATGGCAATATCGCAAAATGATCAAGTATGACACACAGATTGGACCTGCTATCCTGTTTAAATAAGAACATCTCATTTCAGTAGGCCTTTTAGACAACATTAAATATGTGTTACAGTTTATACTTTTATATTTTAGTCGACAAAATTTACTGGAATTTTAGGAGACTAAAATGTTGAGGAATTTGGTCGACTGAAACAAAATCAATTTAGAAGACTAAAAATAAAACACAAAGTTAACACTGGTCGTTATTCTATGGAAGTGAAATAATTCTATTGGGACACCTCTTCTTCAAACCGCGGCCCATTGGCACATTTTTACTTTGGCCCATTGGAGACAAAAGGTTTTGGGCAGTCCTGATCCACACTGGCACGCCATGGCACACTCCATATTTCTAAATACTGCATGTGGATTCCCTTTTACAGTTTCAGTGTTGTGGATGGAACAACTACACAGACTGGTCCTGGAACCTGTACTTCAATTGTTCGAAAGCCAACCCCAGCTCGGAGCGCTGCGCCGTTCCCTATTCCTGCTGCCCTCCCACTCCCGGAGAGGTGAGTGCCGTCCTCCTCAAATGGGCAAATGAATAAATTAGCCTCACGCTGAAAAGTTAAGTTCCGAAAACGACCTCAACTTCCTCGCAGACTCATAATTGGCTGAATGCGTTGTCTCAAAGTAATGAAAGAGCTAATTGAGTTTCAAGGTGATCCGTCTTTCACGGATGAGTAACACGCTTTTCACGGCGGCCTCAGCCAGCCTGGGAGACGTATTAAAGGCAGAGGTGGGTAGTAACGCGCTACATTTACTCCGTTACATTTACTTGAGTAATTTTTGGGATAAATTGTACTTCTAAGAGTAGTTTTTATGCAACATACTTTTACTTTTACTTGAGTATATTTATAGAGAAGAAACGCTACTTTTACTCCGCTCCATTTATCTACAATCAGCTCGTTACTCGCTACTTTTTTTTTTTTATCGATCTGTTAATGCACGCTTTGTTTGTTTTGATTTTGTCAGACACGCATTCAAAGTAGGAACTACACATGCCTGCGTTTCACCAATCACATGGAGTCACTGGTGACGTTGGACCAATCAAACAGAGCCAGGCGGTCACATGACCGTCACACGTCGAATCCGACTTAAAAAAGTTTAAAAACTTATTGGGGTGTTAGCATTTAGTGGTCAATTGTGCGGAATATGTACTGTACTGTGCAATCTACTAATAAAAGTCTCAACCAATCAATCAAAAGTGTAAAGGAAAAAAGACACTTTATTTCAACCGTACTTCCCGTCAAAAGCCTAAAGACTGGTCGCACAGTTCCTGTCTTCACAATAAAAGTGCCGCTCTATCACGCCTGCGCTAACAAAATAAGAGTCTCCGAAAGCCAGCGCAAACAAGCTAGCAAGCTACGGAGTTTGCCGCCAATGTATTTCTTGTAAAGTGTATAAAAACAAATATGGAAGCTGGACAAATAAGATGCCAAATCCAACAACTTTCATGTGGTATTAGACAGGAAGGAGAAACTTTTTTTCTCCTCCATTTGAAAACGTGGACGTTATCAGCACTATACTGTCTGATTCCAATCAATGCAAGTCATCAGAATCAGGTAATACACCAACTTATATTCTTGTCTTCATGAAAGATAGGAATCTATATGTTAAACATGCATGTATATTCATTAAAACACCTTTAACATGTCAACAACAACGGCAAAATAAATAATTATAAATTATATACTGTATATATACTGTGTGTGTGTATATATATATATATATATATATGATATGTGTGTGTATGTATATATGAGGTAGATCACCTCGACTTGGTCATTTATTAAATAATTGATTAACGTTGAAAAACTTATTGGGGTGTTACCATTTAGTGGTCAGTTGTACAGAATATGTACTGTACTGTGCAATCTACTAATACAAGTTTTAATCAATCAATCAATCAAATCAATCAATGCCTACTGAGCCTGTGGTGCTGTTAAGTTATTGTGGCTCAATTAGCCTTAATTTTTTTTATTTTCATGTATTATTATTTAATATATATTATTGTTTTAGTTGCTTAAGAGATATTCCTGGCTCTGAATTTGCTCATTGCTATTTTTATGTTTTTGTGCATTATTTGTTGCCGTCATCATTAAACAAACAGGTTACTCATCAGTTACTCAGTACTTGAGTAGTTTTTTCACAACATACTTTTTACTTTTACTCAAGTAAATATTTGAGTGACTACTCCCTACTTTTACTTGAGTAATAAATCTTTAAAGTAACTGTACTCTTACTTGAGTACAATTTCTGGCTACTCTACCCACCTCTGATTAAAGGTGCATCTTGAAGCACGCACATACTCTGTTACTTGACTCACAGCATCTTCTTGGGACAAAGTGACAAACATAACATAGAGCAGTGATATTGAACTCAATTCTGTTATTGGCCACAACTTTTCCCTTCTATCATTTTTATTTCGTATATACCTGAAAACCAGTGCCCTCTGCAGCGGATATTTGATTTTTGTCTTGTTTGTCAGCATTATTACATTTGGATAAAATTATTTATCTAGGAAGGCTATTGTCGTGGTTTACCTGACACATGAAACGTGCCAAATTGGGGCGGAGCACTATCCAAAGTACAGTGTCGAATATCTTAAAATGTGTTTTGTGGCAATTCCTACTTTGGCCACAGTGTCAGTTGATATGTCGAGTGGCACTTTCCATCATTTTCAACGGACTGCATCGCAAAATGATTAATGAAACCATAATATTCCTTTCGCTACTGTAATCTATTTAGCGAAGGAGATACGTTTGTGTATATTATGCAACCAAACAAAATGGTTAAGCTTATAGTAATGTCAGCTTTTAACATGCATTCATTTCCAATGTAAAACATCACATATTTTGTTTTTTTTATTTTTATTTCTGCATGTCCGAAAAGGGGTAGGAGGAAGCTGAAATTATTTATTAAAAAATTATAAAACTCTATTCTATTCTATTAATCCTCCCCGTTTTTGTATCATAGCAGTTATTAACATATTTGTTTGTAATATACTGGATTTTTGATTGATTGATTGATTGAAACTTGTATTAGTAGATTGCACAGTACAGTACATATTCCCTACAATCGACCACTAAATGGTAACACCCCAATAAGTTTTTCAACTTGTTTAATCAATTCATGGAAACACCACAGTGATAAATAAAATGTATTTTTATTAAATACATAAATAAACAATAAATAAAGTTCTCATAAATGAATTATAATGTGACTTACGGTTCTCGTTATGAGATAAGATCATCTCATTTTTTGATATGTTTCAAGATATCAAGATTCTTCTTCTTCGTACTTTGCAAACACTTTGAGTTTAAACAGTTTCCTAAACTGGATCTTATTAGTAAATTGTTTGATTTCCTCGTTTAATCCATTCCATAATTAAACTTCACATACTGATATACTAAAGGTTTTAAGTGTTGCACGTGCATAAAAATGTTTGAAATAAAATGTTACTCTAAGGCAGTGGTTCTCAACCTTGTTGGAAGTACCCAACCCCACCAGTTTCATATGTGCATTCACCAAACCCTTCTTTAGTGAAAAAAAAAATATATATATATATATATTTTTGCTGAAAATCATATATACATATACATATATATATATATTTATTTATTTTTTCAAATTTAAGAAAAATGCATGTTTTTTTCCTGGTGCACAAAAAGAACCGTGCATGAACATCACCTTGTTCAACACAGTGCATTAACTCACAACAAATTACACACCTTACACACATTACCATTAATTGATTAACAAGGAGCCCGACTTAAACAAGTTGAAAAACTTAATCGGGTGTTACCATTTAGTGGTCAATTGTACGGAATATGTACTGTACTGTGTAAACCAGACCTGGGCAAATTAAGGCCCAGGTCTGGTTTACACAGCTTTTCCATCTGGCCCGTCGGAAATTTCCAAATAATTTTTTTTAGATCTTTAAGATGGAAAGTGTAGCTTCCATTATGGTGTGCAGTCATGTTTTCTAATGACCGTAAGTCAATCAACTATACTAAGTCTTTCAATGGTTGGAATCTGCGCTTTTGCATGATATGCCAGTTACTACGGTAATCTAATTAGTTACTACGGTAATCTAATTAGTTACTACGGTAATATAATTAGTTACCATGATCATCTAATTAGTTACTATGGTAATCTAATTAGTTACTACGGTAATATAATTAGTTACCATGGTCATGCAAAAATCAGCTGCAAACCATCATTTTAATTTGTTCATTTCTTCTGTTTGTATTAGCTCAGTTTTTTTTCCTAAACTCATCAGCGAATATAAATACCTTTGTTACTTTACAAATGTCACTTACAGTCTGTAGAGATTGAACAAGTTTAGTCCCAGGATTGATCCATGGAATACATTGGGAGATACTCTGCATCTGGGAAGTATTCACAAATGGACTTTATCCACATCTTGTTGTCTTGCAGCCTTTGATCAATACTTTGTTGATGCATCTTTGGCAACAATTACCGCCTCAAGTCTTTTTTGAGTAGATGCCACCAGCTTGCCACAACTATCTTAGGCAGTTTTACCCTTTCCTCTCAAGCTCCATCTGGTTGGATGAAAAGCGTTGCTTTTCCTCCAAACTTGATGAGGCCTGGCATTCTTGCCAAAGAGTTCAATATTTGTCTCATCAGACCAGAGAATTTTGTTTCTCATGGTCAGAGAGTATTTGAGGTCTATTTTTGCAAATTGTTTACTAAGATATAGCTTCCGTCTGATTGGTGGATTGTTGAAAAGATAGTTGTCCTGGAGGGTTTTCTTCAAAAATAGGTGGTTTCTTATTTACTCCCACAAATGAATAGGAGAAGGATCTTTTTTTATTTCTTAGAACTCTGCGTCCACTTTTCTCGTTTGTGACAGAGACATTTTGTGAGAATGAGGGTGCCAAAGCACGATGTTTGAAGTAGGAGACGTAAAACGGAAACTTTTTAACGTTGGGTCGAGGGAAGGAGCTGCAGTCTCGCTTTGATGTGTACATTTGCTTGCCTAACAGATATCGTACTGCAACATCCAGTGGACACATTTAGAACAGCAGTTTCTTTCATTTAAAAATGCAGCTCATTTTTCCACCTGGCAAACTCATCTCGCGAGCCGGATTAAACCCTTTTGCGGGCCTGATCCGAAGAGGTTTGTTTCCCACCAAACTCCTTTATCGTTGTTGATGCTGTCGAAGTGCTGTCAATTTTAGTATCTGTCCAGATCCTTAAAGTCAAGGATAACAACTTAATTACTTAGACCATTGATGAAACTCCTCCATCTCCTTTGGTCTTGAGCCCTCCGCTCCAGTTGTTGCCATAACAGCCCTTGCGTCTTCATCTCCTGCTCTGTGGTTTTTCTCCAGGTAGTTCTAGACCAGGGGTAGGGAACCTATGGCTTGGGAGCCAGATGTGGCTCTTTTGATGACTGCATCTGGCTCTCGGATAAATCTGAGCTGACATTGCTTAACACGATAAATAATGAATAATTCCACTTGTAATCACAGTGTTAAAAATAATGTTCAAAATATAAAACATTTTCATGCATTTTTAATTCTATCCATCCCTTTCTACCGCACCTGTTCAAAAAGTTGCGTTAATGGTAAGAAGTTATTTATTTATTATTGGTTAGTGTGGGGTTTGCCCTCCTGGGGGTTCTTCAGACCACCAAGCACCGACATGAGAGCCTGTTTCAAGGTTACAATATTGTTTTATTTTTCAATAAGTCCCTCAGTTGCTTTCCAGCAATTGTATTTTTCTCTTTTGTTTTCGCTAGCGCTCTGGCTCCAGCCCCAACCCCGTCTCTCCTCCTGGCTGCTGCTTATAACAGAGCGACAGGTGATTAGATAACAAGGCCCAGGTGGGCCGTCTACGCACCTGTCGCTGATTTAGAGGCCGGTCCTGGCACACACATATGTGTTTGGGTGACATATCAGGACTTATGACAAAAACGCCTTTCCAATGGTTCTACAGGCCTGGGAATGAGACGGTTAGTGAACCAGAATTTTAGAAACACAGTGGTCTATTGAGATTTTTGCAACTCTTTTGTTTTTTTCTGAACCTGATTTTTATGGTACATATGAGGACTTGTCAGGTTTAGGTGACAAATGAAGACCAGAGTGTTTACGATTTCAAGTTTATGTGACATATGACGACCATGACGTCACAGAGTGTTTAAGATTTCAAGTTTGTGAAATATGACAACCATGACATCACAGAGTGTCAAAGATTTCAGGTTCATGTGACATATGAGGCTAATGACATCAGAGACTTAACAAAACCACCTGAGTTGGTTTAGTTGATGTGTTGTCATTTTAAAAAAATCCCAATCCCATGCTACTGTAATCTAAAACCAAGAAGAGTTTAAAAGAAACATGGGTAAAAATGTAATTGTCGACTAAGTGTAACTGAATTGTTTTTGTGGATTTTGTCGCTAAGAATGATCTAGAATAAATACAAAACGCTTGCTGTTTATCTTGTTTTTTTAATTGCTGGTAACATACTCAAACTACCACAGAAGATGTGGGAAAACATTTTTTTCCCTTTTTTTTAAATATAATTCTGTTATGGATGTAGTACTTGATTGCAAGCCAATCTCTGTCCTGATTGTGAAGCCTGCCTCCATAGTTCTTTATGGAGGCAGGCTTCACAATCTTTTTTACCTGGTACTTTGTTGCCAGTTACAAAATGCAACATGTGTCAACAACCACTTCCACTTCTTCCCCTTTGCAGCTGTCATAAAGGATAAAAAATACAATTTCTTACTGAAGGAATAACTATAACACAGTGAAAAGGTGCAAAAGGTAATATAATATTCTAGTAAATAATGTGGATTATTTATTTACCTCGCTTTGGAGTGGACCAAGTGGAAGAAGCTTGAGACATACCCACTTCCAGCGATTTGTCCTGCTGTCAATCTGAAAGGAAGAATTACAAAACTGTAAAAGTAAACATTTAACATATTGTGCTTTGTAAAAAGAATACACTTTAAGTCACACTTAACACTCAACTCTTTCAGTCACTACAGAATTGTAATACTTTACCATTTTGGGTAATGGTGCAACTTTTATGAAACTTATATTTTGGGAAGTGTTCTCTGAAGAATCAGCGCTGCAACCTGTCTTTAAAGAACTATGACCACTGCTTGCTAATGATGAACTGAAACTTCCAGGTTTGCTCGAATTGGTGATTTCTCTCTGTGTTTTGACAATCCCAAATGATTTGATGGTGTCCTTCAAAATATTTTGGGAGAGGCATGGTATGACTCTGAGATCACTGCTGCAAACACTTGTATCTGAAGAACTGCCTCTTGAGTCTGGAACATAGGTTTGATCTTCAAAATCTATATTGTCAGAGTATTCAAGATCCGATATCTGATGGAAAATTAAAAAACTTTAAAGTACATTTCTAGGCCAACAACTTACGTCCAACACTTTGTATATGTACAGGTCGTTAAAATCCTACTAGAAATAATATTTGCATTTCTTAATAAGATTCATTTGTAGTAACAGTTTTAATCAGATGGAAATATGTATCCCAACTACAAATGACACATTCATTATCGCACAACAAGGTCTTCCTTTTAATTTAACTGAAAGTGGCGCACCGTCACATTTGAAAGTACGGGTTATACGTGAAAACTAATTAAAATGATATAATGTATTGCAGCCTTACATTCATCTCTATGCTTCCCCAGACACACAACAGTTCTAAAAGCCAATACGCTTTCAGGTACGGATGGTGTGATTGAGATCTTATGAACAATGAACATCAAATCAACACCACACGAACGTAAAAGATTTCCACCAGCAGGTAATTACAGTATGAGTGGATATATACATCCATCCATCCATCCATTTTCTTCCACATATTGCCTTTGGGGTCGCGGAGGGCACTGGTGCCTATCTCAGCTACAATCCTGTGGAAGGCGGCGTACACCCTGGACAAGTCGCTATCTCATCGCAGTGGATATACATACATACATATATATATATATATATATGGATCGTTTCGCAGCCGAGTGTGAAGCGACCGGAATGAGAATCAGCACCTCCAAGTCCGAGTCCATGGTTCTCGCCCGGAAAAGGGTGGAGTGCCATCTCCGGGTTGGGGAGGAGACCCTGCCCCAAGTGGAGGAGTTCAAGTACCTAGGAGTCTTGTTCACGAGTGAGGGAAGAGTGGATCGTGAGATCGACAGGCGGATCGGTGCGGCGTCTTCAGTAATGCGGACGTTGTACCGGTCCGTTGTGGTGAAGAAGGAGCTGAGCCGGAAGGTAAAGCTCTCAATTTACCGGTCGATCTACGTTCCCATCCTCACCTATGGTCATGAGCTTTGGGTCATGACCGAAAGGATAAGATCACGGGTACAAGCGGCCGAAATGAGTTTCCTCCGCCATGTGGCGGGGCTCTCCCTTAGAGATAGGGTGAGAAGCTCTGCCATCCGGGAGGAACTCAAAGTAAAGCCGCTGCTCCTTCACATCGAGAGGAGCCAGATGAGGTGGTTCGGGCATCTGGTCAGGATGCCACCCGAACGCCTCCCTAGGGAGGTGTTTAGGGCACGTCCAACCGGTAGGAGGCCACGGGGAAGACCCAGGACACGTTGGGAAGACTATGTCTCCCGGCTGGCCTGGGAACGCCTCGGGATCCCCCGGGAAGAGCTAGACGAAGTGGCTGGGGAGAGGGAAGTCTGGGTTTCCCTGCTTAGGCTGTTGCCCCCGCGACCCGACCTCGGATAAGCGGAAGATGATGGATGATGGATGGATATATATATGTCTTGATTGGATTATCCAGAGAATAGTGCTCGATACCGTGGTAGAGCGCAATATGTAGGTGTGGGAAAAAAATCACAAGACTACTTCATCTCTACAGATCTGTTTCATGAGAAATCTCCTGATGATTGAGGGAACCCCTCATGAAACAGATCTGTAGAGATGAAGTAGTCTTGTGATTTTTTTCCCACACCTACATATATATATATATATATATATATATATATAAATAATATATATATATATATACATATATATACATATATACATACATGTATATATATATATATATATATATATATATATATATATATATATATATAAATAATATATATATATATATACATATATATACATATATACATACATGTATATATATATATATACATGTATATATATATATATATACATATATACATACATGTATATATATATATACATGTATATATATATATATATACATACATGTATATATATATATATATACATATGTATATATACACATATATATATACAAACCCCATTTCCATAAAAGTTGGGAAATTGTGTTAGATGTAAATATAAACTGAATACAATGATTTGCAATTCCTTTTCAACCCATATTCAATTGAAAGCGTTACAAAGACAACATATTTGATGTTCAAACTCAAACTTTTTTTTTTTTGCAAATGATAATTAACTTTGAATTTCATGGCTGCAACACGTGCCAAAGTAGTTGGGAAATGGCATATTTACCACTGTGTTACATCACATTTTCTTTTAACAACACTCAATAAACGTTTGGGAACCGAAGAAACTAATTGTTGAAGCTTTGAAAGTAGAATTCTTTACCATTCTTGCTTGATGTACAGCTTAAGTTGTCGTATTTTACGCTTCATAATGCGCTACACATTTTCGATGGGCGACATGTCTGGACTGCAGACGGGCCAGGAAAGTACCCGCACTCTTTTACTACGAAGACACGCTGTTGTAACACGTGGCTTGGCATTGTTTTGCTGAAATAAGCAGGGGCGTCCATGATAATGTTGCTTGGATGACAACATATGTTGCTCCAAAACCTGTATGGACCATTCAGCATTAATGGTGCCTTCTCAGATGTGTAAGTTACCCATGCCTTGGGCACTAATACACCCCCATACCATCACAGATGTTGGCTTTTGAACTTTGCGCCTATAACAATCCGGATGGTTATTTTCCTCTTTGTTCCGGAGAACACCACGTCCACTATTTCCATATATAATTTTAAATGTGGACTGGTCAGACCACAGAACACTTTTCCACTTTGCATCAGTCCATCTTAGATGAGCTCGGGCATTTGCTTTGCATAGTAGAGTTTTAACTTGCATTTACAGATGTAGCGACCAACTGTAGTAACTGACAGTGGTTTTCTGAAGTATTCCTGAGCCCATGTGGTGATATCTTTTACACACAGATGTCGGTTTTTAATGCAGTACTGCCTGAAGGATCAAAGGTCCGTAATATCATCGCTTACGTGCAGTGATTTCTCCAGATTCTCTGAACCTTTTGATAATTTTACGGACCGTAGATGATAAAATCCCTAAATTCTTTGCAAAAAAAATATGTTGTCTTTGTAGCATATTCAACAGAACTGGGGTTGAAAATTATTTGCAAATCATTGTATCCCGTTTATATTTACATCTAACACAATTTCCCAACTCATATGGAAACGGGGTTTGAATGTATATATATATATATATATATATATATATAGCCTATTATTTGCCCACTATTTACAAGTTATGTACCAAACACACGACCACCGAAAAAATACTTTGATCACTGAAAACAGCGCTGCAGAAACCGGCTGTAAACAAGAAGCACTGAATTTTCTGAATTGAAACACTCATTTTAAAGCTTTGACATTAACATTTTAACACACACTAATCTGGTTCAGAAAATATGAGGACATTATATGAAACACACCTAGGTCTTTCTTGGTTCAAACAATATGAGGACATGAGTGCTCACATGTAGAATTTATGTTGTTGACTTGTAACATCTCCTGTTTTGCTAAACATGAGTTCCAAACTCCCTACTGACTAACATGGATGTACCCTTACGAAAATGTTGCCATATAAACTGATCTGTGAGAGATTAAAATAAAAAATGTCTTTCAAAATATAGGTTGGGTGAAATTTAGAGCAGATATAGTAAAAATAGACATGTAATAACCTGTTGGAGGGATGAAGTCGGTTTATGGCTCACATCTGAATCTAGAGAATGTTGAGATAGAACCTCAACAGTTGGTTTCTGCAACAAAACACAAACATATAATGTCAGAACTACTTAATTATAACATTATAAGCACTTTTTCTTGATAAAATTCTGAGCATACAATGCCAGATAAAGAGTAAAGATTCTTACAGAGTTTCAGCTCTTAGACAATTCATTAAGAATGTAACATACACAAAAATCTGGTTCAGAAAATATGAGGACCTCTAATGAGACACTAATTTTAAAGCTTTGACATTAACATTGTAACACACACTAATCTGGTTCAGAAAATATGAGGACCTTATATGAAACACACCTAACATGGATGTACCCTTACGAAAATGTTGTTATATAACCTGATCTGTGAGAGATTAAAATTAATAAATGTCTTTCAAAATACAGGTCGGGTCAAATTTAGAGCAGATATAGTAAAAATAGACATGTAATAACCTGTTGGAGGGATGAAGTCGGTTTATCGCTCACATCTGAATCTGGAGAATGTTGAGATAGAACCCCAACAGTTGGTGTCTGCAACAAAACACAAAAATATAATGTCAGAACTAATTAATTATAACATTAACAACCACTTTTGGTTGATAATATTCTGAGCATATAATTCTACATAAAAAGTAAAGATTATTATAGCGTTTTCGCTCTTAGACTATTATTTAAGATTGTAACATTCACTAAAATGTGGTTCAGTAAATATGAGGACCTGGATTGAAACACTCATTTTAAAGCTTTGAATTAAACATTGTAACACACACTAATGTGGTTCAGAAAATATGAGGACATTATATGAAACACACTGAAGTCTTTTTTAGTTCAAACAATATGAGTACATGACAAGTGATCACATATAGAATTCATGTTGCTGACCTGTAACATCTCCTGTTTTGCTAAACATGAGTTGTAAATTCCACACTGACTAACATGGATGTACCCTTAAAAAATGTTGTCATATAAACTGATCTGTGAGAGGTTAAAAGGATTAAATGTCTTTTGAAGTATAGGTTGTGTCAAGTTTTTAGCAGATATAGGGCAGCACGGTGGTACGAGGTTAGTGCATGTGCCTCACAAATTGAAGGTCCTGAGTAGTCCTGAGTTAAATCCTGGGCTCGTGATCTTTCTGTGTGGAGTTTGCATGTTCTCCCCGTGACTGCGTGGGTTCCCTCCGGGTACTAAGGCTTCATCTTACCTCCAAAGCCATGCACCTGGGGATAGGTTGATTGGCAACACTAAATTGGGCCTAGTGTGTGAATGTGAGTGTAAATGTTGTCTATTTGTGTTGGCCCTGTAATGAGGTGGCGACTTGTCCAGGGTGTACTCCGCCTTCCGCCCGAATGCAGCTGAGATAGGTTCCAGCACACCCCGCTAGCCCAAAAAAGGGACAGGTAGTAAAAAATGGATGGATGGATGGATAGTAAAATAGTCAAGTAATAACCTGTTGGAGGGATGAAGTCGGTTTATCGCTCACATGAATCTGGAGAATGTTGAGATAGAACATCAACATTTGGTGTCTGCAACAAAACACATAAAAATAATGTTAGAACTTATTAATTATAACATTATCAGCACTTTTTGTTGTTAACATTATGAGCATATAATGCCAGATAAATAGTAAAGATATTTATAGAGGGTTTCTGTCTCTTGTCCCGCTCATGTCTTGAGATGAACTTCCCTCGGTACTCGACCACAAAAGAACCTTTTTAAATTGATGCATGAGTAAATACACCATATCCTGATAAAACAGTTTATCAATTAACAATGTTTGGAATATCTGTTTTAAAAAGGAATAATAATAGTCGTTACTTGACTAAAAATTCAATTACAAACAGAATTACTCTTTCATAAATGTAAATAATTATTATATTAAGTACAAACCCCGTTTCCATATGAGTTGGGAAATTGTGTTAGATGTAAATATAAACAGAATACAATGATTTGCAGATCATTTTCAACCCATATTCAGTTGAATATGCTACAAAGACAACATATTTGATGTTCAAACTCATAAACATTTTTTTTGTGCAAATAATCATTAACTTTAGAATTTGATGCCAGCAACACGCGACAAAGAAGTTGGGAAAGGTGGCAATAAATACTGATAAAGTTAAGAAATGCTCATCAAACACTAATTTGGGACATCCCACAGGTGTGAAGGCTAATTGGGAACAGGTGGGTGCCATGATTGGGTATAAAAACAGCTTCCCAAAAAATGCTTAGTCTTACACAGGAAAGGATGGGGCGAGGTACAACCCTTTGTCCACAACTGCATGAGCAAATAGTCAAACAGTTTAAGAACAACCTTTCTCAAAGTGCAATTGCAAGAAATTTAGGGATTTCAACATCTACGGTCCATAATATCATCAAAAGGTTCAGAGAATCTGGAGAAGACACTCCACGTAAGCGGCATGGCCGGAAACTAACTTTGAATAACCGTGACCTTCGATCCCTCAGACGGCACTGTATCAAAAACAGACATCAATCTCTAAAGGATATCACCACATGGGTTCAGGAACACTTCAGAAAACCACTGTCACTAAATACAGTTTGTCGCTACATCTGTAAGTGCAAGTTAAAGCTCTACTATGCAAAGCGAAAGCCAATTATCAACATCCAGAAACGCCGCCGGCTTCTCTGGGCCCGAGATCATCTAAGATGGACTGATGCAAAGTGGAAAGGTGTTCTGTGGTCTGACGAGTCCACATTTCAAATTGTTTTTGGAAATATTCGACATTGTTTCAACCGGACCAAAGGGGAAGCGAACCATCCAGACTGTTATCGACGCAAAGTTGAAAAGCCACCATCTGTGATCGTATGGGAGTGCATTAGTGCCCGAGGCATGGGTAACTTACACATCTGTAAGTTACCCATCTGTTTGGAACAATATTTGCTGCCATTTAAGCGCCGACTTTTTCATGGACGGCCCCTGCTTATTTCAGCAAGACAATGCCAAGCCACATTCAGCACGTGTTCAGCTTCATAAAAAAAGAGTGCAGGTACTTTCCTGGCCGGCCTGCAGCCCTATCAAAAATGTGTGGTGCATTATGAAGCGTAAAATACGACATCGGAGACCCCGGACTGTTGAAGGACTGAAGCTCTACATAAAACAAGAATGGGAAAGAATTCCACTTTCAAAGCTTCAACAATTAGTTTCCTCAGTTCCCAAACGTTTATTGAGTGTTGTTAAAAGAAAAGGTGATGTAACACAGTGGTGAACATGCCCTTTCCCAACTACTTTGGCACGTGTTGCAGCCATGAAATTCTAAGTTAATTATTATTTGTAAAAAAAAAAAATTTTCCGTTTGGATTTACATCTAACACAATTTCCCAACTCATATGGAAACGGGGTTTGTAATTAATGTGTTACTTGAAAAAAAAATGTTTTAAATATCTAGCATATGCAGTTGAGAGACATTTCATGAGAGCAGAGTGTGTGTGTGCCTTTAAAAAGCCGTGCATTTTGCCAAGTGACGTGGGACTTCAGCGCCCAGACATAGCAGAATAGTTCAGCTGTGTTTTTTAGCTTAGCAGTGGCAGTTAAGATAGTTCTGTTGAATGTTTTTTTTTGCGTGTGGATGAGGCCTCTTTCTATTTGATATCGTGTTTGTAATTACTTCTGGGGGTTGCTTTCATTAGTAAAAAGATATTACCTGCACTAAACATTTTGTGCTTCTGACGCTGTCTTGTTGACATACAATCACATCAAAAGTAGCATGCCACATTACATCAAACGCGTCGTAACAGCGTTGTAGCGTACATAAAAGTTATTAGATTACTCGTTACCGGTAAAAGTAACAGCATTAGTAACATCGTTATCATACACCGCTGTTATTCTAAACACTTCTAATTAAAGCCACATAATAAAACCTCTATTAGACAGTAAGGAAATGATCCAAATGAGATGTTGGTACAGTTACCATTAATATGATACATAACAAGACTTACCTTTCCAATCATTGATCCACTGGGCCTTAAAACAAGACTTGTCACATCCAGATCAAATAAACTCGGTGGCTTCAGCCTCAGGATTACGTCTCGCTCTTCTTTTGGACACGATGTCTATATCATGTGTTGATGCGCCTAACAAATCCACACATAAAAATGAAAAAAGTCAGTGACACAGAAATAAAACAAAGAACTAAACCCTTCAAAAACTGTTAAATTTAGGCTCAGTGCAGACATGAAGCTTCTCAAACAAAGAACTATTGTAACAATATCAGTAACATGCCAACTCAACAGTGCTTATCAGCTTGAAATATTTGTATTTGAGAAAAAGTATAAACAATTTGAAGAACTCTAGTCTGTCTTGTTTAAAATTAAGAAAAGGTAAACTAGCATAGTGATCAAGGGTGATGGGTCAAATGCAGAGAATAATTTCATCACACCTAGTGTGTGTGTGACAATCACTGCTACTTATAATCTTCCATGCAACTTTAAAAAAATTTTTTTAAATGCCTTGGCCTTGGCCCAGAACTGAAATGCTTAATTTAACCTCATAAAATCAAATCTTCACGGTGGAAGAGGGGTTAGTGCGTCTGCCTCACAATACGAAGGTCCTGCAGTCCTGGGTTCAAATCCAGGCTCGGGATCTTTCTGTGTGGAGTTTGCATGTTCTCCCCGTGACTGCGTGGGTTCCCTCCGGGTTCCCTCCGGGTACTCCGGCTTCCTCCCACTTCCAAAGACATGCACCTGGGGATAGGTTGATTGGCAACACTAAATGGTCCCTAGTGTGTGAATGTGAGTGTGAATGTTGTCTGTCTATCTGTGTTGGCCCTGCGATGAGGTGGCGACTTGTCCAGGGTGTACCCCGCCTTCCGCCCGATTGTAGCTGAGATAGGCGCCAGCGCCCCCCGCGACCCCAAAAGGGAATAAGCGGTAGAAAATGGATGGATGGATGGATGAAAATCAAATCTGATTGCAATTAATAACAACAAACATTTAACTGTTGTTTATAATGAATTATTTTCCTATGTTAAAAAACATTGGTCTATTTAATTACGTTAAACTTTATGCTCACCTGATTCAACCATGCTGCCGAAGACTGTCAAAGATTGTTTGTGACCAAGATAGATGTCCCCCTCCGGTGATGCAGGTCCCGGAAGTGCTGTTCACTAAGCGCTCTGTTGTGCTCAAAATTGTGTTTGAAGTTTTGTATTTCGATTATAAATGGTCCTTTTAGAAAACCCTTTTTATATGTATATATTCAAGTGCGATACGTGAGCTGTATAACTTCCATGAGGAAAATAATTAACTAGTGATTTAGCCATCTGTTAGGATCAGACATCATCCAACGGCCAATCAGGCGGCGCCTAACTGAAAATTGGACCAATCAGAAGCCGAGACTCTTCAGAGTGGGCGGCAGTAACCATCTTGAACACAATGTAAAGTGAATACCTCCAAAAACAATCTCCAATTGAATCCAAAATCTG
Organism: Nerophis ophidion; assembly: GCF_033978795.1. Lineage (NCBI taxonomy): Eukaryota > Metazoa > Chordata > Actinopteri > Syngnathiformes > Syngnathidae > Nerophis > Nerophis ophidion. The sequence goes on along the minus strand of NC_084622.1, from coordinate 59,046,220 downwards.
TCCCAAAGATAAAAATAACAAAATCATGTGCTATGGTAACCATTTGAAAATATTAAATACTGTATGTAGTTTGAATTCTATTTGAATTATCGCCTTTGTCTCAATCAAGGTTGAAGGTTGTTTTTTTTGCAAAAACCTACATTTCAGGCACATTTAAATTAATTATTGTGCGGCATTGTATTTTAGTCAACATAACAGCAAAAAGCCCAATACAGTAAAATACTGAATCGAACAAATTAAATCATCACCATAATCCCTTTATTACTAATTGTCTAGCCCAAATCCTCTCCATATAAACCAAATGAATAGATAAAACTAACATAAAAAAGGTTGAGATCATCAGATCAGTTGAAAATGTGTTATTTGATTTAGATTTCAAAAGTATGTTTATTGCTGTAATGATTAGATGTTTTTCAAAATGTTGGAGTGTGTGAGTTTCTGACCCACATGACATATGAGGACATATGACATATGAGGACAAGTGTGTGTGTGTGTGTGTGTGTGTGTGTGTGTGTGTGTGTGTGTGTGTGTGTGTGTGTGTGTGTGTGTGTGTGTCATAATAGCAAAGATGGCCACTAGGGGCAAAATCGAAGGTGAGCAAAAAAATGAAACACACTTTCACACACTTTTTCTGAAAATTTGACAAAGGAAGACTTTAGAGATTTTTGGTCTGGGAACATGCTGGGAGGGTTTAGAACACGATAGTATTGCGGGAAATATGGGGACATGGAAAATGTCCTCATATTTCAACAGGTCCTCATATGTAAGGTGAAATTTCATAAAAATGTCCTCATATGTCACTTTGACAAACGCACACACACACACACACACACACACACACACACACACACACACACACACACACACACCCCAGTTCATTGCAGGCCCACAGGCCACGCCCCCTCCACAGTTAGCTTCAGAATAACAATGTTATTACAAAGAATAAGAGACCTATTATACTCTAGAAATGTTGGTCTTACTTAAAAATGCATGCGTTTAGTTGTGTTCAGTGTTAAAAAAATATTATATGGCTCTTATGGAAATACATTTTAAAATATTTGTCTTTTTGGCTCTCTCAGACAAAAAAGGTTCCCGACCCCTGTTCTAGGCCTTCCTCTCGCCTTACGGGTTTCATGTTAGAGCATGTTTCGTGATTGATCTATTGTGTCTACGCAGTGTGACCAATCCAGTTCCATTTCCTCCTCCTGATTTGTGTTTCTATCGTGTCTTGTCTAGTGAGGTCCCCCAGGTTGGCATTGGAGATGGTGTAGGCCAGTAGATACCTAGGAGGCGACATCAACAAGTACTCTTGCAATTGGCGCTCAGAGTTCCCTGAATTTTTCCCCGCTTCCTCAAGTCGCATGCATTCTTGGCAATGTCAGCATTACATTTAGTGAGGTGCTTGTTCTTGTACACATTTATACTCTTCAGCTGCTTTCCCTGTTTCAGCAACGCCATTTTGGATTTCCTGTTGGCAAGCTTTACCATGATGACTGGCATTGTGGTGTTGTTTTTACCATTTAGTGGAATGCACGCGACAATAAATTATCTTTGATTTCAGAAAGTTGACCACTTGTTGCTCTGTTGAAGCAGCATCCATGTAATTTGGTTCTCCTCTGTTGTTAAAGGGGAACATTATCACCAGACCTATGCAAGCGTCAATATATACCTTGATGGTGCAGAAAAAAGACCATATATTTTTTTAACCGATTTCCAAACTCCAAATGGGTGAATTTTGGCGAATTAAACGTGTTTCTGTTCATCCCTTTCTGAGCGACGACGTCAGAACGTAACGTCACATCGGTATGCAACGCCATTTTTCCCTACCACATCACACGCATCGAGTCAAATCAGCTCTGTTATTTTCCGTTTTTTCGACTATTTTTTGTAACTTTGGAGACATCATGCCTCGTCGGTGTGTTGTCGAAGGGTGTAACAACACTAACAGGGAAGGATTCAAGTTGATTTACATAGAATGTGCATCAATTAGCACGGCATGCTAATCGATGCTAACATGCTATTTAGGCTAGCTGTGTACATATTGCAGCATTATGCCTCATTTGTAGCTATATTTACATCCAGCCTTTCCCTCCAAGAGATGCAAAAGTTCCTCGTTTGTTTTTTACCGGCGATGCTACGACAGAGATGGCACAGAGATGGCAAGAATGTGTTGATATCCTGCGACACTCAAAGCAGATGCATTCCCAACGATAAAGTCAACGAAATCCCAAATGTTAGTGTTGTTGATTTTATTGACTTATGTGCTAATCAGACATATTTGGTCGTGGCATGACTGCCAGCTAATCGATGCTAAAATGCTATTTAGGCTACCTGTATGTACATTTGAAACAATAGTTACATCCAGCGTTTCCTTCCACCCACATTTAATGCGAAACAAACACTTACCAATCGACGGACTTAAGTTGATCCAGTGCTAATGCGAAAGTCCTGATCGGTTGGTCTGCACATTTTACCGGCGATGCTAAGACAGACATGCATGGGCGAATAGCGTCAATAACTATTCGCTCAAAAGCTTCAGTTTCAATGTCGTTTTTGCTATCTGCCTCCATACTCCAACCATCTGTTTCAATACATGCGTGATCTGTTGAATCGCTTAAGCCGCTGGAATCCGAATCTGAATCCGAGCTAATGCGCTATATCTTGCGGTGCTATTCGCCATTGTTTGTATTGGAATCGCTATGTGACGTCACAGGGAAATGGACAGTGACGAGTAAAATTTTGAAAAAAACTTCGAAAAATAAAATAAGCCACTGGGAACTGATTTTTATTGGTCTTAACCCTTCTGAAATTGTGAGAATGTTCCCCTTTAACTACATGTCACTCTGTCTTGGAAACTGATCCGTCTCCTCTTTGATGTTTTCCATAACACTGTATTTACTTAGTTTAATGTTATACTATTGCCTGGCATTCGACTGTTGGCGCAATGCTGCCATCTCCTCTTTGATATTCTAAAGAACACTGATGTCCTCAAGATCTGTGTTATATTGTTGCTTGGAATTCAACTGTTGGCGCAATGTTGCATCCCAGCAGCATCTTTGTGTTGTCCTCTCTCAGACTGTTCATGTCTTCTCTGAACTATCTTATATCATTATGATATTCCCTTCTCTCGCTCTTGTCCTGTAATTGATGATTTTGTACATTTGATTGTAGATTATTGACCGAGTCATCTGTTTCTGGCAATTCTAACTGTGAGCCTGTGGACCCCGACTTAAACAAGTTGAAAAACTTAATCGGGTGTTACCATTTAGTGGTCAATTGTACGGAATATGTACTGTAATGTGGAATCTACAAATAAAAGTTTCAATCAATCAATCAATCAATCCAAAGCCCATATGTGTTTGGTTGACATTGTTCTGTGGACTGCATCTCACCGTGGTTGCTAAGCATCCAACTGAAAGACGCTGGCCTTGTTTGCTCCGACGGCTAGCGGCACATGTAAATGTATTTCCACAATTGTTGTGCCTTGTGCCAGTCAGAGCTTTTTCTTCAAGGTCATAATTGCGTGATCAGCTACCCTTAAGATGTGTTCACACTCTCAGGGTTTTGCTGTATAGCTTCAGGTTCCTAAGTAACAGCTTGTAACTAACGTTGGTTCAAGTCGAATATGTTAGCAAGCTATGCTGTAGCTGTGATCACAGTCAGTGGTACGGAAGCTTTAAATTTAATCGAAAACTGTAGTATTGAGAGCAGCGTTTATACCTGGAAACAGAATGAAATAATTAATTTAAAATATTAATATATATACAAGCACCGTAAATAAAAAAGACCAGGATTTCACAGCATTCAACAGTATTTTTTCAGCGTAAAATACTGTCATCAAAATGTACTGTAATATTACAACACATGGCTGTAAAAATTACAATACTTCATCGCAATTAATAGCGATCAATTGTTATTTTGCAATAGATTACAGTAAATGTTGATAAGAATGTACTGCAAATATTAACCTGAAGTTTGCAGGAAATTCTTAAATAATTTTTGAACTTTTTTTTTTTTCTTAAAGTTTTGTTTGCCAATCAATTGTTGGTTAAAGACTTTTTTTCACTACTTGCAAAACGTTTTTTATGCAAATCATTTGTTTGGTTTCGCTCAACTTTAATCTTGTGGGCGGAGCCTCTTCTGAACAATGTGCATCATATACATCACCTGAGATTGACAAAAAAAAGGTATCTGACATTCTGTTCAGCAGAAGCCCTGCACACCAGATTGATGTTGAGACATAACCTGAAAAAAAATGTGCAATCCCGAAAATTTTTTGAAAATGTTTGAAATTCTTATTTCCGTTTCAAATCTATATGTTTCTTTGCACACATTTTTGTGTTTGCAAATATGCTTTCCTTGCGAATCCATTTTTTGTTTGGTTGCATTAAAAGACACAAACTTCGATCATATAGTATGGAAACATCAAAGAAGAACGATGTAGTTGGGAAGCGGTGTATTGCGGCCTTTAGCAACAAAAACACAGCCAGTGTTTCCTTGTTTACATTCCCGAAAGATGACGGTGAAGCTTTACTATGGAAAAAAGCGGTCAAGCAAACATGGTTCCCTACCACATGTCAACCGGCAGGTTTCAACGAGAAAATGGTGGTAATATATCGGCTCTTACCGTAGACATGAGCGGAGAGCTTGCGTCGTTCCTCGTGCACCTGTCAAAGAGGCAGCTGCGGACTCTCTTGCCTCCTCCGACCGGCCGCCCCCGAACGTTGGATGCTTCCACCGTGGAGGAGGGGGAAAAAACGGCTGCCTTCGCTTCGCCTCGTCGAAAAACGGGGCTTCCCTCAGAGGCACTGGCGGTCACCACACCTGCCACACCCCTCCGACTTTCACTAAAACGCTAAAACACTAGTAACACAATAAGCAGATAAGGGATTTTCCAGAATTATCTTTGTAAATGTGTCTAATAACATCTGAATCGCTCTGCCGTCTAGTTTTTTTTTTGTTTTTTTTCCCTAGTCCTTCACTCTCACTTTCCTCATCTACGAATCTTTCATCCCCGCTCAAATTAATGGGGAAATCGTAGCTTTCTCGGTCCGAATCGCTCTCGCTGCTGTTGGCCATGATTATAAACAATGTTCAGATCTGAGGAGCTCCACAACCCGTGACGTCACGCGCACATCGTCTGCTACTTCTGGTACAGGCAAGGCTTGAACTTTATCGTGGATGTTCTCTACTAAAACCTTTCAGCAAAAATATGGCAATGTCGCGAAATGATCAAGTATGACACATAGAATGGACCTGCTATCCCCGTTTAAATAAGAAAATCTCATTTCAGTAGGCGTTTAATGTTTTAAAAGTTGTGTAAATATTTTGTTTTACTATAAATAAACTTGTATATACAACAAACGAAAACACCACATTGACAAATACAATTTTGTTCAATTTAGTATGTTCAATAGTCATGTTTTTATATTACGGATAATATCCAAAGTTCCTATAAAAATGTAAAAAAAACAAAAAAAAACAGGTTGAAAGGTCAAAAGGGAACGAAAAGTGTTTGGTATATTTTACCGCAGTTGGCATCAAATGAGAAAGTAAACAAAAGACAACAAATGGGCAAAAACAAATGTTCTTCAACACGTAATCTTTGGAGAAAAGGTTCGGTGACAATATAAACCTAAATTGCGTTTTAGAAATAAACCCATGAATCCGTCAAGATGATGGTGTTCAAAGCCAGGCTAAATTAGCAATTATCTTTATGGGCTTTTGAATGGACATGGCCATGAAGATGCTTAACCGAATTAAGAAACTATTTTCAAAGACATGTTGACTCACCACTGAATAAAAGTTTAGCGGAAACACAGATGAGGTTATTCAGTCAAACACCTGCAAAGCACGACGGCCATGTTGACGACCAGCAAAGGCCCTAATCATCCGTGTAGTGTTAATGTTGGTGTGTAGAACGAATTAGGTTTTGTCCTCTAATTTGTCAATTTATTTTGATGTTGCACAAGTTAAGTGACAGTTATCAGGACAGATATCTTTAAAGATGTAGCTTCACAATAATAATTTTTGACAGAGCACACGCTGATAATTGAAGAAACCACTGCTGCTGGCAACACAAACACGGTGCAACCCTGAGGTCCACTCACTCTATGAGCACTGATCTACTCATCTTGCTTTGCTGTGGCAGTAATTCCTGCTTTAGCCTCCAGATTCAGTATTTTATCTAGCCACAATCATACTTGCCAACCCTCCCGGATATTCCGGGAGACTCCCGAAATTCAGCGCCTCTCCCAAAACCTCCCGGAAGAAATTTTCTCCCGAAAATCTCCCGAAATTCAGCGGTGCTGGAGGCCACGCTCCCTCCAGCCCCATGCAGACCTGAGTGGGCACAGCCTGTTATCACATCCGCTTTCCCACAATATAAATCACGTTACAACATCTACGGATTTTAATAAATAACTACACACACAAGGAGATGAAGCAGAAGAACAAGGAAGTTACAGCCATGTAATAAAGTGATTCTATGTTGTTTGTTGCCATCTCCTGGTGAATGTTGGCTATAGCGTTATGGGGTTGCTTTTTGATTGGCCAATGAATTACGTGGTGTTGTGCACTTGACAGCAAGTGACTCTCGCCGATACGCAAATGGCAGTACAAAGGTTACTCAAATAGTGAAAGGTAAGTGTTGTTGTTGGTTTTTTTAGTAACCAGCAAGCACAGTACAGTTAGTAGAATAACTGTATTTTATTACTGTGTATTTGATAGGTGCCGTTTTATTATATATATAATACAATAAATATATATATATGTAGAATTCACTGAAAGTCAAGTATTTCATATATATTATATATATGTATATATATATAAAATATAAATGAAATACTCAAGTTGGTGAATTATACTCCTTCCATCTTAACCAAACCCCCGCCCCTAACACGCCTCCGCCCCACCCCGACCCCCACCTCCCGAAATGGGAGGTCTCAAGGTTGGCGAGTATGGCCGCAATAAACACCAACATCTGCCCGTGCAGAAAATATTGAGTGCAGGGACAGTTTTGTGTCGGCACACAGATAATATAGACGTAAATAAAGGCCGGTGCATGCAAGATTAAACATATTCTCACACATGTACGTCGTGTGACCTCTGCACAAAAGGCACTGCTGAGACGCCACGACTTTTTACCTTCACATAGTCAGAAAACTAAAGAGGGCATGTAGATCCCTCACACCGTTATTGAATAAATATCAAGCTACCAAGAACACAGATTCGCAGCAGCCCTTTTTAACATGACTGGAAAATCAATGGATCAAATCCTGAAGGATAGATGCAGTGCTGCCACCCACAGGTCGTGGACTGCTACTGCACTGGTGCCTCTGGTACTTGTTAGTCCCTGCATGTCACATCAAATGAACGTGAAACTTTGCTGCATTTTCCCAGTTTCTCTGCTGTCATTTTCTTCCCTCTCTTTCGTTTCCAATTCTCTACAGTAAACATGCTTTAACAAAGCATTCTACCGGCCGTCACTACAGTTGATATCCTTGTCAGTGCAGAATGACTCAAGCGGAGGCATCCCACAGTGTCATTTTCACTTGAGGAAAGAGTTACTGCATGTGTTTGTCTTCTGGCATACAGGCTGTAATCAACACTATGTGCGGCTTTGGGGTGCAAGCCCTGGACTACCTGGAGGCAAACAAGTCAATCTACCCAGTAGGCTGTGCAGACGGAGCCGTGTTGTGGATCGAGTCCCATCTGTTACTGGTGGGAGCCCTCGCGCTGGGTTTGGCTCTGCCTCAGGTAACAGCACCGACTTAAATCTTGACATGCTTGTGTTTAAGGTTGACAACTCCCTGACATACTGCATTTTTGGGAGTATAAGTTGCTCCGGAGTATAAGTCGCACCTGCCGAAAATGCATAATACAGAAGGAAAAAAACATATATAAGTCGCACTGGAGTATAAGTTGCATTTTTTGGGGGAATTTTTTTTGATAAAACCCAACAGCAAGAATAGAAATTTGAAAGGCAATTTAAAATAAATAAAGAATAGTGAACAACCGGCTGAATAAGTTTACATTATATGAGGCATAAATAACCAACTGAGAAGGTGCCTGCTATGTTAACCTAACATATTATGGTAAGAGTCATTCAAATAACTATAACATATAGAACATGCTATACCTTTACCAAACTATCTGTCACTCCTAATCCATAAATCCCATCTAGTCTCTTACGTGAATTAACTTAATCAGGGGTCGGCAACCCGCGGCTCTTTGACCACTGTGGTGTGGCTCAGCTGTAAACTTGCCGACCTTCCCGAATTTACCGGGAGATTTCTGACCTCAGCGCCGTTCCCTAAAATTGTCTGAGGTTTGCATACTGTTATTTTCATTCGGACAGCAACATTTAGGGGTGGCCGTGATGGCCATACCCATAACATCTTCTAGTACCCATAACATCTTCTAGTACCCATAACATCTTCTAGTACGACGCTATGTGCGTACCGGTCGATCACGTATCGTGTGAAACCTCTATTACAATACTCAGGCGATTGCAAGGCATACTTTTTCAACAGCCATGCAGGTTACACTGAGGGTTGTGATATAAACAATTTTAACACTCTTACTAATATGCGCCACACTGTGAACCCACACCAAGTAAGAATAACAGACACATTTCGGGAAAACATCCGCACTGTAACACAACATAATAATACCCAGAATCCCATGCAACCCTGACTCTTCCAGGCTACATTATACACCCCACCCACCTCAACCGACGCAGGAGGGGCGGGCGGGGGAGCTGTGGGGGGGTTGGTGCTAGCGGGGTGTATAATGTAGCCTGGAAGAGTCAGGGTTGCATGGGATTCTGGGTAGTATTATTATGTTGTGTTACAGTGTGGATGTTTTCCCGAAATGTGTCTGTCATTCTTAATTGGTGTGGGTTCAAAGTGTGGCGCATATTAGTAAGAGTGTTAAAGTTGTTAATATCACAACCCTCAGTGTAACCTGCATGGCTGTTGAACAAGAATGCCTTCCAGTCGCATGTGTGCGTCTGCAAAAGCCACATACAACACGTAACCTGACTGGTAAACTGTTTGAGCAAGTTGTGGAGGGCACTAAAGACAGTGCCATCGTAGCACGCCCATATTTGTATTAATTGGGTTTAACTCAGCAGACGTCCGAGGGAATAGTCACTCTGGAAACCGAGAGTCTCCCGGACAAATCGGGAGGAATTGTATGCTTGATGCTAATAAGGGGCATTCATATAAAACTCACTAGCCGCACTAACATCAAATCTTCATATTTAATTGCGGGCCCTGGTTTATACATAGCACAAAGCAAAAATAAAACTCTGTGTACAGTGTTATTTAATTATAAATTTTAAGAGTCTTGTGCCTCCCATTATTTTCTTTATTTTGTAAAACGGGTCAAAATGGCTCTTTGAGTGGTAAAGGTTGCCAACCCCTGTCCTCACAATTCTACTCACACTTTTGCATGAAGACAATTTTGCAAATGTATTAACAATAAAAAAATCACATAAATCCAAGTATTCACAGCCTTTGGTCAATACTTTGTTGATGCACTTTTGGCAGCAATTACAGCCTCAAGTATTTTTGAATACAATGCCACAAGTTTGGCACACCTATCTTTGGGCAACCATCTCCGCAGCAATCCACCATTCAGGACATGTATGGTATAGTTGCCAGATGGAAGCCATTTCTTAGTTAAAAAAAAAAAAAAAAATCACCAAAATGCACCTGGAAGACTCAGAAAATGAGAAACCAAACTCTCTGGACAGACGAGACAACGTTTGAATTGGAGTGAAAATGCCAGGCGTCATGTTTGGAGGAAAACCAGGCAAAGCCATCCCTATTGAGATGCATTGTGGTGGCAGCATCATGCTGTGGGGTTGTTTTTTTTCCGCAATGTACAGAGACATCCAGGATGAAAACCAATGCTTCCCATCAACCCTGATGGAGATTGAGAAGAGGAATAGGCAAAGAGGAACGTGCAAAACTGCTCTAAGATAGGTGTGCCAAGCAGGGGGCATCGTGTTCAAAAGGACTTGAGGTTGTAACTCCTACCAAGGGTGCACCAACAAAGTATTGAGCAAAGGCTGTGAATACTTGTGCATGTGGGATTTTTTTTTTTATTTCGATACATTAGCAAAAAAAATAAAGAACCCTTTGTGGGGTATAGTCTGGAAATTTTGATCACAAAAATTAATGCATTATATTTTGGATTTGGGCTGTGACATAACAAAATTAGGAAAAAGTGAATATTTTCTGGATGTACTGTACTGGGTTAGGGTTACTGATGTGAGGGGAGGTTAGGGCTTGCTCAGCAAAAAAATGACTGTAACTACTTGTGCTTTAATGTTAATACAAGTTGATTTTTAAGAGGATGACAAAAAAGCTAATTAGTTATTCAAAGGCCACCACTAATATGACCTAAAAATAATATCTACAGGTAAAATTCCCTCCTAAACAGACACAGTAATGATTTTAAGCTTGGTTTTTAAAGAGTTTCAGCATATTTTGGAACGCCAACTTTTAGCTACAAAACGTGTCCGCATCAATCAGCCTGCTGACGTCACCTACAGAAGACTGGAGGCAATTTTATACTGCATAATATGGGTTTCGGTGCCATTTTTATCCCGAATCATAATATTTGAATGCAGAATTTGAAGGAATTATCGAATATGTCTGCCAGATGCATTGCTGCAGGTTGTAGCGATACAACTAAAGAATGGGTCAGCCTGCATGCAGTTCCAAATGATGAAAATATGAGGAAGTTAAATTGACTCACACAAAATAGGACGGACCAAGCGAGAGGAGAGTTCAACGATTCTGATTTCCAACAAAAGCGTTTTGGTCTAAGTTTGGATGGAAAAAACATTAAAGGCCTACTGAAATGAGATTTTCTTATTTAAACGGGGATAGCAGGTCCATTCTATGTGTCATACTTATTCATTTCGCGATATTGCCATATTTTTGCTGAAAGGATTTAGTAGAGAACATCGACGATAATGTTCGCAACTTTTGGTCGCTAATAAAAAAGCCTTGCCTGTACCGGAAGTAGCGGACGATGTGCACGTGACGTCACGGGTTGTAGGGCTCCTCACTTCCTCACATTGTTTATAATCATAGCCACCAGCAGCAAGAGCAATTCGGACTGAGAAAGCGACGATTTGCCCGATAATTTGAGCGAGGATGAAAGATTTGTGGATGAGGAAAGTTAGAGTGAAGCACAAAAAAAAAGAGAGAAAAAAAGGCGACGGCTCCGGGCGACGGCAGTGGGAGCAATTCAGATATTAGACACATTTTCTTAATTCTGGAAAATCCCTATCTGCTTATTGTGTTAATAGTGTTTTAGTGAGATTATAAAGTCATACCTGAAAGTCGGAGGGCTGCGGTAAACGCCAGTGTCTCTGAGAGAAGCCAATGAAGGAGCTAAGATGACAGCTGCCTTTTTGACAGCTGCAGGAGGTCGCATAATCCGCTCAAGTCTCCGGTAAGAGCCGACTTAATATCACAATTTTCCCATCCAAAAACTTGCTGGTTGACGTAGAGAAACATGTTCGCTTGACCGCTCTGTGTTAAAGCTTCACAACAAACAAAGAAACACCGGCTGTGTTTCGGTTGCTAAAGGCAGCTGCAATCCACCGCTTTCCACCAACAGCATTCTTCTTTGTAGTCTCCATTATTAATTGAACAAATTGCAAAAGATTCAGCAACACAGTCGTCCAAAATACTGTGTAATTATGCGATGAAAAGAGACGACTTTTAGCCGTGAGTGGTGCTGGGCTGAAATGTCCCCTCCAACCAATAACGTCACAAGCACGCGTCAACATAAGCGTCATCATTCCGCGACGTTTTCAACAGGATACCTCGCGGGAAACTTTAAATTGCAATTTAGTAAACTAAAGCGGCCGTATTGGCATGTGTTGCAATGTTAATATTTCATCATTGATATATAAACTATCAGACTGCCTGGTCGGTAGTAGTGGCTTTCAGTAGGCCTTTAAAAGTCTGCACAACACTGGTTTTCACAATCAGAACAAAACATGATGAATAAACTGTACATAGCCCCGAGACATGGCAGCATGCACCACGCTAAATGAAAACTGACACCATATTGACAGGAAAAAACCACAATCGAGTAAATGTCTCGGTTTCCTGCTCAGTTTTCCCAAACTATGGCAGACAGATGTTTCTGGGTACAGAACAAACAAGAAGATGGAAAGCATTCCCCCAAAATACCCAGATAGACAACACAAGTTAAAGAGGCTGTTTGCAACATTTACACAGATGCCTAGAACAGTGTTTTTCAACCTTTTTTGAGCCAAGGCACATTTTTTGCGTTGAAAAAAATCCAGAGGCACACCACCAGCAGAAATCATTAAAAAAATGAAACTCAGATGACAGTAAAAAGTCGTTGCAATTGTTGGATATGACTTTAAACCATAACCAAGCATGCATCAATATAGCTCTTGTCTCAAAGTAGGTGTACTGTCACCACCTGTCACATCATTCCGTGACTAATTTGGAGTTATTTACCGTTTTCTGTGTGTAGTGTTTTAGTTCTTGTCTTACGCTCCTATTTTGGTGGCTTTTTCCTGTTTTTTTTTGGTATTTTCCTGAAGCAGTTTCATGTCTTCCTTTGAGCGATATTTCCCGCTTCTATTTTTTTTTAGCAATCAAGAATATTTTAGTTGTTTTTATCCTTCTTTGTGGGCTCATTGTTGATTGTCATGTCATGTTCAGATGTACTTTGTGGACGCCGTCTTTGCTCCACGGTAAGTCTTTGCTGTCGTCCAGCATTCTGTTTTTGTTTACTTTGCAGCCAGTTCAGTTTTAGTTTTGTTCCGCATAGCCTTCCCTAAGCTTCAATGCCTTTTCTTAAGGGCATTCACCTTTTGTTTATTTTTGTTTTAAGCATTATATACTTTTTTACCTGCACACTGCCTCCCGCTGTTACAAAGCAATTAGCTACCGGCTGGCACCTACTGATATGGAAGAGTATTACATGGTTACGCTGCCTAGCTCTGGACAGCACCGACTAGCAACAACAACACATCATTTGCAGACTATAATTACATCGTTTGCAAAAACCATCTTTAAAGGGGAACATTATCAGCAGACCTATGTAAGCGTCAATATATACCTTGATGGTGCAGAAAAAAGACCATCTATTTTTTTTAACTGATTTCCGAACTCTAAATGGGTGAATTTTGGCGAATTAAACGCCTTTCTGTTTATCGCGCTGGAGGCGATGACGTCAGAATGTGACGTCGCCGAGGTAATACACCCGCCATTTTCATTTTCAACACAACACTGGGTCACAGCTCTGTTATTTTCCATTTTTTTGACTATTTTTTGGAACCTTGGAGACATCATGCCTCATCGGTGTGTTGTCGGAGGCTGTAACAACACTAACAGGGAGGGATTCAAGTTGCACCCCTGGCCCGAAGATGCGAAAGTGGCAAGAAATCTGCCGCCAGACCCCCATTGAATGTGCCGGAGTGTCTCCGCATTTTACCGGCGATGCTAAGACAGACATGGCACAGAGATGTATGGATAACCTGCAAATGAATTTGCAACGATAGTCAACGAAATCACAAAGGTGAGTTTTGTTGATGTTGACTGCCAGCTAATCGATGCTAACATGCTACGCTAATCGATGCTAACATGCTATTTACCGGCGGTGCTAAAGCAGACATGGAACAGAGATGTATGGATAACCTGTAGATGCATTTGCAACTATATTATGTTTCCTTCCACCCACATTTAATGCGAAAAAAACACTTACCAATCGACGGATTTAAGTTGCTCCCGTGTCAAAAGATGCGAAAGTCCTGATCGTTTGGTCCGCACATTTTACCGGCGTTGCTAACGCAGCTATTCGGCCATGCTATGACTATGAATTCGCTCAATAGCTTTAGTTTATTCTTCAATACTTTCATACTCCAACCATATGTTTCAATACATGCGTAATCTGTTGAATCGCTTAAGTCGCTGAAATCCGAGTTTGAATCCGAGCTAATGTCGCTATATCTTGCTGTGGTATTCCCATTGTTTGTTTACATTGGCAGCACTGTGTGACGTCACAGGGAAATGGCCAGTGTCTTCGCAGAGAGAGAAAATAAGGCACTTTAAAGCTTTATTTAGGGATATTCCGAGACCGGTAACATTTTGAAAAAAACTTCAAAAAGTACAACAAGCCACTGGGAACTGATTTGTATTGTTTTTAACCCTTTTGGAATTGTGATAATGTTCCCCTTGAACCCAAATAGGTGAAACTACATAATCTCCTACGGCACACCTCACAATATCTCACCGCGGCTCAATGGTTGAAAAACACTGGTCTAGAGGGCGCCAACTTTCCAATGTATTTTACACAGCATATCCCGACCTCTTACGGCTTCTCGTATGTAATGACGTAATTATTCAAACACGTTACACATGCAAGCACATTAGCCTTTAGTGATGTTAGCTAATAATAGCAATTTGGACGGCTGGCGCTAGCTGTCATTGAATGTATATTAGAGCTGGGTATCGGTACTTAATACCTGAAAGGTATCGACCGAAACAACCAGATACCAAGTAGCATCGAAACTACGTCTGTCAAACAATACCTGCAATCGGTTCTTTTTGTAACCAGATCAAGAAAATATAACTTTTTCTATGGTTTTGCTCCAAGCCAATAACAACAAGCGTTTTTCGATTCAATGCGCCACGTGATTGGTCCACCACCGCAACAACAATACTTTGTATGGCAGCGCAGAATTGGCTGGTCATCATTCCGAGATGCCGGCAGCAAAACGGTCAAAGGTGTGGTTGGACTACACGCCTGTGGTGCCGGAAACAAATAAATGCATACAATGCGGCTAGATTATTTCGGGGAAAACGAGGAATACTAACCAAATGATTAAACACCTCATCAAGCAATCTTAAGGGTGGAGATCTGTACTGTGTTCAAAAAACCGTCTCAACAGGACACCCTCGATAACTTCAGGTCATATATAAATGGTTGCTATGTTTACAGTATTCATCCTTTGTGTGTTAAAACATGTATTGTCACGTAAATCGTTTTGGACATTTCGTAGGCATGTGAGCTAACGCTAGCTGCTTGCTCGCTAATTACACAGCCAAAATAATACTTTGTTGTACATGTTTGTGCAGTTATTTAATAAATATTCAGCACTTTCAAAATGTATCTGTCTAAATATCTTGAACTGGGAGGAGTGGTGACAATTACGCAACCCATTGCATTCTTTTCACAAGATTAATATGGAATGAAGTACCGTATTTTTCGGACTATAAGTCGCAGTTTTTTTCATAGTTTGACCGGGGGTGCGACTTATACTCAGGAGCGACTTATGTGTGAAATTATTAACACATTACCGTAAAATATCAAATATTATTATTTAGCTCATTCACATAAGAGACTAGACCAGTGGTTCTTAACCTGGGTTCGATCGAACCTTAGGGGTTCGGCAGAGGTCAAGACACACCTGACTCATCAAACTATCATGGATACGGCAACAGCAGAAGTCACACTGATTTTGCAGGTGTGTAATGTGTTGTGAGTTCATGCACTGTGTTGGTTGTGTTCTATGAACAAGGTGAGTTCAGTTCATTTTGTGCACCAGTTAAAAAAAACAAAACCCTGTATTTTTGTCTTGAATTTTATTTTTCGCTAAAGAAGGGTTTGGTGAATATAAAAATTGGTGGGGTTCGGTACCTCCAACAAGGTTAAGAACCACTGGCCTAAACGTATAAGATTTCATGGGATTTATCGATTAAGAGTGACAGATTGTTTGGTAAAGGTATAGCATGTTCTATATGTTATAGTTATTTGAATGACTCTTACCATAATATGTTAGGTTAACATAGCAGGCACCTTCTCAGTTGGTTATTTATGCCTCATATAACGTACACTTATTCAGCCTGTTGTTCACTATTCTTTATTTATTTTAAATTGCCTTTCAAATGTCTATTCTTGGTGTTGGGTTTTATCAAATATATTTCCCCCCAAAATGCGACTAATACTCCAGTGCGACTTATATATGTTTTTTTCCTTCTTTATTATGCATTTTCGGCAGGTGCAACTTACACTCCGGAAAAAAACGGTACTCAGTTGGTATCGTTTTAAGGGCAATGGTATTGGTACTAGTATCGAACATTTTTAAATGATAATGTAAGTTCTATCATAACAACAACATGACTGCAAATTGTTCGTTGATTCTCTTGGACTGCTTTTGCATGTCCCTGCACATACGTGTTGACGAAACGGCAATCATTTTATTCAGGTCGTAAACTTTGTAATTGTAAAAAATATAGACAATTTTATAACAAATATTTTCTATTAAATGTGCTATATTCAACCATTAATAGTAACATAAGCAAGCCAGTGCTGTTCTTATTATGTTTTTTGCTTTGAAAAATGTTAATCAATCAATCAATCAATGTTTATTTATGTAGCCCTAAATCACTAGTGTTTCAAGGGCTGCACAAACCACAACGACATCCTCGGTAGAGCCCACATAAGGGCAAGGAAAAACTCACACCCAATGGGACGTCGGTGACAGTGACAGTGATGACTATGAGAAACCTTGGAGAGGACCGCATATGTGGGCAACCCCCCCCCCCCCCCCCCCCCCCCCCCCCCCCCAGGGGACCAAAAGCAGGTCTAACATGATATTGTGATAGTCCAATCAATAGTGGACCAAACATAACGGTGAGAGTCCAGTCCAAAGTGGATCCAATATAGTAGCGAGAGTTACAGTGGGGAAGTTGCAAACAGCACCTTTAATTACAGCAATAAAACATGAAGTGAGCAAAAAACTTTGTCAAGTACGGAAATAATGCTTTCCACACCAAGATGTTGTGTATTTCATTGTCTGTCATAATGGCTTTTGGTGTCATCTGTTGTGATTGTGTTTTACAGGGCTAACAAGTCTCAAGCAATGTAGCTAGCAGTGTGGCAAAACTGCAACTCATTGTATTTACTTGAGTCATATTGCCATCATAGCGCTGTCTAAACTTATCTCTTATGTTTGACTGCCATCTACTGGTCACATTTATGTACCAACTAAAATCGCTTTGAGGTGAGTTAAGCTCAACCAAACTTATTCCGTACATTAGGTGCACCATGTCATAAGGCGCACCGTCGAGTTTTGAGAAAAAAATGTTTTTTTATATGCGCCTTATAGTCCGCAAAATACTGTACAACTTACAATTGTGCTAAGAGTAAGATGCAGTGTTGCTTCAAACTACTAGCCAAAAAAACTTGTTTTGAATCATCTCGGTCCTTTGTACTAATTGGTTTCTTTAAAATGTAGGGGAGAAAACGGAAAATATTGTAAATCTAATTTCTTGTGAAACCAATTTTGATTGTATTTTAAGGTCATATCGCCCAGGCCTACTGAACACTTTCGGGACACCCACTAGGAACTAAAACATACAAACACACCTACTGCTGCACATTGAGCCTTAAGACTATTTTCATTTACAGTGGGGCAAAAAAGTATTTAGTCAGCCAGCGATTGTGCAAGTTCTCCCACTTCAAATGATGACAGAGGTCTGTAATTTTCATCATAGGTACACTTCAACTGTGAGAGACAGAATGTGGAAAAAAAAAATCCATGAATTCACATTGTAGGAATTTTAAAGAATTTATTTGTAAATAATGGTGGAAAATAAGTATTTGGTCAACCGTTCAAAGCTCTCACTGATGGAAGGAGGTTTTGGCTCAAACTCTCACGATACATGGCCCCATTCATTCTTTCCTTAACACGGATCAATCGTCCTGTCCCCTTAGCAGAAAAACAGCCCCAAAGCATGATGTTTCCACCCCCATGCTTCACAGTAGGTATGGTGTTCTTAGGATGCAACTCAGTATTCTTCTTCCTCCAAACATGACGAGTTGAGTTTATACCAAAATGGATACATGGATGATACAGCAGAGGATTGGGAGAATGTCATGTGGTCAGATGAAACCAAAATAGAACTTTTTGGGGTAAACTCAACTCGTGGTGTTTGGAGGAAGAAGAATACTGAGTTGCATCCCAAGAACACCCTACCTACTGTGAAGCATGGGGGTGGAAACATCATGCTTTGGGGCTGTTTTTCTGCTAAGGGGACAGGACGACTGATCCGTGTTAAGGAAAGAATGAATGGGGCCATGTATCGTGAGAGTTTGAGCCAAAACCTCCTTCCATCAGTGAGAGCTTTGAACGGTTGACCAAATACTTATTTTCCACCATTATTTACAAATAAATTCTTTAAAATT
The DNA here is from genome assembly GCF_033978795.1 of Nerophis ophidion. Taxonomy (NCBI): domain Eukaryota; kingdom Metazoa; phylum Chordata; class Actinopteri; order Syngnathiformes; family Syngnathidae; genus Nerophis; species Nerophis ophidion. The sequence goes on along the minus strand of NC_084622.1, from coordinate 59,027,962 downwards.
CCTACAATGTGAATTCCTGGATTTTTTTTCCACATTCTGTCTCTCACAGTTGAAGTGTACCTATGATGAAAATTACAGACCTCTGTCATCATTTAAATGGGAGAACTTGCACAATCGGTGGCTGACTAAATACGTTTTTGCCCCACTGTACTTTTGGGGAATACTGAACATGGAATTTGGCCTCTCTTATTAGAAAAAAAAAGTATTCCTTGAATAGCAGTAACCAAGCCTGAAGAGATAATAAAACCGGATGCACATTACTAATTAAAGTTGAAGAAAGTGCACTGTAGTGTGAAACAGAGGCGCACATTTTACAATGTGCAGCCTGGAAGCGGCTTTATTTTATTTCAGTCATTGGAAAAAGCTAGTGACAGAAAAATTGTGTAATATCAACCGGATAATGTAAAGGTTGAGCTCTGATTCAAATATATGCTGTCGATAATAAAAGTAAATGAAGTCCCCATACTCAGATTGTATTCCTCTTGCGTCAGACTGATTGGGTCTCCGAGGGTTAAGAGGAGGCATGTGAAGTGCTCATGTGTCCCGTCCCCATCATTTCATTAGCATTCAATGTGCTTTGATGTGCACTTTTTTTGTCTCGCACAACCTGACTTAACAGTGTCACAAGAATGAAGAATCAGTTAAAGGTGCGAGTGCGATACGTTCCGCTCAATAAGACTTTGACAGCTTTATTGTCCTATAAAAGTGATTATCTTGTTATTGCAAACGACATCCAAACAGAATAATTTTAAAACATTTTATATCCCTCTGCCAAATGAGCATTAGGACAACCTTCCAAGGGACCTTGGGAGGGTTGGCACAGGCGGAATATTTTAACAAGTGCTTGTTGAGTAATTTAAAGCGGCTGCTGCTGTCCTCTAGATTGCAGGCATTGTGCTATCCCAGATCCTGATCTCTCAGATCCAAGATGAGATTACTTCGCTGCACTAAGCACGAGCCAACAAAGAGGAAGTAAGGCGAGGAAGACGAATGGAAGAGGAAGTAAATGGCAGTTGGAGTGAGTCCAAAGGCACTCACAAGGACACTTTTTCATTGCTCTTATACGACTGCTGTGTTCATGTTCTTCTACACGTGAGCCATTCAACTATGTTATGTCCATTTTAAATATGCAATGGATTTGAACACACATCTAATACATCTGCCTTTTCAAAGATGATCACCATCAGTCTTAATTGACACTATGAGAAAGGAGTGAAAGTGTGATTTTGAGAGTTTTGATTGGATTTCATTCATATTTTGTACATCACACACCAGTGTGTACACTAACAACACATTTGAGGATTGCAAAATAAAACAAGATGTCATAGCTTTGGATTGAGATTTTAAGAAAACGTGACCGTAAAATGTGTCAGAGAGGCGATGAATGGCGGTTAAACATTAAAGGCCTACTGAAAGCCACTACTAGCGACCACGCAGTCTGATAGTTTATATATCAATGATGAAATATTAACATTGCAACACATGCCAATACGGCCACTTTAGTTTACTAAATTACAATTTTATATTTCCCGCGAAGTGTCGTGTTGAAAACATCGTGGTATGATGACGCGTGCGTTTGACGTCACCGGTTGTAGCGAACATTATTTTCCAGCCCGATCCAAGCTATAAGTCGTCGGCTTTAATCGCATAATTACACAGTATTCTGGACATCTGTGTTGCTGAATCTTTTGCAATTTGTTCAATTAATAATGGAGACTATAAATAAGAATGTTGTTGGTGGAAAGCGGTGGATTGCAGCTGCCTTCAGCAACCGAAACACAGCCGGTGTTTGTTTGTTGTGAAGCTTTAACAAAGAGCGGTCAAGCGAACATGTTTCTCTACCACATGTCAACCAATTGTGATATTAAGTCAGCTCTTACCGGAGACTTCAGCGGATTATGCGACCTCCTCCTGCAGCTGTCAAAAAGGCAGCTGTGATCTTGGCTCCTCCATTGGCTTTTCTCAGAGACACTGGCGTTCACCGCAGCCCTCCGACTTTCAGGTATGACTTTATAATCCCACGAAAACACTATTAACACAATAAGCAGATAGGGGAATTTACAGAATTATCCTAGTAAATGTGTCTAATAACATCTGAATCGCTCCCACTGCCGCCGCACACGGCCTTTTTAGATTATTAAATTGCAATTTTAAATTTCCCGCAAAGTGTCGTGTTGAAAACGTCGTGGTATGATGACTCGTATGATGATGCGTGCGTTTGACGTCACTGGTTGTAGCGGACATTATTTTCCAGCCCGATCCAAGCTATAAGTAGTCTGCTTTAATCGCATAATTACACAGTATTCTGGACATCTGTGTTGCTGAATCTTTTGCAATTTGTTCAATTAATAATGGAGAAGTCAAAGTAGAAAGATGGAGTTGGGAAGCTTTTAGCCTTTAGCCACACAAACACACAGCCGGTGTTTCCTTGTTTAAAATTCCCGAAGATGAAGCTTTACTATGGATCAGAGCGGTCAAGCGAACATGGATCCCGACTACATGTCAACCGGCAGTTTTCGGTGAGAAAATTGTGGTAATAAGTCGCCTCTTACCGGAGACATCAGCGGAGCTTCCGTCCTGCTGCAACTGCCGTGACTTCCCTCAGAGACTCTGGCGTCAACACACCCATGGCCACACCCCTCCGACTTTCAGGTACTATTTAATCTCACTAAAACACTAGCAACACAATAGGCAGATAAGCGATTTTCCAGAATTATCCTAGTAAATGTGTCTAATAACATCTGAATCGCTTCCACTGCGATACTAGGTTTTTCTGTTGTATCTACGCGGTTATGTGGTAGTTGCTAGGTCCTGCCATGCGCGTAACAGCTTACTTACGGAACAAATTACAATATCTCATACACTAATGTAAAGCATATCACCTAGGAACTCCAAAATTATTATCAGCTCAGTTTTGACCAAAATTGAGTTACTGGGTTTTGCCTTTGGTAAATTTTTTAGGTCTTGCGACAAATGACGAGGACGGTCGTGCCTTTTGCCACAGTTGCCGTGGTTAAATCCGAGCCCTGCTTATACCACCCTCTACGGCAGGGGAGTGGAACTGGTTTTCAACGAAAGCCACATCGCCATTTATGGATGGCCTCAGAGAGCCGCTTGTAACCGTGAATAGTTTAGGGATATAAATGTATGAGGATTCACCTCAAGGTATTATTATCAAATTGCCTAAGTATTTTGATTATACACCGTATTTCCTTGAATTGCCGCAGGGCATGTAGTATGCGCCTGCCTTGAATTACTGCCGGGTCAAACTCGCTTCCCAAAATAATTAGCGCATGCTTAGTATTACCGCCTGGTCAAACTCGTGAGGTCACGAGTGACACTTCCCCTGTCATCATTATCAAAATGGAGGAGGCTGATTTCAATACCGGTAATTTGAAATCACATAAAGGGAAGAACATTAAGAGCTGTTCAGTAGGATTTAAGGTCCAAGCTTACATCACACTCAAATTTTTACTGCATACCTTTGGTAAGTGCCGGAGTCAGAAGAGGTTTTGAAATAAGTAGCGCATGCTTACTTTTAACGCATGCCTTTGGTAAGCGAAAGGAGTGAGACAAGGTTTTAAATTAAATAGCTTCCCGGCGGCGATTAAAGGAAATAAGGTATATATTTTTTAAACTTTGGATTTTGCAGTAAAAAAAACTGGCAGTTTAGTCGCTACAGTTTTACAGTAAAATTGATGTTGTTTTTTACAGTATATTACTGTAAATGGAAAAAGGGTACTATAGTTTTTGTACGACAAAATCCGAGCAGAGCTGCCAGTTTTTTACTGTATATTCTACAGTTTTTTTTATTTTTATACTGTACAGTTGGATGGAAAATTTGCTTTGAAATCATAAGTCAAGCACATATTTGCCATTATTTCTATTTTAACAAAAAAAGTTTGAAATGTATGATAGTAATATATTTGTTGCATTATTAGATAATATTACATTTGAAAAGAAATGCAATTTCATGCACTATGTCTATTTTTTTCTGTCAAAATGGAAAGAACACTGCGATGAGGTGGCGACTTGTCCAGGGTGTACCCCGCCTTCCGCCCGATTGTAGCTGAGATAGGCGCCAGCGCCCCCCGCGACCCCGAAAGGGAATAAGCGGTAGAAAATGGATGGATGGATGGAAAGAACAAATACATTTTGTAAAGTAATTTATATTATTTCAAAGCGTTTGCATGCCACATTAAATAATGTGGAGGGCCAGATCTGCCCCCCGGGCCTTGAGTTTGACATCTTTGCTCTGTGGCTTTCCAGGATGGAATGACGTAACTAAATATGTACGTTACATTAGCTTTTGGTGCTGTTAGCTAATAATACCGGTTTGGATAGCAATAGTGAGCTGTCATTGACTGTATTTTATATCATAACAACAAAACTAGTGCTAATTGTTCCAGTAATTGCACTGTTTTTGTATGTATGCACACGCTCCCTCGCATACATGTGGACGAAGAAAAAAAACTAATAATTTTATTCGGGACAGAAATTGTTTTTACGACATAAACTCAGTGTTCTTGTTTCATTTTTTTGCTTTAAAAATGTCACAGTGAGCAAATTGCAAACAGCCTCTTTAAATGAGCAAAATAGAAAGCATAATCCATTTAGCGTGTCTGTCTTGATGTATATGCTGATTATTAGAACACCCACAATACTGGGAGAGGATGCAAACATAATCATTTAACGATTGCAATGTGATTTATCATGAATGAAACTGGGTTTACAATTATAGTTGTTGGATGAATTAAGGGGCTGATTAAAATAAAACATTTAATTCCTTTTGATGTCTGCTGGTATTTTTCTTTTTTTATGTAAGAAATATTTTATTATTATATCTCCTATATGTCTGTCTATCTGTGTTGGCCCTGCGATGAGGTGGCGACTTGTCCAGGGTGTACCCCGCCTTCCGCCCGATTGCAGCTGAGATAGGCGCCAGCGCCCCCCGCGACCCCAAAAGGGAATAAGCGGTAGAAAATGGATGGATGGATGGATCTCCTATATGAAAAAATGTGCATGCATTTCTGGATCATTCCAGATGCACCATTAAAACACCAGCGCCAACCATAGCACTTAGCTTTCGGCATGCTAAAAAAAGTATATTTTGTCTAAATCAAACCTTTACAGTATAGCGCCCCCCAAAATGTGGCGTGTTCTGCATATTCCACAACATATCGAAACAGCAGAGGTTGGAATGTAGGAACACTCGACATCATGAATGTGGAGGGAAATGAGTGTCTCCTTAGCCACAGCCGGTATACATACGAAATCCTCTTTTAAATAGAGCGGTCTGCACCACTTTTGCACTTGTTATCAATTTTACACATAGTTTTAGTAGATCACCCTCAACACGCTCACTTATACTGTAGAACAAACACTTTTATAGTTTCCCCACAGTGTTTAGCGAATGGTATTTGCACATCAGTAGATCAGGCCCCAAGTGTATAGATCAGGCCCCAAGTGTATTGTTACCATCTTGAAGTTGAGAAATAAATACAGAAATTAATGTTTATTTTTGAAAGTTTCAACAAGCAAATGACACTAATTCGGTGAAATGACCCTTGCGAGTAATCCTGTTGACCTTTTGTATCATTTAGATCAGGGGTGTCAAACGTAAGACCCGCGAACAGGTTTTGTCCGGCCCGCGAGATGACTTTGCTAAGTATAAAAATGAGACGAAATTTTCTAATGAAAGAAACTGCTGTTCTAAATGTGTCCACTAGATATCGCAATAGCAATTTGTATCTTTGTATCATATGTAGCATAATCTTATGCTACATATGAAAGAAAAAAATTAACCACATGTTAGTGCAGCAGTCGAGGAAAATGAGCAAACTACATAAACAACATCCTGTAATTTGATTTTGATTTTTTTTTTTATCTTGATAAATTAAAAATGAACACCAATGAGTTGACTGATGAACATTATTACATCATTTATTCAGAAAGTTTAAGAAAGACAAATAAAGATAGTATTAACCGCAACACGTAGGTGTAAAACAACCCAACAACATTGTGATTTGTACATTTTCAGAATTTATTTATTCTATTTTTAAACAAAGAAAACAATCTGAAGTTCTCTTTATTTTTAAATTGTCGTGAAGTGATTTTTACCAGTCAGGCACACTTGGGAGTACATTTTTCTCCATGTGGCCCCTGGCTTAAAATGAGTTTGACACCTCTGATTTAGATTGTTAAATTTAATTACAGTTGTGAAACTCAATAATTAATATCTGATTTTACATCAAATACACTTGAAAGAGTACTACAGTTTTTCCTGGTATACATTTTATCTAAGTGATTAGTGTTCTAATTTTTTATTTCACTTTAGCCACTAATAAACATGATTTGCACTTTAAATTGGATTATCTTGTCATGACACTGACAGAGATAGTCTAATTCATCCCCCCCCAAAAAAACCGCACCTTAAATGAATCTATTTAAAATACTTTTTAGGTTTGAGGTACAGTAGTGTGTTTCGAGCATTTTTGACAAGGCCATATTTCTCCATTAGAGCATCAGATAAGGGGGATGCTTTGCACACCTTGCTAGTCATGAAGAGCCACGGCTCTCTGCATCAGACGGTCGGTCAGAAGGGAGTTTGGCTTCAAGGCGTCACGCTCCACCAGAAGACATCTATTGGAATCAAACACAACGCCACACATACAAATGAACTCTGATTCAGAGAGACGAGTGAGCAGTCTACAGCAGTGTAACATACTGTTACGTAAAAGTAGCATAAATCTTATTCAGTCTGCATACGGAAAGACGGCACGTAACGCTAACACGACTGGACCTCAGCAACAACCCTGGGTCATCTTTTCATTTTCCATTATCGCTACATAATCTCTGCGCAGTCTAACAGATGAAGACAAGGCACAACGTGTAAAGAAAAAAACAGGAATGGAACGCATCTTCCTTGCAGTACCTTCCAAGTCTCTGGTGGCGCTTATTCTCCGATTTCAAGGCTGCGTGAATAAGCAGTTGATTGAAGACGTCTCTCTGCAAACGACAGTGGACAAGGAAAGCTATTACCAAACAAAATAACTATTTCTACACGACGTATAGGCTTTTATCCGTGGGGAGTTTACACTGTATGCACACTGCCGCACCTCTGGGAGGTGTTTGGTGAACACCGAGCGCAGCATGCATGAAGTCCATCAGCATCCATCACAGATTCATTATTCATATGTGTGCACTGTGCACGGCATTCACACATTAGCCAGTACGGTTGTATCGCTCTTTGCAGTCTTTATCTTGATCCTGCTTTCACAACAACAGGGAATTTGTGTTGTGTTGTTCAAGATTGCATTAACCAAAGCTGCTGGTTTTGAATATCTGAACATCAGGTGCATAGCAACATTAGATTCCTGAAGGGCCCCCCATCCCACACTAAACCCAATGTCAGCACACAAACACCTGGTGTGTTTACATCCATCCATCCATTTTCTACCGCTTATTCCTCTCTGGGGGTCGATGGTGCCTATCTCAGCAACAATCGGGCGGAAAGCAGGGTACACCCTGGACAAGTCTCCACCTCATCGCAGGGCCAACACAGATAGACAGACAACATTCACACACTAGGGCCAATTTAGTGTTGCCAATCAACCTATCCCCAGGTGCATGTCTTTGGAAGTGGGAGGAAGCCGGGGTACCCAGAGGGAACCCACGCATTCACGGGGAGAACATGCAAAGTCCACACAGAAAGATCCCAAACCCGAGATTGAACCCGGACTACTCAGGACCTTTGTATTGTGAGGCAGACGCACTAACCCCTCTTCCACCGTGAAGCATACACTAAAAACTAATTATTGCATGAATTTTTTTGAAAAATGCATTTTAAAACACATGTAAAACGTTAAAGGACACCTATGCTGAATTGAGTTTTTTTTCCTCACATAAAAATATTGTTACAATGTCGAATATGTGTATTTAAACAATTCCAAAGCATCCAATCATAAGGTTAATGCATTCTTGCATGAGCTTTCATACAGTTTGGGATGCCTTGGCTGGCAGGGTTTGCAGTCTGGATACGTTCTGACGTCACAACAAGTCGGATGTACTTATTTAGACATTTAGTAAAGCTCTCATCCATCTGCTTCAGACCATGAGGAAACACAAAAAAGGTGTGAAATAAAGTATTATTTTCATCATACTGTGGCATGCGCATAAAGACGCAGACGTGCGACATGCATTGACATTAATGCTGCGAAAAGCAACTCCTTTATATGCAGTCCGAATTGATCGGAGTGTGTGCAGGTGTACCTAATGTTGTGACCGGGTGAATCTATACAATGTTTATGATGCTTATTTTCAACCCTGTCTGGAAAAAAAATAGCAGTGACAAATTCAAGATATATATTTAAACAGTGTACATTTTCAACTATACATTCTAATACTTTTGGAGAAGGTGGGGCTTGGTTTGATTTTTACTTTGGGAACACCTCCAGAAAGAACATCTTGTCGACATACTGAGAAAACAGGTTGTAAAAGTGACTGTGGCACAAAATGATTTATATTATTATAATAGCAAAGCATATCCATTCATATTATTTAGACCACAAGGAAGTGTGTTAAAGACATCATAGGTCCCTTTTATTTAATTGTTCATTTATTTCTATAAACACGATTAACATGTCTGGAAGATATCTAAATAAAACAAACCCTAGATATATTTAGGTTTTGTTATGTAAAAAAAAAGTGCCAACAAATTCAATATATGGCAAGAAATCTGCGTTCAAAGGACTCCGGCTTATTAGTGATTCCCAAAGCCCAAAAAAAGTCTGCGGGCTATAGAGCGTTTTCATTTCGGGCTCCAGTACTCTGGAATGCCCTCCCGGTAACAGTTCGAGATGCTACCTCAGTAGAAGCACTTAAGTCTCACCTTAAAACTCATTTGTATACTCTAGCCTTTAAATAGACACCCTTTTTAGACCAGTTGATCTGCCGTTTCTTTTCTTTTTCTTCTATGTCCCACTCTCCCTTGTGGAGGGGGTCCGGTCCGATCCGGTGGCCATGTACTGCTCGCCTGTGTATCGGCTGGGGACATCTCTGCGCTGCTGATCCGCCTCCGCTTGGGATGGTTTCCTGCTGGCTCCGCTGTGAACGGGACTCTCGCTGCTGTGTTGGATCCGCTTTGGACTGGACTCTCGCGACTGTGTTGGATCCATTAAGGATTGAACTTTCACAGTATCATGTTAGACCCGCTCGACATCCATTGCTTTCCTCCTCTCCAAGGTTCTCATAGTCATCATTGTCACCGATGTCCCACTGGGTGTGAGTTTTCCTTGCCCTTATGTGGGCCTACCGAGGATGTCGTAGTGGTTTGTGCAGCCCTTTGAGACACTAGTGATTTAGGGCTATATAAGTTGATATACATTGATTGATTGATTGATGATATGCTACAGTTACCAAAATATGAATTTAAATAATCATAAAACCTGTCAATGTTCACTTAGAGGGGAACTTCACTTTTTGGTGAATTTTGTCCATCATTCACAATCCTTATGTGAGACGAAAACACTTATTTTTTCTTTTTAATGCATTTTAACTTGTAAATAAACCCTAGCAAAAGTGAACTAACAATGGAGATAATGGTAGTCATTACGTCTATTTCGACGATAAAGCGCTTCTAAAAACCTCCATTAACGTTTTATATTAAATAAATGATAAATGGGTTGTACTTGTATAGCGCTTTTCTACCTTCAAGGTACTCAAAGCGCTTTGACACTACTTCCACATTTACCCATTCACACACACATTCACACACTGATGGAGGGAGCTGCCATGCAAGGCGCCAACCAGCACCCATCAGGAGCAAGGGTGAAGTGTCTTGCTCAGGACACAACGGACGTGACGAGGTTGGTTCTAGGTGGGATTTGAACCAGGGACCCTCGGGTTGCGCAGGGCCACTCGCCCACTGCGCCACGCCGTCCCTATTAATGATTTATGTATAATGCAGGGGTCCCCAAACTACACTCTGTGGATCCAAAATGTATGATGATGTTTCTTTATAACTTACATATGTAAATGACATGGAAAACAATCTTCAAACCATACAAAAGACAACATCTTCCCACTTGAACAGTCTGGTTTCTTACCTGTGCATCGCTGCCCCCCATCTTCACCATGCTGTAACGTAATGGGTACATTAACTCCACAGTTTGAGCGTAGTTTCCTCCTTCATATTCCATCAAAGCCTGACACATTGGCACACCTAAGGGTCCAGCCAGCTCATGCTGGTAATTGTCGCCCGGTGTTCTGCAAAAGAGACAGCTTTGACACAGTGGCTCGCTTTTAGCAGTTAGGCTAAAGCTTGCATATCTAAAAAAAATATGCATTCAAAAAGTGTAAGAGTCTGTAGTATCATTTTCTTACCCAGTGCCCACGCCATTTAAAATACAAGCACTGTGCGCTCATGTGTAAATGGCCTTCAATGAGAACTGGCCTGGCACATTTCTAACTTTCTAATAGCTTCAAAAGCTGCTGAGTAGTAGAACACAGTGACAGCTGGATAAATAAGACTCCTCCCGTGAGTTAGCACATTACATAATTCTACCAAAGGTCAGCGGGCGCCCTCATTTTACGGCCAATATGTTGCACCATCGGCAGCATTGCAGTTTGTTTAGCAGACAAAGACGCTGGTGAAGAAAAAAAAAAAGAATTGAGGCACCTGGGAACACGAACATGTGTCCTCTTTGCATGGAATCTACAAACCCCGTTTCCATATGAGTTGGGAAATTGTGTTAGATGTAAATATAAACAGAATACAATGATTTTCAAATCATTTTCAACCCATATTCAGTTGAATATGCTACAAAGACAACATATGATGTTCAAACTGATAAACTTTTTTTTTTTTTTGCAAATAATCATTAACTTTAGAATTTGATGCCAGCAAAACGTGACAAAGAAGTCGAGAAAGGTGGCAATAAATACTGATAAAGTTGAGGAATGCTCATCAAACACTTATATGGAACATCCTACGGGTGTGCAGGCTAATTGGGAACAGGTGAGTGCCATGATTGGGTACAAAAGCAACCTCCATGAAATGCTAAGTAATTCACAAATAAGGCTTGGGCGAGGGTCACCAATTTGTAAGCAAATTGTCGAACAGTTTTAGAACATTTCTCGACGAGCTATTGCAAGGAATTTAACCATCTACGGTCCGTAAAATCATCAAAAGTTTCAGAGAATCTGGAGAAATCACTGCACAGAAACGATGATATTACAGACCTTTGATCCCTCAGGCAGTACTGCATAAAAAAAAAAAAAAGACATCACTGTGTAAAGGATATCGCCACATGGGCTCAGGAACACTTCATAAAACCACTGTCAGTAACTACAGTTGGTCGCTACATCTGTAACTGCAAGTTAAAACTCTACTATGCAAAGCCAAACCCATTTATCAACAACACCCTGAAACGCCGCCGGCTTTGGACTGATGCAAAGTGGAAAAGTGTTCTGTGGTCAGACAAGTCCCAAGTTCAAATTATATTTGGAAACAGAGGATGTGGTGTCCTCTAGAACAAAGAGGAAAATAACCATTCGGATTGTTACGGGCGCAAAGTTAAAAAGCCAGCATCTGTGATGGTATGGGGGTGTATTAGTGCCCAAGGCATGGGTAACTTACACATCTGTGAAGGCACCATTAATGCTGAAAGGTCCATACAGGTTTTGGAGCAACATATGTTGCCATCCAAGCAACGTTATCATGGATGCCCCTGCTTATTTCAGCAAGACAATGCCAAGCCACGTGTTACAAAAGCGTGGCTTCGTAGTAAAAGAGTGCAAGTACTTTCCTGGCCCGCCTGCAGCCCAGACCTGTCTCCCATCGATAATGTGTGGCGCATTATGAAGCGTACAATACGACAGCAGAGACCCCGGACTGTTGAAGGACTGAAGCTCTACATAAAACAAGAATGGGAAAGAATTTCACTTTCAGAGCTTCAACAATTAGTTTCCTCAGTTCCCAAACGTTTATTGAGTGTTTTTAAAAGAAAAGGTGATGTAACACAGTGGTGAACATGCCCTTTCCCAACTACTTTGGCACGTGTTGCAGCCATGAAATTCTAAGTTAATTATTATTTGCAAAAAAAAAGTTTCTAAGTTTGAACATACAATATCTTGTCTTTGTAGTGCATTCAATTGAATATGGGTTGAAAAGGATTTGCAAATCATTGTATTCCGTTTATATTTACATCTAAAACAATTTCCCAACTCATATGGAAATGTGATTTGTATATGAGAGTAACTATAGAACAGCACAATTAATTGTGGCTTCAAGCGGACATAGTGCAATGAAGTCCTGTGCTGTTGCGAGTGTTACTGTCCACTGACACTGACAGCGACTGACGTTTAAATGAGTTGTACTTCTATTCTCTGTGAGCAGGCAGGTAGAGTGTGTAGGCAATGTGACAAAAGTGTTCGGATGCAATAATGTCCAGTTTTAGATGGAGCGGGAATTAATTGTGTTGGCACATTAGAGATAGTTTTTTTCTATCTACTTTGGTTTTCGTTAGTAAATCCCACTATATACGACAAAGACCAACCACATTTTATAGAAAATAATTACGGTTTCACAAAACAGTGTAAAATACATAATAATTGAAGAATGAAATTAATAAATGAACATTAAACATCACTTTTAAAGCGCTTTGAGTACCTTGAAGGTAGAAAAGCGCTATACAAGTACAACCCATTTATTTTACATGTATTGAAGACAATGATGAGCAGCAGAGGAGAAAGGGAGGGGACGCTGTCATACTTCTCTGTAAAAACTGTAATTATTACCTCTGCCAGGAGTTCATGTAACTGTTAGAGTGAGTGAGTGAGTGAGTGAGTGAGTGAGTGAGTGAGTGAGTGAGTGAGTGAATTAGCAACATCCCTCCAAAAAGAGCGGATTTTCTAGAAACTTTCAGGAAACAAATAAGTACAAAGTGAGATTTTGTGAGTGAGCCATTTCGGGTAATGTTTTCAAGTCCACTTATTATAAGTAACTTTGGCCCTTTTTTTCTTTAAGTCGCTTCCAAATCTTGTGCTTTGCAGGTTGCATTTTTTTGTCATGGTTTTGAACTTGTGGTTGTTTATTTTGGCTTGCTTTTCTTGCCCCACAATAAACCTAAACGCGGAAACGGGTAGTTTGTCGTTTCTACAATTACAACATTTTCTGGTTACTACACGTCCGGTCAACTTTTACTTCAGTCTTGTCTCCCCCTCAGCCAGCGGTAACAAATGGGGGATTGTCTTAAACAATTGGTATTTTTCAGTAAGGTAGTATAAGTTTGCTTTTGCTGTGTTTAAGTGGTAATCCGGTTTTGTTTGTGAACGCTTTGTTGCATTGTGTCACGTCTTTAAATAAATCGCTTGTGAAGTCTTGGTGGAGCTGGCCATCCGTGTTTTCATCGCGGTGTTAGAGGGTTTTCCCTGAAACGTCATTTGCCTTATATAGGTAGTGCGCTCTTGGCCGATGGGGCTGAAGTATTTTTTCATGATTTTGGTCAGCTGCAGCTCTCCCATCCAAAGGCAAAACCCAGTAACTAAATTTTGGTCAAAACTGAGCTGATAATAATTTTGGAGTTCTTAGGTGATATGCTTTACATTAGTGTATGCGATATTGTAATTTGTTCCGTAAGTAAGCTGTCATGCGCATGGCAGGACCTAGCAACTACCACATAACTGCGTAGATACAACAGAAAAACCTAGTATCTCAAGGGACCAATCGGAGCTTCTTTGTCAGTCGCCTTATTGTCTTTAATGAGACATTTGCACGAATGGGGGCCGACGGTCAACCTGATTATGTGATATTATGGCAGGAGGGGATATATGGAAGATTGGCCCAGGACGTTGCAAGCACCTTCATTAAATTTATTGTTCTTGATTCTTCCCCTTGCATACTCTTTTGGGCAGATAACTGTGGAGGTCAAAATAAAAACTGGACGCTGTACACGGCTCTTGCCCGATGTGCAAACGCAGAACGGGGCCCACTCGAGATTGTGATAAAATATCTGGAGAAAGGGCACACGTTCATGAGAGCAGATTCAATCCATGGCTCAATCGGCAAGAAAATGAAAGCTCAAGAAAACATCTATACGTTTGATGAATTTGTAGATCTTTGTAAGACAGCATCAAGATAGATTGGTTTTCCTTTGTTTTCTCAAAATCAGCTAGAAGTGAGTTACTAGGTTTTGCCTTTGGATGGGAGAGCTGTTATCGAGACAAAAATGTGCAATAAAAGTTGAAAGAAGGAGAATACCTGCTAGGCTTAGCAGTGTTTTCCAAAAGGGTTCTCACTGAATTGTGTGCATTAGTGTGGAAGTGAAGAGCGGTTTGCAGCTTCCCTTTTCCCTACATCGGCTCAGGAGCGCGGCGTATGATTGTTTGCCAGCTACCGTATTTTTCGGATTATAAGTCGCTCCGGAGTATACGTTTGCACCGGCCGAAAATGCATAATAAAGAAGGAAACAACATATATACAGTATGTTACACTGGAGTATAAGTCGCATTTTTGGGGGAAATTTATTTATCCAACACCAAGAATAGACATTTGAAAGGCAATTTAAAATAAATAAAGAATAGTGAACAACAGGCTGGATAAGTGTACGTTATATGACGCACAAATAACAAACGGAGAAGGTGCCTGGTATGTTAACCTAACATATTATGGTAAGAGTCATTCAAATAACTATAACATATAGAACATGCTACACCTTTACCAAACTATCTGTCACTCCTAATCGATAATTCCGATAAAATCTTCTTCCTCGATGTCGCTACTAAACAACTCTGCCAACTCCAAAGGTATGCGCCGCTTCCTCTTGTCCTTTTCTGCTGCAGATTTCACTACGTCCAGTTTGTAATCTGCAGTACATGATTTCTTTTTCGGTCCAAATTTTGTTCAGCCCTTCTCAGTTTTTATAAGTTACCGCCAACGATGAAATGATCCATTTTAATAGCTACGGCAGTAGCATATAGCAGTTAGCATTCCATGACCCACAATGCACTTCTGTCATAACCTTCCCCCGCCGAATTCTTATTGGTTGACGTGTGCTGATTGCTCAAGTGTGTGTGACGATTGCTGACATTTTCTCCGTCTCTTCCGCGAATGAGATAAATAATATTATTTGATATTTTACGGTAATGTGTTAATAATTTCACACATAAGTCACTGCGGAGTATATGTCCCACCCCCGGCCAAACTATGAAAAAAAACTGCGACTTATAGTCCGAAAAATACGATATATAGAGCATAAATAACCATCGCCACGCTTCCCGCAGACAAGGCTTGAGTTTGTAAGGTTTTTGGCTAAGTAACTAGCGGGATTTATTTGTTTTTGCATCGGTGTATATTCTTAAGTAATCACTTAAGTTTCTGTGTTTTTTTTGTATTTGTGTTATAATGGATGAAGTAGTGGAGAAGTACAATGTGAGCATGGTTTGGACAGATGCACTAGGAGGCAGTTATTTGAGATTGCGGAGTATTATAAAGTTGATGTTGGAAACACACAGAAAGTTAAACATATGTTTAAAGATCATTTTAAAGATCAGTTAGTTAAAATTGGCATTCTGAACACAGGAGTACATGAAGGAAATATAGCTTCACCCATAGGTGACACTGCTTTGAGTTTTGAGCAGCAGAGAGAATTGCTTTTGTTGCGAATGTAGGCTGTGCTTGAAACTGAGAGAATGGGAGTGCGGGCAGAGCAGGAGGCTGACAAAAGGCAAGTAGACGCTCAGAAATTGCAATGGCAGGCTGATCATAAAGTTGAAAAAAATTCGAGTAGAAGCTGAGAAAAGGAAGCAGGATTTGGGAATTGCTAAACTTGACTTTGAGCAGCAGACACTTGAGTAAACAAGACAGGGCAACCTTCGGGATAGTTCAACTGGCGATCGGCGCTCATTGGGAGTACGAAGAGAAAAGGATGAACTTACTGATTTGAGGCATGTTCCTAAGTTCAATGAGAAAGACCCTGCAACTTTTTTTTCCCTATTTGAGTTTAGCAGAGGCTTGTGGCTGGTCTGAGGCCACGTTTGTTTTATTCCTACAGTGTATTTTGGTGAGGAAAGTGCAGCAGGTGTTTTCAGCATTGACTAGTGCTGAAAGAAGTACGTATCTTGAAGTTAAAGAGAGCAATGCGTAAAGCGTACGAGTTGGCGCCAGAGGCATACAGGCAGTGTTTTTGTAGTTGGAAACATGGAAATAAATCGCACTTGGAGTTTATGCGTGATTTGGTCAACCATTTTGAAAGCTAGTGTTCCAGTCTGCTGGTGCCAACACTAGAAGGCGCTTAGACTGCTGGAGCAGTTTAAGGATTCGGTTTCCGAGCGCATTTCAGTACGTATTGGTGAATCTTAAACTGTTACAGATCCTGCTGCACTTGCCGATGATTATTATCTGATATGCTCTAGGAACAATAATGTTGGTTTTGGTTCTCGTGACACTTGGCCTAATTTTACCAAAAAAAAAAAAAAAAAAAAGACACCAGAAGTAGGGGTCGAAAGTGGTTGTCTTTACGTGACTTTGAGAAAGTTTGTAATTAGAGTGGACATTGGAAAAGTGACTTATGTGCTTAAATCTTGTTGTAATTAGGTTTCACCCAATCGTTAATTGGCCATGTGTACTATATCCCTTTGGGTTTCCACAGTGACTGATGTGGTGCCAGACTTGAAGTATTTTCTACCGTTCATTACAGAGGGGTCTGTAGGTCCTTGGTCGGGAGTAGTGACAGTGTGTGTGTTAAAATTGTGTAACACCAGGGCAGTTGATTAATTTATTGTTGCTCTGCATTACCGTTTTTAGGTCAAACTTGTACAGACACTGACATTTCTGTTGAGGGAATGGGGTTAGCAGTTTGGAATGTGCCACGTTATAAAACGGTACTGCACTGTGATTTATTTCAGGGTAAAGTGACTATAGGGGTTAGTCCAGCATTGCCAGTGGATGGGGTCACTTTGATTTTTGGGTAGTGATATTGCAGGTAGCCTGGTAAGCTGGGGACGTTTCGTCCCCAGCTGTTGTATGTAGTGTGCCTGATGAAAGTGAAATGCAGTTTCCTGAGGTATTTAGCAGTCACATCCTTATACCACAAACATTGTGGTATAAGGAAGAGAAAGTGTTGGATGTTTCTGACTGATTTTTTCAGTGCCTATTTCCTTGGTTGGTGGCCACACAACGTCTGAAAAGTGATTATTCTATTGCCATTTAATTTATAGTGAAAATTCATTCTAAATCTGAATGTTGAGCGGTCTCCAGGAATGGATTATGTCTGAGTTTGAGTTGGATTTACCACACTCAAAGTTTTAAGATTTCAGTTTCCCGAGGCTTTTCTTGGATTATCCTAACAACTGCTTTTTATTGTTGCAGTACTGCAAAGTATGGATTATGTAAATCAGCAGCATTTCAACCCATGCAATGTGGTGGCTCTACACAGTGCAATAAATAAATGCAGAGCTAAAACATGTCAGGATGTTCTGTGTGACAACTGTAAGTAAAGCTGAGTGGAGGTCGTCCACCCCTCACTTAGGATTTGACTAAATTTTTTACGAGCTGCCACCCACTCAGTAGCCCCTCCATCCCCAGAAGTAACGTTTGCGATTTACACAACTGTGAAAGACATGACAATTTAAAGAAGTGGTTGTAGATAGCTGCCTTTATGTGGGATTTCTGAAGGACAAAATGGGAAACTACTGTCTGTGGTCGGGTTGCCAGAACGCATTATAACCACAACGCCCCAGGGAGGAAGCAGCTGCTGTTGCAACATCTGCAAATGTGGGGGAAGACCCTGCTTATTTAAATGGATTACTGCTCTCCGTTCTGTCTGCATGCACCGCTCATCCTTCGTGCTCTCTGTATTACATAAAGCTTTGTGGTTCTTATGTAAGGGTGATGGTGTCAAGATGGACAGTGGTAAGAGGAAAAGGTCCAGAAATTACTTAGCCAATTCTTGTAGGCCTTCCAGCAGACGCTCAGAAGCACCAGTTTCTTTGGCTCCCAGGGACACCATGAGGAAGTGGAGGTCATTAAATAGGGTCACATGATCCTCGGTGTGCGGCAGTGTTATTTGGAGCAACTCCCGCCATCGGTCCTTCACAAACACACCTAACAAGCACACAATTTTTGGCCACTTAAGCATCAAGGCTGCATGATTTTGATCATCCATCCATCCATTTTTTACCGCTTGTCCCTAAATAAATATGATATATTGTCAGTATTATTGCAGTTGATCCTCAGTTTGTTATTAATTTGTTCCAAATGGGCTGGAGAAAACCGAATCGAACAAAAAAAAATTAACCACAAAACACATTTTTGAGAGACTAATTATAGTTTTACATGCACACAATAAACAAAACGCAACTAAAAGATGTCCAAAAATGCACTTTTACCAAATGTGGTGTTACTCATATTGGACTTTTACTGTATGAGTATGTGTGTTCAATCTAATTTGTGTGTTTACTAAAAACGAGGCTGTGTATGAAAACAAAAACATGTTTTAGTGCAAATATTTACCTAAAACTTTGTTATACTAAACAAAGGCGCCAATGTTCTGTATATTTTAATGAGGGCTGACGAAGACATTTGTGAAGTCTATGTATGTAATTCGGCAAAAAAAACATATATGGCAACTCAATAAAATAATTTCAATGAAATACAATCATTGTAAGAACATAATGCACTGTAAACAATATTTTTATAAATCTGTAGATCACACGGTAAAAAACTGGTATCTTAGTCGTCAGAATTTTACTTTGAAATGTATCGTAGTTTGTACAACAAATTACTGTTAATTGAAAAATGGTACTATTTTTATTTTTAAGTAAATATTCTGCCAACTGAGCTGCCAGTTTATTTTTTTTACTGTAAAATCTATTGACCTTCATTTTAGTGTGTGGTTGTAATTTTGTATTTGAGTTGAGTTGAGTTGAGTTTATTTGGAACATGCAAGCATACAACATGATACATCACACATACAACTTGATACATCACAATTTCCAGTTTCTCTTTTCAACATGTTCTTAAAGGAGTAGGAAGAAACAGACCTTATTTAATCCTACCCCTTTTCTTTTACATAACAGTTGCTAAAACTTTTGTTCACTTCATGTTCTCAATGTATTCACAATATACTCCATAAGTAATCCCAATAAAAATAAATAAATAATTGGTGGAGTAAGTTATATTCCATATGATGAGATAAGTAAGACTATTTTGAGAATGAAAGAATGGATGGATGAATAAATTCAGAATGTTTATCATGGTTCTTCTTCTTTGGAAACACTAAGTTTGAAGAGTTTTTTTAAATTGATCATATTAGTGCATTGTTTGATTGCTTTGCTTACTTAATCCATTCCATAATTTAATTCCACATACTGATATACTGAAGGTCTTAAGTGTTGTACGTGTGAACAAATGTTTTAAATTAAATTTTTCTCTAAGATTATTATTCTCCTCTTTTGTTGAGAATAATTTCTGTATATTCTGCCATACTTAAAACATAAAATATAAAAATTAAAAATATATAAAATAATAAAAAATTGCTCCATAGCAAGTTAACGTGGCTCGGAACGCACAGTTTATCACTTTGAGTAAGTTTTTCTACTTCCTCAAATGAATATTGACAGCACTAATGAATGATAGTGTTACACTTCATTTATTTTTTTACTTTAATTTTGTATTATCCGAATTAAGTTTGTCTGTGTTTCCTGTCCTCAGATCATCTTATTCTCGGTCCAGACCGGAGCAACGGGACATACTGGCAATCACTTGACAATTAGTTGTGCTTTTGAAGGTGAACTGCACTTTTTTTGGAAATCATTCACAATCCCTATGTAAGACGAGAACACACAAGTAATTTTTTTCTATGCATTCTAAGTTGTGAAATATATCAAGTAGGAGGTGGCTAATAAATCAGCTAATTTGAGCAGACTACTTCACTTATTTATGCCTCTCACTTGTAAAGTAGAAGGTTCCGGCCATAAATTGAGAAGTTGGTCAACTTTGACATTCAACTTTGAGCCGGAGATAGCAAGAAAGAAATGAAAATAGTTTTTGTTTGTTTGTTTGTTTTTTACCTGCATAAGGGTTATGGTGAAAAACATTCCATCAGTCGGCATCCTAGTGAGAGCAGACATTGAACATTAATTGATAGTTTTATTGTGTTGGTAGTTTGTATTTTTTGCTTATCACTTCGTTTAGCACAGCAGTTGTAATACCTGCTGGATCTGCTTATCACCCAGCTTCTAAAAATTGTAACTTATCCTCTGTATATTCAGGCTCAATTATATAAGGTTCTGGATCATCATTTGTCCCAAAATAGTTGTTGTTGGCTCGCATGAAGTCTGCCATGATTAGTAGTTGTTGTGGAAAATAGCAAACGTTCTGATGTGTCTGTGAAATTTATACGACACCATATGCGTAAAATTAACTAAATATTATTTTGAAAGTGCCCGTTACTACATTATATTTATACTTACAGCATGTATATAAAATGTTTATGTATTTTAGAACGATTTATAGGTGGAATCGACATAATAACTACATTACCTCCATTGTTAGCATACTTAGAAAGTATTCAAAAAAACGTATGTGTTCTTGTCTAAGGATTGTGAATAATAGGCCCCTTTAAACAGGGATGTTCCGATCAACAATTTAGGCCTCCCATCCAGAACGGATTTTTTGGCCTCAGGTCTTAAACCTTAGAAATATCATAAAACTGAAAATGTGTTATAACAGGCAACTACTGTTAAGTAAAAACAATAACACATTTTTGTAAAACGTATCTTAGTAAATTTAGAAGTTGCTAGTGATGCTGTAAAAAAATTTTTTTTTCCAAAATAAAGAGGCTTGTTCACAATAACTAAACAAAGCAAAAACTTCTATTGGCTTCCATTTATTACATATAGTTGTTAGCCCTCAAAGACTTCCTGTATCCAGAGACATAATCCCAGAGTTTGTAAACATTAACGAATAATGACCCTCCAAAAATGTAGTAGTATTAAAACAAAAAAATAATATACTTTAGTTTTGTTTATATACTGATACTTTACTAGGTCTGGATAGTATGGACATCTGGATCGAGCTTCTTGTGTTAAAGTTAAAGTACCAATGATTGTCACAAACACACTAGGTGTGGTGAAATTTGTCCTCTGCATTTGACCCATCACCCTCGATCACCCCCTGGGAAGTGAGGGGAGCAGTGGGCAGCAGCGGTGCCGCGCCCGGGAATCATTTATGGTGATTTAACCCCCAATTCCAACCCCTGATGCTAAATGCCAAGCAGGGAGGAAATGGGTCCCATTTTTTTTTTACAGTATTTGGTATGACTCGGCCGGGGTTTGAACTCCCAACCTACCAATCTCAGGGCGGACACTCTAACCACTAGACCACTGAGTAAGTGTATAGGTAGGTGTGTGTGTGTGTGTGTGTGTAGCATGCTTTAGCCATTCTTTTTCCGCTAGTCCTGATAATAATGCTTAGTTTATTGTCTGCAATGGTGGTGAGCATTAGTATTATAGATATTAGAGACGGGGCGTTCTTTGCAGCTTGCTCTCAAATTTGAGTCGGAATATGGAAAAATAATTGTGTCTCCATTTTGATGGAATTTTTCACGTGAGTAAAATCTTTAGCCATGTAAACATGTAAAGATCGTCTGGGCTCAGCAGCTTATCAGCCGATCAACAGTCAGTTAAAAAAGGCAAATATCCGATAACACGATCAGGACAGATCTACTTTTAAGCATAGTGGGGGCGGCAGGAAGCTGCCAAATTGTACTTCACCACTTATTTCTTAATACTATTGTGAGAGCTGCATTCCACTTCCAGTACTCATCGTCTTCGCCAAAGTGTTTGCTTCCATTTATTTCTTAACTGTTCCCATTTTATGACAAACATTTTTGTCTATTTGCATTCCTGCTGGGCTCGTTGCTTCACCTCAGCTGTCCGGTTGCCACAGCTGTTCTCATTTAGATACTTTCACCACTGTGCTCTTTTCTATATTTTGTAATTTCTTGCAATTTTGGAATCACCATCTTTGATCTTTTATCTTGTATTTTTCTCTAATTAAGTTTTCATTTGTCTGTTCTGCACATTTGGGGTCCAACCAATAAGCAATCCTTATCATTTTCCTTATGGAAAGGTCCTTCAACTCAACCACATGTAAGCATGTATTATTCAATCACATGTTTGGTTTGATAAGATTTAGAATCAGCATGCGTCTTACCCTCCATTTCCAGTCTGCTGAGCAGTGAGCTGGCGTCGACCATGTCCAACATGGATCCTGTGGCTTTACAACGTTTGAAAATCTACGGGACATTTAGCATTTGTCTTTCATCATTGGTGACGAATGAAAGATGGACAGTGTTTCTCACAATTACATACACATTGCGCACAGAAAAGCGAAACATCATGCTTGGACTCCTGCTGGTATCCCCTGATCACGAATTATTAAGAATTCATAAGCTTCAGCTCATAAACCCTGCTGTTGTGTTAATGCAAATGAACATGAAGTAACATCATGAAATGTTCTTGTAAGGTACATGACTTAAAAGAGCATGACATTTGTTTATCTATTCTTGGAACGTCTACATTAAATAATTATCATCGTTGGCAAACTGTACGGGAATTGAAAATCCCTTCACTTACTCCTTACATAAATTATTAATTTACTTCAATCTAATAGAGAAACTGAATGAAAAACTGTACTTTTACAGGAATAACAATGCTAAGTTTTAATTGAATGAATGAAATAAGTTTATTTCGGTCAATCAATCAACCATTTTGTGTGATCAGTATAAAAGTACAGATTATACATACAGTATTTAACAATCATCAAATTTACACACACAAAAAAGAAAAAGAATGACCAAAAAAGAATAGGCTGAAGCCAAGGCCTATATTTGCCCACCCTATACCTTCACTGAAAATAAGATTACCTGGATCACCAACAATAAAAAAAAATCAATGGGATGAAAGTAATTGTTACTATATTTTATAATGTTCTATCCACCTTTCAAAGCTTTCTTAAACCTTAACAAAGAACTACATGTCTTCAACTTATCACTGAGCTTATTCCAACATTTAACTGCTAAAACTGAAATACATTTGTATTTTATATTTGTTCTATCTTTACATTTTTCAAAAATCAATATCCCCCATAAATTACACTTTCCTCCTCTTAATTTAAATAACCTAAGAATGCAGACTAGAAGGCTGTAATTCTTTACTCGAAAGAAAAATTCCTTTGTTTTTAAAAACACAATATCTGAACATTTTAACACATTAGAACTTATAAATAATGGATAGCACACTGTATGTATTATTCTAATTACCCTTTTTTGAAGTTTAATTATTGGGTCTATGTATGTTTTATAAACATATCCCCAAACTTCAACACAATATGGAAAAATAAAAGAATAATACAACATATGTAGACATTTCTTATTCCGTATGTGTGTCACTTTATAAAGAAATGGTAAATGGGTTGTACTTGTATAGCGCTTTTCTACCCCTTTTTAAGGAGCCCAAAGCGCTTTGACAGTATTTCCACATTCGCCCATTCACACACACATTCACACACTGACGGCGGGAGCTGCCATGCAAGGCGCTCACCAGGACCCATCAGGAGCAAGGGTGAAGTGTCTTGCCCAAGGACACAACAGACATGACTAGTATGGTAGAAGGTGGGGATTGAATCAATAACCCTCTTATTGCTGGCACAGCTACTCTACCAACTTCGCCACGCCGCAATGGATTTGGATATTTTTCCCTTTATATATTCAATATGCGGTTTCCAACATAATTTATGATTAATTATTATTCCCAACAATTTAGTTTCATATACTCTATCAACTTCCATCCATCCATCCATCCATCGTCTTCCGCTTATCCGAGGTCGGGTCGCGGGGGCAACAGCCTAAGCAGGGAAACCCAGACTTCCCTCTCCCCAGCCACTTCGTCTAGCTCTTCCCGGGGGATCCCGAGCCGTTCCCAGGCCAGCCGGGAGACATAGTCTTCCCAACGTGTCCTGGGTCTTCCCCGTGGCCTCCTACCGGTTGGACGTGCCCTAAACACCTCCCTAGGGAGGCGTTCGGGTGGCATCCTGACCAGATGCCCGAACCACCTCATCTGGCTCCTCTCCATGTGGAGGAGCAGCGGCTTTACTTTGAGTTCCTCCCGGATGGCAGAGCTTCTCACCCTATCTCTAAGGGAGAGACCCGACACCCGGCGGAGGAAACTCTTTTGGGCCGCTTGTACCCGTGATCTTATCCTTTCGGTCATGACCCAAAGCTCATGACCATAGGTGAGGATGGGAACGTAGATCGACCGGTAAATTGAGAGCTTTGCCTTCCGGCTCAGCTCCTTCTTCGCCACAACGGATCGGTACAACGTCCGCATTACTGAAGACGCCGCACCGATCCGCCTGTCGATCTCACGATCCACTCTTCCCCCACTCTATCAACTTCCACTTGATTTAATTTTAATTTTGTTTCACAATATTTCCTTGCACCACTAAACACCATAAATGTATTTTTCTTTTCATTTTATGATAACTTAATATTAAACCATTTTTTTTTAGCTGAAGCAAATCAACCTCTATTATCCTCAACACTTCCTTCAAGTCTTCTCCTGAACAATTTACATTTGTATCATCTGCAAACATAATATTCAATTTATCAGACACTGAACAAATATCATTTAAATAAAGTAAGAATAACTTATGTCCCAATAACGAGCCTTGTGGAACCCTAATTAAAACAGTCAGAAAAGTAATCTAGCACGTCACCTTATTTATCAAACTATCCCCCAGCCTCTAAGCACGTACACTCATTTGCTTAAGAATGGAATTGAAAAGTAGAATGGAATAAACTCACCTCAGAATCAAAGATTTGCAGTGCAGCCTCATATTCCCCCTGTGGAGTGGAGTGTGGCGTGTGACAAAGATAAATCGAAATAACATCAGACTTGAGATATGCTATCTTGATAACATTGTGTGGCACAGATGCCAATTAATCTTGCAATACAATCCACTGTGGATTTCAAATTACCCTGGAGAAAACATATCATAAATACAAGTTCTGGAAACAACTCCACTGCCAACTTTGCGCTTGAATGAGAAAATTAATTAAATTCTTTACCTTCTCGATGAAGTACAGCGCCCAGTGCCAATAGTTGTGGCTGGCCAGCATATCAGACACCTGCAATTACATTAGACATCTTTAAATACTTTCCCCCTAGGTTTCATTTACTGGATAGCGATTAGAAAAGAAGTGTTCAGGCTTATTGAACATGATTCATCAGAGGTAACACGTTTCCTTGGGAAAGTCAATGGTTATACCTTCCAGTCTTTCTCCCTGCCCTCCATGAACTTCAAGCCTTTGTCCACCTCCCCTTTCATCTCATAGATATGGGAGACCGAATGGACAGACCATGCATCACCTGGAACCAGAGCAAGTGCCTGCCCCCCGAGGGACAGAAATCGGTCTAAATCATTAAAACAGGTGGACAAATGCAAAACCTTTCCTTTACAACTATTAGTTATTTTTACACCTAAACTCACTACAGCTGGTCTTTTTGATACATGTCATGGTTGTAACACAGTCCTATAAATACATAATACTGTACAAAAAAAAACACAAAAAAGGGGTGACATGCTCGCGGCTGATAAATATTTTGGCGATATAATACTTATTTACGTCACTACACTTAGGAAGGACAGAGTCACTTTTGATCTTTTTTGTTGACTTTTTTTCCTTTAATTACATATACCAAGCATAACACATACTCTTCTGATTGCAGTGTGACAAAGAAGTATGCTGCCAATGTTAGTCAGACTTTTTTCCCTTTCTGAAAATTTCGTAAAGCACAATTACACATTACGAAATTTTCAGAAAGGTAAAAAAAATGCTGACCAACATTGGCAGCATACTTAGTCTTCTAAGTCAAGGGTGTCCAAACTTTGTCCACTGAAGGCCGCACACACAAAAAAAAATCAAAAGATGCGAGGGTCATTTTGATATTTTTTGCATTCAGAATTATAAATTTTAAAAAAAACAGCCTTCATTTTAGATTTGTGTTATTAATGTCAATATTCGTATTTGTTCTTGTTACATTACATTTGTTTTCATTCTCCTTTATTCAACTTTTTATGTTGTTTTTTTTTTTAATAATATTTTAAGAATGTGCCGCGAGGCATTAAAAATTGAGCTGTGGGCTACACTTTGGATACCCCAGATATAACCTAATTGACTCTTGTGACCATCATTAGTAATAGAAATCATATCCTTGAATATGTGAAAGAATCTGCTTATATGAAAATTACAGTATTTTCAAAGCACCATTGTGGTGGACTCAACACTGCAGCTTTTTTTTAATGAGTCCATCCGTCTCTTTCTCTCTCCCTTGCCTTGCCACTTCTACTGTTTAAGGCCAACCTCAAGAATCCTCAATACACACTTTTTGATCCAGAAACTACAAACATTTGCTTTGTCGTACGAACCTTGTCTCAGTGTACGAACGTTTCTTCCACCCATTTTGTGCACCATTGTTTTTTTTTACAGCATTTCTCGAGTTTTGTTAGCTCAATACGAGTCCAAAAAGAAAAATGGACAAGCGATGTGTGTTTCGAAACATTTAGAAAGTATCTACAGCGTTGTCAACACTGCCTCCTCCATCCCCCTTTTTTTGGCTGTACGGCAAGAAGAGTAGTAAAGTAACAAGGTAAAGTGGATTTTATTTTTTTAATCCTATGCATTGTGGTGACCTGCCTGCTAAAGTTAAGTTTGTTTGCTATAAAGTACTGCATAGTGCATTATATTGTGTTCAAAGTTGTGTTGTCCCGATACCAATATTTTGGTACCGGTACCAACATGTATTTCGATACTTTTCAGTATTTTGATACTTCTCAAAATAAAGGGGACCACAGAAAACTGCTTTATTGGCTTTATTTTAACAAAAAATCTTACGGTACATTAAATATATATATTTCTTATTGCAAGTGTGTCCTTAAAAAAAATAGTGAACATACAAGACAACTTGTCTTTTAGTAGTAAGTAAGCAAACACAGGTTCCTATTTTAGCAGCTGACATATAACGTATGCTTAACATATTGTGTCAATATCCATTCTATTATTTTGTGAAAATTATGAACGACAAGTGGAAGGGATAAGCGGTAGCAAATGGATGGATGGAAGTGGTAGAAAACTAGTTATTAATATACCGTTAATA
Source organism: Nerophis ophidion (assembly GCF_033978795.1). NCBI lineage: Eukaryota > Metazoa > Chordata > Actinopteri > Syngnathiformes > Syngnathidae > Nerophis > Nerophis ophidion. The sequence continues at coordinate 59,000,743 of NC_084622.1, read as the reverse complement.
TCTGCTTATTTTCTCTTTTAACATGTTTTATCTACACTTATGTTAAAATGTAATAACTATTTATTCTTCTGTTGTATGGATGCTTTACATTAGTTTTGGATGATACCACAAATTTGGGTATCAATCCGATACCAAGTAGTTACAGGATCATACATTGGTCATATTCAAAGTCCTAATGTGTGCAGGGACATATTTCCTGAGTTTATAAACATGATATATATTTTTTTAAAAGTAAAAAAGATTGTGTGATGCTGTAAAATATGGATGTAATCATAGTAGTATCAACTAGATATGCTCCTGACAGTGAAATCAGGTGTAGATCCACCAATGGCGTTTGTTTACATCGTGACACTGGTGAGCTGCAGTGTGTAGTGAAGCATGTTTAGCTATTCCTCGGCCTGATACTTTTTAGAGGCGATATAGTACCGAATACGATTTATTTGTTCGCGGTACTATACTTATCCTAGTTCAAAGTGTACAAAGCGTTGCTTGAATATGGACTGTTGTCGAAGTTGGACTCCATTATTCATGATTTCATTGTTTCTTCTTGAGAAATTTGCTTCAATATACAAACTTTTCTATTTACAAACCCTGTACAATAACCAATTCCGCTTGTAAATTGTGGTTCAACTGTAGTTAGTCCCTCAAATATTTTTAATACTGTTTTTTTATACATCCTTTATGTGTTCTGCAAACAGTGTGAATGACCTCAGTGTTAATTTCCACTAAAGCTTGAGATAAAGCGCTGTTGCTCAAACAAAACTAAGTCTTAGGATGAAATGTAGCAAGGACATCAATGTTGTACAATTCAGAATTGTCACACAAACTGTCAGCATAGCAGAACAATATTTATTGTACCTCTTAAAATCACAGTTCAATCTGTACAATTAAATATTAGAAGTGGGCAAACCCTTTAAAGACTACAATAATTTTTGGATCACATTGTCATTCCCCATCATCAACTACCGTCTTGTATGGGTTAGTTTTTGCCTCATTCCCAAGAGAATCCTGCGTGTGACTGAAACATTATGGAGTGTTGGTTGGTTAGTTTATCCAGGACAGGCTGCAGTATGTTTGAACAACCACCAGGTATAATCTGTAAGCAGATAATAATGTATCATCTCTTTCTGACCTATAAGATCATTCCTCACTTCCGCTTTAAGTAACGAATGAGGCTAAAACTAACCCAGACCCACGGTATCTATATCTTAGTAAGTATCTAACTCAATTTTACAAGTGTATAGCTGTTGGAACTATGAGATTGTTATTTGAACATTTTATTCCATGATTAGTAAAGTTTTATGATGTCATAGTTGACAGATTTCTACAACTTCAACAAACAGAACAAATAGAAGGTTAATCAGTGACCCAAATGGATGGAATTCCACTTCAGAGGTTGTTAGTACGCATAACTTATTTCCCCGGGGCAAAGTGGTACTCCTGTGGTCTGAGAGAGTCATTATTGGCCATCAAAAGTAAATTAATTGTGAAAGCAATATGACACGTTTAACAGAGGCAGGGTATGCAGCACGAATGGCACACACATTAAAAAAGGATGAAGAAGACCTTCTCACCTCCATTGCTTCTTTCTCAGCCTGGTCATAGAAATGAGTCTCCAGCAGACCAAAAGAATACAATCCCTTCAGATGGCTTAGGGCACATGAAAGACAAGATGATCCTCGTTACTTGGAACACAATCCAGCCACCAATTTCATTTATGATGGAGGGTTTTGAATTTTTAGGATCAAGGCCACGACAGCAGATAATGAAAATCTAATTTGCATTTATATAATAGTGAAACATTTGATCGGTCTCAAAACAGACACAAAACATTGGGACAATGGAGTTGGTCGAGTCAGTTCAGCTATAACTGTTTCCACTCTTCTTGGAAGGATTTGAAAGATTTTGGAGTTTGTTGATCAGTTTTTTTTTAGTTGAATCTACTCTTGATTGCAATGATGTCAGAGTGCAGAAAACCAAACAAGCAAGAAGAATCAGTATTGACAGAAGAGTGAGAGCAAAAACACCCTTAGCAAGTGTCACACTGAGTTAAAAGTGGCACGTAAAAGATGAGCTACCTTATTTTCTCCTCTCTCTGCAGACAACATTCTTCTGTGCCTTTTCACTCTCAACATGATGTTGGTAAAAGCATCCAGTGCTGCACAGTAGCGAGTAACGATGCTTCTCACAAGCATTTTCTCCATTATCGGTAAAAACACTACCCCAATGAGTGTGAGGCTGTGATATGAAGAACACTCTTTTTGTGACCCACGTTTAACTCCTGGGATCAACTTTTCACTTGCTGACTCTAGAACGAAACAACTATTCCTTCCTTGGCACTACTTTAAAAATAGGCATTTTCCATCAACGTGTCTTTTCCCACGCAGCTGTCACTGATTAGTAAGATGAATAAACAACATGTGAGATCTGGAGAACTGACGAGAATCATGTAAAACAATTTTGACCAAGTTTTATGAATTGCAGATGCTTAAGTACTGTATAAGAAAAAACTATTTTGGTGACTTAGAAAGTACTAAAGGTTTTTGTCGTTGTCATTCTCCAAAAGTTATGTACTGTGAACAAAATTACATTTCTAAAATTTAGCGCATTCATTGCCCTATTCTCCGATTAGCTTAAGTGAAAAAAAATGCACAACTGCGCAGATTCTGGCTATGCAACATTCTCTGCCTCGACTTAAGTTGGCCACTGCACACCCTTGGATGGAACAACTCTTGAATGTGAACATTCCCCGTCAAATCTGGTCTTCCGTGTATTCTCCCATTTACTTAAGTACTTTTACCCACTTCTGAGGTCTTCTGTGTATTCTCCCATTTACTTAAGTACTTTTACCCACTTCTGAGGTCTTCTGTGTATTTTCCCATTTACTTAAGTACTTTTACCCACTTCTGAGGCTGCAATAAGTCCAGCGCCCCAAGAAACTGAAACATTATATTGCACTTGAAGTTTGGATGTAGTGTACACCACACATAATCCATCCATCCATGCATCCATTTATACCGCTTTTCCCTTTCAGGGTCACGGGAGGTGCTGGAGCCTCTCAACGGCATTATAATAAAATGATCAAATAAACCTCCTCAAAACCATCAAATATTTTCTGATCACGTCAATTGAAACACCTGGAAAAATCAATTGAGATGAAAATAAAAGGGCCATAACGCTACTGGAAATTAACTATTAAAAATCAAAATGCACATAGTTTACTTGGTGTGTCTCTGTAAGTAAAAGAAAAGAAGGGCATGACCATTTATCAACCGCGTTTGGACCGTGAGACTATCATTGAACAATGCGAAAATTTAGTAGAAATAGCGTCTGTCAGACCTCAGGGTTTCCTTTTATTGTAGTTGATTGTGGCACTGCGCAATGGAAACATATTAGCCGACACACCTTAAAAATGATGTTTTTTTTACTTAAAACCAAAATAAAACAATACATAGTTTTTTACATGAAAACAAAATAAAGTAATACAATATTTTGTAGCGTCCAGAAGACACACAAATGTCTGATGCTATTTTTAGCTTTTATTGTAAATTTTAGGCTAACAACGGGCCCTATTTTTTCCGTGCATACACGTTCGCCTCCGTGTTTCAGTCTTAGACACACAACACTTCCTCTATCTCTGTTGATACGGTGTGTTTACAGACCATGACGGACAAACATTAACACCGGAAGGTAGTTACAGTATAAATTGATTGTTTATTTTTTGCGCAATACTGACTAGTGATGCACCAAAAATGTGGTCACCAAAAAAAGACGTATGTAGAACACACTGACGATGCCAATTGTTGTGATGACTTAAGTCACACGAACTAGGTTGTCTGGATCGGAGACAGCATGTCCGTTTTATACCCAGACAGCAATATTCAAAATTTAAGATGACAGTGGCGGCTATTTTAAAGAGAGAAAGGCTCCCAGCACAATGAAGCAAATGTGACGTTAGGCTCTCTACAGTTCGCTTTTCTTCGTGCACATGGAGCGACAGACGTAAAGAGCTCGGCGCAGTCTGACCAAATCACTAAAATGTGCTTTTTTTCTCGTGTTTGGAGCAAAGACAGAGCTATTGTCAGCCAGTTATTTCCATGTCTCCTGTTATGTATTTGGTTGCTCTGCTTTCTCCTATTTGCCCCTTTTCTGCACGACCTGGTTTTGGAGTTACGGGGCAGAGCCACCCACATACACCCGCTGCCAATCTGCTTTTGGCTTACTTAAGCTTCCCTGCCAGTCGTCTAAATGCCAGTTGATTGTCGATGTTTCACTCACCTCCAAGGACTTCTTCCTCAACTCGCTTGGCGTTTCCTGGTGAACATAATTTTCCTTCTTGGTCTCCTCACACCTACCTTTGCTGTGAGTCTGTCCCCATATTGTTGAGTTGTATTTTTCTCCTCTCCTTTTTTGATTGCACTTTTTGTTATTTTTTTCCACACCTTTAGCGGGATTTTTGTTATTAAACATTCTTATTTTGGCCGACTGTTTTTTCTCTGTTTTGCGGTCCTACTATGGTTGTAACATCTCAGAGAACTGAACATAAGCGGTAATAAATAAAGAAATGGTAAAAAAAGAAATGGTCATGCCCAGAAGAAAGTGAAGAAGGTGGATGTGCGTGGCCAAAACTGACAATGCGACTCCAATACGTTTGAAAAGTTAGTTGCTTCAATGACATGTAAAACTTTAGAAGAGGTGGGTGATTCTCCATCTATCCATCCATTTTCTACTTCTCATCCCTCTCGGGGTGGCGGGGGACTGGACTATACCAGCGGCACTCGGGCAGAAAGCATCGTACAGCCTGTACAAGTCGCCACCTCATCACGCAGGGCTAACAGAAAAAAAATTCTAATTTCCCCAAATATAAATATTATTTGTGTAATTTACAAAAAAATGTGTTTATTTAGTGGCCTGTTCACATGAGCTAGATTAAAGTTTCAAGTAAAACTCTGCCATATTCCACAATCAAAAGCATTGAAAGAGTTTGCCTTCATAAACATTCCTTTAAAAGATGGCAAATAGTGAAAAAAAATTATGAGTTAGAGTTTGGTGAATTATTTTAGCTCATTATTCAACTTGAAATCATATTCCTATATTTTTCTAATTGTGCAGTGGAGACTTTCCATGAGAAGCTGGGAGCATTTTTTTGGTGAATCAGCTTTTTTCTTCAAGCAGCAACTAAGCTTAGCAGACAAAACTAAATGTTGGATGTCGCAGTAACCCCAAGTCATTTTAGCAATGTACAACAACAAAATCCAATTTTATTCCTGTTAAGGAAGTCCAACAGAAAAGGTTCTGGAACCACTTTGTGTTGTTGTTGTGTGTTAGGTGTGAGGTCAAATTCTTAACTTTTCTCTATGATCCAGTCGACTATCAGTACTGTATTTCCCATGAGTGTAAAAACAGTTTACCTGGACAGAGGGATGTGTGGCTTCCAGTAAGGCAGCACTCGAGCAACCGAATCCCTCATCTGGGTTTGGGCTCCCATGTAGAAGTAGCTATCATGGGCAAACTTGAGGGCAAGCAAGTCTGTGGGATGATCAACCAGAATATCTTCCCAGGTATCACATGCTTTGGGAAAGTTCCTATCAAAAACACGAGCCAGTGTTAAACATAAAAAGGCAACAGTGTTGTTGGACATCAATATCTCCTAAAACAACCAGTTATCTTGATGATTTTTTCTAGAGAGCGTTTTTGTCCTAAGGTACATACATTATACTTCCAACTACACAACTGTATACAACATATAGGACTTTTGTTACTGTGTCATTCAAAACAAAGCATCTTATTATTGATATGGCGCTTGTCCATTCATCCTTTTTCTACTGCTTGTCCCTTTCAGGGTTGCGGTATTCAAGTTATATCATGGATGAAGGATATTAGATAGGCAAATATGCAATACACGGCTGAAAGTGTTTCCCATAAAACTATTTATCATCATATTAAATAATGAAAATGGCTTCTGCAGTTTGATGTATTCAAAATAAATTTGAGATGAACTACATTGCGCAAATAAATCCTCCATCCATTTATATCAAACCCACCTTTCGTATAAATACATTTTTATGGTATCGTCAAATCAAGGTGATGCTGTGTTGTTTGTGGGATAATAAACAACAATTATGATTGCAACATGCTGTGCGGAGCAAAGTTGTGTGTTTTTTATGCATAACTAGTCAAAATATGAAACATGAGAGTTTATGGAAATCAAAGTACAAGACAAAGGTGGACACTAGCATATTATTAGAATACCATGAAAAAGTTGATTTATTTCATTAATTCCATTTAGAAAGTCAAACTTGTAGAATGTATCCCTGTTCTTGATTGGCCTGCAAACTCACCTGACCTTAACCCCATAGAAAACCTATGGGGTATTGTGAAGTGGAAGATGCCAGATTCCAGAGCCAACAATGCTGAAGAGCTGAAGGCCACTATTAAAGCAACCTGGACTCTCATAACACCTGAGGAGTGCAACAGACTGCTGGACTCCATGCCACGCCGTATTGCTGCAGCAATTCAGGCAAAAGGAGCTGCAACTAAGTATTGATTGCCGTACATGCTGAAACTTTCCATGTTCATACTTTTCAGTTGGCCCACATTTCTAAAAAATATTTTTTGGTACTAGTCGTAACTAATATTCTAATTTTCTGAAATACTGAATTTGGGATTTTCAGTAATTGTAAATACTAGTCATCAAAATGTAAAGAAATACACATTTCAAATATATCACTATGTGTGTAATGAATTGATATAATATGTAAGTTTCACGTTCTAAATATAATTACTGAAATAAATCAACTTTTTCATGATATTCAAATAATATGAACAGCACCTGTACATAACAAAATGTAACAAAACAAACATAATAGAACAAATTGATATCTTCAATCCAAAACAAAAAATAAAACATGTTGCATACATCCAAGCGCTCTTTTATTCTGCAGACTGGATATTATACATTTTTTTAAACCTCTTTTCAGCAGCTTGGGAAGCTGGAGCAAGTTTACAATTGTTTTATTTTTATCACCTAAACATTGTTGACAAGAAAGACAGATTGTCTATTGTCTATTATTGTGTGATTATTACATACTAAGTAACAGCAAAAATCGTATATAAACCTTGACCTTCACATAAGTATCACAAAGAATTAAAGCACTCAGACTCAAGCTAATGAATAGCAGCCCTTGTGAAACTCTCTATTTTTAACTGCTTATGATCTTCAGGAGTCAGAAGAATGTTAAACGACCGTCTTTTTTCTCGCTCACATACAGCATGTGACCCTTATCTCTAATTTGGGTCACAGTGTTCTTTCTGCAACGTAGCATCTGGACAAAGGTTCTGGGACATATCAGCAGTACACCTACAGGACCTGAAGTAAGGATGTTTAGGTAAGATAGAAATGGCGCTATCTTGATAGCATGTTAGGGGTTTGCATGTTAGTATTTTATCCACTTTTTTAAGTATAACACTAGAAGTCAATGAATATGTAACTTGGCACTATCTTGCAAGAATGGTAAGCTTTAATATATTAGCATTTTAGCCAGTTTTGTAGGTATAAAACAAAGAATCATGGATTATGCTACTTAGCGTACTTGCTTACTTAGGTAAAATGGAATCTATCCTATTTGGGTCCCAAATCAACCTTAAGAAAGTCAGTGACTTCGCTATGAAAGTTGGTGACAATGTTAGCACCAAGAAAGATGAGGTCACCTCCCTAGAGGCTAATCTTTCCTGTGATAAAATGGCAACCAAGGTAATCAAAAAGGTCAACCAACGAACAAGAATTATCTTCCCAATTAGCTGGTTAACCTGAGGGATGTTCCAAATAAGAGTTTGATGAGCATTCCTCAACTTTTTTTCGTCTTTCATTGCCACTTGTGCCGTTTTTTTTTAAACATGTTGCAAGCATCCAAATCCATATGACCTAATATTTGCAAAAAATAAAGTTTACCAGTTTGAACAATAAATATCTTGTCTTTTCCGTCTATTCATTTGAATACAGATTGAAAAGGATTTGCAGAGCAAGTATTCTGTTTTTATTTATGATTTAAACAACCTGCCAACTTCACTGGTTTTGAGGTTTGTATTATACCACAAAAGAGTTTCAGTTTTACATGCTTTGCAACAGCAAATATATATATATATATATATATATATATATATATATATATATATATATATATACACTTTTTTTTTTCCACAAAGCAGTTGAAAATAAACAAGTCAAGTCGCAACATTTTGGATTTTAGCACTGCTTAGTATCTTAGGCCATTTTGGTTGTTTTAGTGTCTGTTTTGTATTAATAAGTTAAGTTTGTTAGCTACTTTTATATTGCATTTTAAAGTTTTAATATTTTTCCACAAGAAAACAAGAAGTATTAGCAACATATCACTGTTATAATGACAATAAAGACAATTCTGTAATATCATAGAGAAAGAAATGTGTGTTTAATTTTATTGTTAGTAAATAATTTTGAGTATTTAGGCCAAAACATTTATTAAATGTGATACATTCTTCCTGTTATTTAGCCATAAGAGAATGCTCTGAGTTGCAATAAATTTACCTTCACTTCCAGTGATTTCAATTCCATTTCTGGTCGAGTGGAGCCACTTTAATTCAAATTCAAATTACGTAAATGAATTAATTTCAAATTCTTAACAAATCTTGGTTGGCGTTTCCCAAAGGACTGCAATCTATTTGTTGCGAAATACGAAATCTATTTAGAAAAATATGGAATACAAAGCAAATATGTGTAGAAATACAAATGACCTTTAACCTGTCACTCCTTTTGGCGCTAATTTGGAAACATTGATATCACTGACTCCATCTTCTTATCCTCTGGCAGACCAGATGCTTTATTTTGCTTTTTTGCAGACAAATAACGCCAAATAAACAAACGGGAAACCTTCAAGCTTGCAAACTTTGTTCTATTTCATCCCAAAAGTGTTTGATCTGGTTGAGGTCAGGGCTCTTTGGTTCCATCCATCCATCCATTTCCTACCGCCGATTCCCTTTTGGGGTCGCGGGGGGGCGCTGGCGCCTATCTCAGCTACAGTCGGGCGGAAGGCGGGGTACACCCTGGACAAGTCGCCACCTCATCGCAGGGCCAACACAGATAGACAGACAACATTCACACACTAGGGCCAATTTAGTGTTGCCAATCAACCTATCCCCAGGTGCATGTCTTTGGAAGTGGGAGGAAGCCGGAGTACCCGGAGGGAACCCACGCATTCACGGGGAGAACATGCAAGCTCTTTGGTTCATCCACACCAAACTCATACAAGCGCAATGGCATCTACTGCCATTACTTTCTGTGCTGTTGTGTTTCTACAATATATCCCATTAAAAGTGTGTGCTTGTGTTAAGTTATTTAGGGACGGCGTGGCGCAGTGGGGGAGTGGCCGTGCGCAACCCGAGGGTCACTGGTTCAAATCCCACCTAGAACCAACCTCGTCACGTCCGTTGTGTCCTGAGCAAGACACTTCACCCTTGCTCCTGATGGGTGCTGGTTGGCGCCTTGCATGGCAGCTCCCTCCATCAGTGTGTGAATGTGTGTGTGAATGGGTAAATGTGGAAGTAGTGTCAAAGCGCTTTGAGTACCTTGAAGGTAGAAAAGCGCTATACAACTACAACCCATTTATCATTTATTTATTTATTTATACCAAAGGACCCTTTTGGTAACTAACAACATTCCCAAATCCCCCAAACAAGCAGTCTGATCCAGATCACATGACCCTAAAGCTTACCCATGTGAGATGAACTCCATGGCCTTGACGTGGAGCCTCTCTCTCTGTGTGATGTTTTGACTGTTGGCCAGCTCCACGGTCGTCCTCACAGCGCTGGCCAGACGTTGGTTGAGGCGTGGCGAGGTGGATGTTCCTATCAGCTCCAAGCCTGTGCTCATCACATGTCCCATCACTGCGGGGAGAATCATCACAACAGGCGTTGCTTTTTGGACTTTCCCACTGCACAATAATGTTTCTAAGACATTTTTATTGCTGAAATGAGTTTTCTTAGTGTTTATTTTATGTGTTGACAATTTAGGGTTACCGTGTTATTCATATATTCAAGTGGTAAACAAGCTTTGTTTTGATGATAGAGTATTACAAACAAAATAAAACACTGTTCTGCGTGTCTGCTTTATTGCAACACTGTTTTTTTTTGTTGAACTCTTCTTATTTAGTGGATTACGATATTAATGACTTCCTACTCATTAATCTCAACGTTGCCTTAAATTCTTCTCATTTTAGTTCTGGGGCCGCATGGAGGAAAAATCCGTGCACATGCGGCTGGACTATTAATATCAAGGCATTAAAACTAAAAAATAAAGACAACTTCAGATTGTTTTCGTTGTCTTACTTTGGCCAAAAATAGAACAAACACATTCTGAAAATAATACAATAAAAATATAGAAAAAAATACGGTCAGCGGTAAAGTTTAGATCCATGTAGGAAAGAAGAAAGTGAATGAATGTTTATAACTGACTAAAATGTGTATATGCATAAAAATGTGTTTTCTTTTGTATTTTTTTTAATTTTATAATTGAAGTAATGTTTATGACAACCTTTTTCCAAAACACAATATAGAATGTGAGATATAACAGAATAAAGCATACATTTATCATTTGTTTTCAAAACGGTTAGAAACAAGTGGGACCCTATTTTTATGACTTGAAAATTCCTACCGCCAACACTGATGGAGTATTGGTGCGTACAAAACAGCAGCAGGCGGCTGTGGCCTGCGGGCCGGTTCTAGTACTAATCAAATATCAACCCGGGGGCCATAGAGAATTCATTTGTGGGCTGGATCTGGCCCGCGAGGAATGACTTTGACATGGCCGTTCTAAGAGCAACTACAATTACACAATCTGAGATTTTTTATAAAATGTGTGCTTGTTTGACATCAAGTAAAGTAGCAAAGTTGTTGTTTGACAAACGCTTTTGAAGGAAGAAAACACGCTGGAATGTATGATCTGTTTTTTTATGAATAGCTCAGGCAAAATTGTGCTTTAGTTTTCATTACCTTCTACGTTACTGTAGGTCAAACATTACGCGCAATAAACTAGTCGTTCTGTGGAACGGAGTGCCTAAACCAGTCTACGCCCAACCCTTGGAAGAAACGTCCGCACACTGTCCAGGGTTGAATAATATAGGGAGTATAATTTCTCTATAAAATTGTTGTAAGTAAACCTCTGCATAACATTGTATCCGTATCGACATTAACAAAAACAAACACTGGTCTTTCCTCGTCTCCTGCCGTACTCACAGTGATGCCAAATGCTACAGCGCATCCGGAAAGTGTTTACAGCACTTCACTTATTCCACATTTTGTTATGTTATGTTATGTCTTATTACAAACCTAAATACATTCTTTTTTGTCCTCAAAATGCTACAAACAATTCTCCGTAATGACGATGTAAAAAGTTTTTTTTTTTCCAAATTTATGGCACATGAAAAAAACTATAAAATCACATGTAGATAAGTGTTCACGGGATTTTCGCAATGCTTTGTTGCTGAACCTCTGGCAGCAATTACAGCCTCAAGTCTTTGAATAAGATGCAAGGTTGGCACACCTATCTTTGAGCAGTTCTGCCCATTTGTTATATATATATATATATATATATATAAATATATATATATATATATATATATACACACAGTATCCATCCATCCATTTTCTACCGCTTATTCCCTTTCGGGGTCGCGGGGGGCGCTGGCGCCTATCTCAGCTACAATCGGGCGGAAGGCAGGGCACACTCTGGACAAGTCGCCATCTCATCGCAGGGCCAACACAGATAGACAGACAACATTCACACTCACATTCACACACTAGGGCCAATTTAGTGTTGCCAATCAACCTATCCCCAGGTGCATGTCTTTGGAAGTGGGAGGAAGCCGGAGTACCCGGAGGGAACCCACGCATTCACGGGGAGAACATGCAAACTCCACACAGAAAGATCCCGAGCCTGGATTTGAACCCAGGACTGCAGGAACTTTGTATTGTGAGGCAGACTCACTAACCCTTCTGCCAACGTGAAGCCTACACACAGTATATATATTATATATATATATATATATATATATATATATATATATATATATATATATATATATGTATATACACACAGTATATATATATTAATAAATAAATAAATGGGTTGTACTTGTATAGCGCTTTTCTACGTTCAAGGTACTCAAAGTGCTTTGACACTACTTCCACATTTACCCATTCACACACACATTCACACACTGATGGAGGGAGCTGCCATGCAAGGCGCTAACCAGCACCCATCAGGAGCAAGGGTGAAGTGTCTTGCTCAAGGACACAACGGACGAGACGAGGTTGGTACTAGGTGGGGATTGAACCAGAGACCCTCGGGTAGCGCACGGCCACTATCCCACTGCGACACGCCGTCCCCAATATATATATATATATATATATATATATATATATATATATATATATATATATACACATATATATATATATATATATATATATATATATATATATATAAACATATATATACACATATATATATATATACACATATATATATATATATATATATATATATATATATATACATATACACATATATATATATATATATATATATACACATATACACATATATATATATATATATACACATATACACATATATATATATATATAAATATACACATATACACATATATATACATATATATATATATATATATATATATATATATGTAGGTGTGGGAAAAAATCACAAGACTACTTCATCTCTACAGATCTGTTTCATGAGGGGTTCCCTCAATCATCAGGAGATCTCCTGATGATTGAGGGAACCCCCTCATGAAACAGATCTGTAGAGATGAAGTAGTCTTGTGATTTTTCCCACACCTACATATTGCGCTCTACCACGGTATCGAGCACTATTCTCTGGATAATCCAATCAAGACATATATATATATATATATATATATATATATATATATATATATATATATATATATATATATATACGGCACCACAGTGGGAGAGGGGTTAGTGCATCTGCCTCACAATACGAAGGTCCTCAGTAGTCTTGGGTAATATACTGTATATACATTTACATTGTATATACATATCATATATATACATATCATATATATATACAGCATATATACATGGTTTTTCGTTCACTGTTTGTTGTCAATGCACTTGTAGCATTCTTGCTAGTGACTGCCTAACAAACGTGTATTCAGAATTAATCGCTGTAAAATGATACCAAAATGTCCTTGTTTTTATCTAAAGTTCCGCTGGGGTGTGTTTTAAAAAATATGCCATGAGTCGGAGTCTCCTCACTCCCCTTTCAGGTAACCATTCGCGGTATGGATAAAGGAGCATGTGCACTCCAAAACAATTGTGTGAATAAGCTGCGTTTATACATTATCAATGCAATATTTTTTGTACTGTACATAACATATTCAAACAATGTTTGTTATTATCAATTGTATATTCCCGCACCCCTGTATTCTTTCTCGCAGACAATCACATGTCCTAAAGAGGTGTTTGTCTGTAAGAATCATTAAAATTAGAAGATATCATGTTACCAAAATTAGGATCTGCCACCTTGATAGCAGAAAAGCACCCTTTGACTCCTCCAATGCTTTCAATGTTGCGCCATGTTGCATACTAGAAGACATAAACATTGACACAATTACACGACTTACACCTTTTTATTACCAAGTTGCAATCAAAATTTCTCAACATCTTATCAGAAATTGCCTTTATTTTAAACATAGAAGCTTCCAATAGGTGGCCAATGGATGGAACAACAAGAATGAGTTATTTGGTTGTTTTTGTTGGTTTATTGAAAACTACTACAAGTTTAGGAACTGTAACTAAATAGGAATTCAATATACCGTGTGTGTTAACCAGGGCAAAGCACATTTGAGCACATGTAACTTAACCTATCATCTTAAAGACTTTGATATGTGATTACAAGCATAGTGAACATTGTTATCTTGTTATCTCTCAGAGAGCGAGAGAGAGAGAGTGTGTGTGTGTGTGTGTGTGTGTGTGTGTGTGTGTGTGTGTGTGTGTGTGTGTGTGTGTGTGTGCGTGCCTGTACTTCTAGCCTTCTTGAGACATCAACAAGGAAAAGTACCTTCCATATGAGGACCGGTGAACAAGTTAGGACTGAAATCATGGTCCCAACACGTAAAACCATTGCATCTAATAGAGAATGTCTCATTTGCACTCCTGGTGATGAAATCTATCAAAATTACAGTGTTCCCCAAAAGGAGGGATTTTTCAAATAGACTGTGTGTCGGTTTTAAAAGTGTTCCCCCTCTGGCCAACATATGTAATAACAAGTGTGCGTAACAAATTGAAATGCGCCCCCTTTGGCTAAAATGCATTAAAAAAAATATCTATTTATAGACATATTGCAATAACTTGAAGTTAATAATCCATCCATTTTCTACCACTTGTCCTTTACACTAAAGTGGGGGGTGCAGGAGCCTATTAAAATAATGAAGATTAAAAACCAATTACATACAAAAAGTATATATATATATATATATATATATATATATATGAATTAAAAGCAGTCTTTTTCTCACAATGTGTCGACTTTTTACTCATAAAATTGGAAACAAGTTGTTATATTCTTTCTGCTTCTGTAATACTGCAAAATGTTCTCCTAAAATTATTACTTTTTCATGTCAAATTGTTACTTTTTAATGCTAAACGGTAACATTTGTCTTATACAATTCTGACTTTTATCACAATATCGCCAATTTTTTTGTTGTTCTCGTAAAACTGACATTTTCTGAGTAAAACGATGACCTGTCATAATTTTGCCAAGTGAAATTATGATTATGATTATATTGCCATTAGTTTAGAGTTTTCTTATAAAATTGTGACTTTTGTAGAGTAAAATTTTTAGTAAAACTCTTCTCATAAAATTGCCAACATTTTAAGCTCTTCTTGTAAAATTGCGACTGTTATTTGGGAAAATTCCTAATTTTTAATCATAATACTGCACACATGTTCAGTTTTTCTTGTCAAATTTTGACTTGCGTTGAGTAAAATTACAACTTTTATTTTCAAATGTTTAAATTCTATTTTTTTTCTAGTAAATATTATCAATGTTGTAAATACAAATACAGTCAAGAAAATAAGTATTTGAACACCCTGCTATTTTTGCAAGTTCTCCCACTTAGAAATCATGGAGGGGTCTGAAATGTTCATGGTAGGTGCATGTCCACTGTATGAGAGATAACCTAAAAAGAAAATTCCAGTGGACATGCACCTACCATGAAAATTTCAGACCCCCTCCATGATTTCTAAGTGGGAGAACTTGCAAAATAGCAGGGTGTTCAAATACTTATTTTCTTGACTGTATTTATATAAGTAGAAAGGGTGGTCCTAAAGAGGTAGGCATTTTTAATGGTAACAATTACATAATATTGTGTGTGTGTGTGTGTGTGTGTGTGTGTGTGTGTGTGTGTGTTCTACCTGAGTGAGAATAGCGTCATAAAGTTTGCAGGCTTCGTTGCTGCTGGTGGACAATGGAAGACCTTCAGCCCTCCACGCCTGAAACCATTAAGTAAACAAAAGTTAAGTTCCAGTACCAAAAATGAGAGTACTTCATGAGAACTCTATGGTACTAGCTAACATATTCAACAAGTAACTTCGACCAATACCAACTTTATGGATATGATTACGGAATTGTAATATTTTCCATCCCATTAAGTCAATACGCCACACAAATTATATTTCCTCCCCAAATTCCGACTCACCGCACAGTCTCTGAAGCTCAAAGCATCCATTTTTAAGGAGACGTGTTGACGTTCTGCAACTCTGTCTGACTGCCTCTTCACCTAAATTGAGTGTAAAGTTAGAGGAAAGTAAAAAAGGACGTCTTCCGGAAGTTCCTCCGGAAATACCACCCTTTCAAAGTAAGACTGATAATTACCTGCAACACATGGGCGATGTAGAGACGCATTTGTTGAGCGTTTTTTTCAGGATACTCCGACATAAATTGTATTTCTAGCGAAAACGTAAAGACTGCACATGTTTAGTTTAGGAATACAATGAATGGAAAATTGCATTCAGGATTGAATCATGATGCAAGTACCAGTATATTGTGGCCAGTGAGTGTTTATCTGGCCTGTTCTAAAAATAGCTCAAATAGCAGCACTTACCAGTGAGCTGCCTCTATTTTTAAAATTGTATTTATTTACTAGCAAGCTGGTCTTGCTTTGCTCGACTTTTTTAATTGTAAGAGAGACAAAACTCAAATAGAATTTGAAAATCCAAGAAAATATTTTTAAAGACTTGGTCTTCACTTGTTTAAATAAATTCATTTATTTTTTTTACTTTGCTTCTTATAACTTTCAGAAAGACAATTTTAGAAAAAAAAAATACAACCTTAAAAATGATTTTAGGATTTTTAAACACATATACCTTTTTACCTTTTAAATTCCTTCCTATTCTTTCCAGACAATTTAAATCAATGTTCAAGTATTTTTTTTTTATTGTAAAGAATAATAAATACATTTTAATTTAATTCTTCATTTTAGCTTCTGGTTTTTCGACGAAGAATATTTGTGAAATATTTTTTTATGCTTATTATGATTAAAATTCCCAAAAAATATTCTGGCAAATCTAGAAAATCTTTACAATCAAATTTAAATTATTTGTGAAAGTCTTTTGAATTTATTTTAAAATTTTTGTACTGGAAAATGTAGAAGAAATAATGATTTGTCTTTGTTAGAAATATAGCTTGGTCCAATTTGTTGTATATTCTAACAAAATGCAGATTGGATTTAAACCTATTTAAAACATGTCATCAAAATTCTAAACTCAATCTTATTTAGGAACAATTACTTATGATGTTCCATAAATAATTAAATACATTTTTTAAAGCTAGTTTTTCTCTTCTTTTTTTCGGTTGAATTTTGAATTTTAAAGAGTCGAAATTGAAGATAAACAACGTTTCAAATTTTAATTTTAATTTTTTTTCCTGTTTTCTCCTCTTTTAAAGCGTTCAATTAAGTGTTTCATTGCTTTTATTCTCTACAAAAAACCTTCCGTAAAAGGAAAAAAAATGTACGACGGAATGACAGACAGAAATACCCATTTTTTTTCATATATATATAGATTTATTTATTAAAGGTAAATTGAGCAAATTGGCTATTTCTGTCAATCTATTTAAGTGTGTATCAAACTGGTAGCCCTTGGCATTAATCAGTACCCAAGAAGTAGCTCTTGCTTTCAAAAAGGTTGCTGACCCCTGCTTTATACACACAGTATCCAACATCACTGTTTTTTTAACGGAGAAAAAAATGCATTGTTGTATTTATTTTTACACAACACATTGTCGTTTTTTTTTAGTAATGTATACCTATTTTTTATGTCTTCATTTATTTGTAATTTTGTTATATTTTTAATTAAAAAAATACCCACACATACATATAATATGTATGTATAGACGAGGTTTATATGGTTTATCCGTTATACAGTGATCAATACCGGGGTAGAGCGGAATATACGTTAGGTCAGGAAAAAAGACAAAAGGCTATATTATCCCTACAATCCTGTTTCCCTGCTCTTCAGGGGATTTTATTCAATAAAATGAATAAAATCCCATGTCGAGCAGGGAAACTTGCCATTTATCCATTATACAGTGCTCAATAACGGGGTGGAGCGGAATATATGTTAGGTCAGGAAAAAATACAAGAGGCTATATAATCCCTACAAGCCTGTTTCGCAGGTTTCCCTGCTCGTCAGGTGATTTTATTGAAGATTTTTTTCAATAAAATGAATAAAATCCGCTGTCGAGCAGGGAAACTTGCGGTTTATCCGTTAAACAGTGCTCAATACGTTAAGTCAGGAAAAAACACAAAGAGACTATATTATCCCTACAAGCCTATTTCGCAGGTTTTCCTTCTCGTCGGGGGATTTTATTGAACATTTTTTTCCAGTAAAATCCCCTGTCAAGCAGGGAAACTTGCCAATTATCCGTTATACAGTGCTCTATAACGGGGTAGAGCGGAATATATGTTAGGTCAGGAAAAAATACAAGAGGCTATATAATCCCTACAAGCCTGTTTCGCAGGTTTCCCTGCTCGTCAGGTGATTTTATTGAAGATTTTTTTCAAGAAAATGAATAAAATCCGCTGTCGAGCAGGGAAACTTGCGGTTTATCCGTTAAACAGTGCTCAATACGTTAAGTCCGGAAAAAACACAGAGACTATATTATCCCTACAAGCCTGTTTCGCAGGTTTTCCTTCTCGTCGGGGGATTTTATTGAACATTTTTTTCAGTAAAATCCCGTCAAGCAGGGAAACTTGATGTTTATCCGTTATACAGTGCTCTATAACGGGGTAGAGCGGAATATATGTTAGGTCAGGAAAAAAATACAAGAGACTATATTAACCCTACAAGCCTGTTTCGCAGGTGTCCCTGTTTGTCAGGTGATTTCATTGAAGATTTTTTTCAAGAAAATGAATAAAATCCCCTGTCGAGCAGGGAAACTTGCGGTTTATCTATTAAACAGTGCTCAAAAAAAGGGGTAGAGCGGAATATACGTTACGTCAGGAAAAAATACAAAGGCTATATCATCCCAAAAAGCCTGTTTCGCAGGTTTCCCTGCTCGTTGGAGGATTTTATTGAACATTTTTTTCAATAAAATCCCCTGTCAAGCAGGAAAACTTGCTGTTTATCCGTTATACAGTGCTCTATACCGGGGTAGAGCGGAATATATGTTAGGTCAGTAAAAAAACACAAGAAGTTATATCATCCTGACAAGCTTGTAACGCAGGTTTCCCTGCTCGTCAGGTGATTTCATTGAAGATTTTTTTCAAGAAAATGAATAAACTCCCCTGTCGAGCAGGGAAACTTGCGGTTTATCCGTTACACAGTGCTCAATACCGGGGTAGAGCGGAATATACGTTACGTCAGGAAAAAAATACAAAGGCTATATCATCCCAAAAAACCTGTTCCGCAGGTTTCCCTGCTCGTCAGGGGATTTTATTGAACATTTTTTTCAATAAAATCCCCTGTCAAGCAGGGAAACGTGGATTTTTTCCGTTCGACAGTGCTCAATACCGGGGTAGAGCGGAATATATGTTAGGTCAGTAAAAAATCACAAGGAGCTATATCATCCTGACAAGCCTGTTTCGCAGGTTTCCCTGCTCGTTAAGGGATTTTATTGAAGATTTTTTTCAAGAAAATGAATAAAATCCCCTGTCGAGCAGGGAAACTTGCGGTTTATCCGTTACACAGTGCTCAATACCGGGGTAGAGCGGAATATACGTTACGTCAGGAAAAAATACAAAGGCTATATCATCCCCAAAAACCTGTTTCGCAGGTTTCCCTGCTCGTCGGAGGATTTTATTGAACATTTTTTTCAATAAAATCCCGTCAAGCAGGGAAACTTGCGGTTTATCCGTTATACAGTGCTCTATAACGGGGTAGAGCGGAATATATGTTAGGTCAGTAAAAAAAACACAAGAAACTATATCATCCTGACAAGCTTGTAACGCAGGTTTCCCTGCTCGTCACGGGATTTTATAGAAGATTTTTTACAATAAAACAAATTAAATCCCCTGTCGAGCAGGGAAACTTGCGGTCTAGCCGTTATACAGTGCTCAATACCGGGGTAGAGCGGAATATACGTTGGGGTCAGGAAAAAATACAAAGGCTATATCATCCCAAAAAACCTGTTACGCAGGTTTCATTGCTCGTCAGGGGATTTTATTGAACATTTTTTTCAATAAAATCCCCTGTCAAGCAGGGAAACTTGTGGATTTTTTCCGTTAGACAGTGCTCAATACCGGGGTAGAGCGGAATATATGTTAGGTCAGTAAAAAATCACAAGGAGCTATATCATCCTGACAAGCCTGTTTCGCAGGTTTCCCTGCTCGTCAGGTGATTTCATTGAAGATTTTTTTTACAAGAAAATGAATGAAATCCCCTGTCGAGCAGGGAAACTTGCGGTTTATCCGTTATACAGTGCTCAATACCGGGGTAGAGCGGAATATACGTTGGGGTCAGGAAAAAAACACAAGAGGCCTTATCATCCCTACAAGCCTGTTTCCCGGGTTCCCTGCTCGTCACGGGATTTTACTGAAGATTTTTAAAAATAAAATCCGATGACGTGCAGATTGAATTTTTAAAAAATAAAATCTGACGTGCAGGGAAACTTGCGAAAGAGGCTTGTAGGGATGATATAGCCTCTTGTGTTTTTTCCTTACCTAACGTATATTCCGCTCTATATTCAGCACAGTATAACAGATAAACCAAATTTTACACAAAATTAATGCAACAATCCTGACTGAATTTAAACTACCCTGACAAATATGCAAAATGTCCTCAAAATTAAAAAAAAAAAAAAAAATTGTCATATAATTTTTGTGTATGAAATCAAGCAGAAAAGTTAAAAACTGCATTGTTTTATTGCTGTTTACAGCACACATACAATACCCATATATGCATTTCAAGCTACACAAAGCATTTACAGATGTGTCAACCAAAGTTTAAAAATTAGGATTCTCATTCTTTACATATAATACACTTTTCACACGTTAATAAATATCATTACAATCATCTCACGCGCACACACTACAACAACCTAGAGTGTTTCAAATCATAGCAAATACCAACTCATACATGTAGAATGTACAGTGTAGGCGCTGTAAAACAGTAACCACTTGCGTTTGTTTTCTTTATGGGTAAAAGTCCACCTCACTCTGTTCGGATTTGATGCAAAATTTCCACAGCATTTGCTCCGGAACATTCCTCTAGAAAATAAAAAATAAAAGGACAAATCGTCGCCTCCAGTGAGAGACGGACTCAAGCAAAAAAAAAGGGACAGTATAAACAAAAAAAAGGCATTTTTTTGAAGTGTGTTGAAATGTGCAACAGTCAGGTTACCATGACGATACAAGAGTGAATATGGATATGCATTTGTAAACATAAGCCGACAGTGTGATGCTGTCAATGAATCTCAAGGTGGGTCCTTTGCTAGTTTCCCTTACATGTAAATACATACAAATGTGTACAATTTTCCCTTACATGTAAATACAAATAAACGTGTACAATCAAACACCCTTTTCTGACGTTGGTGAGTAGTAGTGTTAATCCCGGCAGCAGAAAAACAACATTTTTTTTTTACACCAACAAGGAAACCCTCACACAATTACATGCAAATAAAGAAAGGTCAAACGTGATTTTTTTTTTTTTCAACCCTGTGAGGTAGCAATGCTAAACACATCAAATCAATAAAGACTATTATAATCTTCCATGTTTGGAGGCAGTAACTTTGCTGTTAAAATGTATTTTAACGAGGAACATAATAATAAACCATCCTATTGTTTTTCATCTTGTGTGTTATGAAAGTTTTTTCGGCTCAAATTAAATTTAAACACTATTTTAAAATTACAAAAAAAAGTGAATTGTGCTCTGCTGCAGACATGATGGACCAGATAGGGCCTGATCTCCTAAAAGGTTTGCGTGTATTAAAACATGTGCAAACTTGATAGCGCATGTAGAGCTCATCTGCTTGCAGTATTGTGAGCAAAGTAAATCTACTTAGCGTGTATGTAGATGGATAGATAGTACTTTATTTATTCCGTCAGGAGAGTTCCTTCAGGAAAATTACAATTTTCAGCACAATCCCATTCAAGATCAGACAAACATTACAGGGAGACAGAACAGGATCGCTGACGGGTCTGCCGGCTTCCAGCGCCCCTTACAAAAAAGATGACATTCAGGTAAACAAGGGGGGTGGGTGAAGGAAAAAAAATAGAAGATTAAAATACAATTAAAAAATCGGTCTTAGCCTAGGCCCTGGAGTGGAGGTGCAGACTGAGGCCAAGGGAAAAAAAAAAATGTCTTTATGCCGAACGCTAGAATGCGCACAAAACTGGGAGGAGATGCGAATATAATCATTTAGCATTTGCAACGTGATTCATCAAGACAGAAACTGTTCAGCAGTCGCCGTTTTGTCTATATTTAGCACATTTTAAGTGTGCATAAAACTAGCATCCATCCATCTTCTTCCACTTATCCGAGGTCGGGTCGCGGGGGCAGCAGCCTAAGCAGGGAAGCCCAGACTTCCCTCTCCCCAGCCACTTCGTCTAGCTCTTCCCGGGGGATCCCGAGGCGTTCCCAGGCCAGCCGGGAGACATAGTCTTCCCAACGTGTCCTGGGTCTTCCCCGTGGCCTCCTGCCGGTTGGACGTGCCCTAAACACCTCCCTAGGGAGGCGTTCGGGTGGCATCCTCACCAGATGCCCGAACCACCTCATCTGGCTCCTCTCGATGTGGAGGAGCAGCGGCTTTACTTTGAGTTCCTCCCGGATGGCAGAGCTTCTCACCCTATCTCTAAGGGAGAGGAAACTCATTTGGGCCGCTTGTACCCGTGATCTTATCCTTTCGGTCATGACCCAAAGCTCATGACAATAGGTGAGGATGGGAACTTAGATCGACCGGTAAATTGAGAGCTTTGCCTTCCGGCTCAGCTCCTTCTTCACCACAACGGATCGATACAACGTCCGCATTACTGAAGACCGATCCGCCTGTCGATCTCACGATCCACTCTTCCCCCACTCGTGAACAAGACTCCTAGGTACTTGAACTCCTCCACTTGGGGCAGGGTCTCCTCCCCAACACACAAATAATGGCTGTGTGAAAGGAGGCGATCCTGCTTGTGCACGTGTCCACATATTCAGACTGTCATGAATAAAACATGGCCTCATCGTCTACGCAATGTAATTTTATAGCTGCGGAATGACTTAAGGGGCTGTTTAAAACAAATTCAAATGATTTGTTTTGTTGTCTGCTGGCCTATTTTTTTCATCATATAAAAGATATATTAATGTATCTCTATTTGCAATATGCATCCGGACACACCACCACAACACTGCATCACCCAATAGAGCCCACCTACTAGGTTCTGTTGACTAGATTGTGCTTCAAAATGGGCTGGAAAATGTGGTTATTATTACATTTGTGTGCAATGCAACATGTTGGACCTTTTGATGCCATAAACGTGGAGGGAAATGAGAGTTTTAATGGTGACAGATATGCAAATCCTCATTTAAATGAGGCAGAGTGCACCACTTTTCCACATTATTTGTACACGCAGTTCTAATACAAACCCCGTTTCCATATGAGTTGGGAAATTGTGTTAGATGTAAATATAAACAGAATACAATGATTTGCAAATCCTTTTCAAGCCATATTCAGTTGAATATGCTACAAAGACAACATATTTCATGTTCAAACTGATAAACTTTTTTTTTGTGCAAATAATCATTAACTTTAGAATTTGATGCCAGCAACACGTGACAAAGAAGTTGGGAAAGGTGGCAATAAATACTGATAAAGTTGAGAAATGCTCATCAAACACTTATATGGAACATCCCACAGGTGTGCAGGCTAATTGGGAACAGGTGGGTGCCATGATTGGCTATAAAAGCAGCTTCCATGAAATGCTAAGTAATTCACAAACAAGGATGGGGCGAGGGTCACCACTTTGTAAGCAAATTGTTGAACAGTTTTAGAACAACATTTCTCAACGAGCTATTGCAAGGAATTTAGGGATTTTACCATCTACGGTCTGTAGAATCATCAAAAGGTTCAGAGAATCTGGAGAAATCACTGCACTGAAGTGATGATATTACGGACCTCTGATCCCTCAGGCGGTACTGCATCAAAAACCGACATCAGTGTGTAAAGGATATCACCACATGGGCTCAGGAACACTTCATAAAACCACTGTCAGTAAATACAGTGGGTCGCTACATCTGTAAGTGCAAGGTGAAACTCTACTATGCAAAGCGAAAGCCATTTATCAACAACACCAAGGAACGCCGCCGGCTTCGCTGTGCCCGAGCTTATCTAAGATGGACTGATGCAAAGTGGAAAAGTGTTCTGTGGTCTGACGAGTCCACATTCCAAATTATTTTTGGAAACTGTGGACTTGGTGTCCTCCGGAACAAAGAGGAAAATAACCATCCGGATTGTTAGAGGCGCAAAGTTCAAAAGCCAACATCTCTGATAGTATGGGGGTGTATTAGTGCCCAATTTACACATCTGTGAAGGCACCATTAATGCTGAATGGTCCATACAGGTTTTGGAGCAACATATGTTGTCATCCAAGCAACGTTTTTATGGACGCCCCTGCTTATTTCAGCAAAACAATGACAATCCACAGGTTACAACAGCGTGGCTTCGTATTAAAAGAGTGCTGGTATTCTCCTGTCCCGCCTGCAGTCCAGACATGTCTCCCATCGAAAATGTGTGGCGCATTATGAAGTGTAAAATACGACAAAACCCCGGACTGTTGAACAACTTAAGCTGTACATCAAGCAAAAATGGTAAATAATTCCTCTTTCAAAGCTTCAACTATTGGTTTCCTCAGTTCCCAAACGTTTATGGAGTGTTTTTAAAAGAAAAGGTGATGTAACACAGTGGTGAACATGTCCTTTCCCAACTACTTTGGCACGTGTTGCAGCCATGAATATCTAAGTTAATTATTATTTCCCAAAAAAATAAAGTTTGAGTTTGAACATCTTAATATCTTGTGTTTGTAGTGCATTCAACTGAATGTGGGTTGAAAAGGATTTGCAAATGATTGTATTCCGTTTATATTTACATCCAACACAATTTCCCAACTCATATGGAAACGGGGTTTGTATGTAACTAATAGCACACACAAATTGCATAGGTTGCACACACAATTTAGCACGTTATTTGGATCTTAACAGATCAGGCCCTTAGTCTCTTACATGGGGCGTAATAAAAGTATGGCCGGTTTAACCATAAATACGGCAACAATTCTAAAAACCAAGGCAAACAAGCCTTGTGTTGGCCTGCCAATCATTTGGAAGATAAAATAAATATAAATATCAATGGCTACACCAAGCATTCTAGATCACAATGATTTGATTCAGGCTCCTGACATCGGTGGAAGACTGGTTGACTGATTTGACCTTTGAACTGCCTTCTCCTTTACAATGAAAAACTTTCCTATGGACTTTTACAGGGCTGACAGTCAACATGCATCACTTTGATCTTTAAAAATTAATAAGGCTGCTAGCAAATGTGACGGGCCGTGGACAAATCCTGTATAGTCCTTTCATTGCTTTGCAGGGGCTAAAAAACAAAACCATAAAAAGGATGGTGAATCATTACACGTCCTCTGTGCATCTCGTAAAGTGGCAAGTGGGTCGTGTATGACGTCCGTACTTTGTGTCTTTGCATTCATGAACCAACAAAACGCCTGTGACGGATCACGGCCGCAGTCTTCAGACAATGGCTTATATACGTGTGTGTCTCACATACAAGTGCAAATGCCAGACATCGTGGGCACTACTGTGTGAATGCAACAAATAAATGCAGATCTGACAAAAGCAACAAAGACGCTAACAAATACATGAAACTGATTATTAGTGGTAAGTTGTGTTTGTGAATGACTGGGATGAAGAAGTCAGTGAGTAGAAAGGCCGTCTTCCTGCGGTCTTGTATGTTTTCAGAAAAGACGGGATTTTCTGTAAAATGTGGCTGCTTCTGCACAACTATTTACAAAAAAAAAAAAACCTTTACATCAGCAGGACCAAATTGCAAAGTTCCCTTTAGGACATTTTGAATCAGACAAGTCTTTAAACATGCTCCCAAAGGTGCCAGCATCGAGGCTGTGATGATAAAGTTGTGAACAAACCGTCGCTCCACCCACGGAGCCAGCAACAAACCTGCAAAGTGATTAACCGGGACCGCCTGTAGGCTGAGGGTGCGTGTACGCTGAAGGGAACCTCAACCGGGATATCAGCAGCGACGGATGTTGTGTTCGCGTATCGGCAAACTGTACACTGCTGCAGATGAGAAGGTTTCAGATCAACGGATCAAAGAAGACCTTACACAAGCTCATTGCGGGCAATTAGTTGACTCTCATTAAACCCAATTGAGGTTAAAGCCTTTGGAGAGCATCACAGCCTCCAGGTCCTTGTCTTCCTCCTTCTCTCGAAGTCTTTGTTCTTCTAGGAGGGCCACCAGGGCATCACGCTGCTCCACAACATCCAGCATTTCGTTTAAGATCTGCTTCTCCTGTGCAAGCTCCTTCTCAGTCTTCAGGTGGTCTGGGGAATGTAACATAAACCACATAAAGAAAATGTACAGTATACATACAGTGGGGCAAAAAAGTATTTAGTCAGCCAGCGATTGTGCAAGTTCTCCCACTTCAAATGATGACAGAGGTCTGTCATTTTCATCCTAGGTACACTTCAACTGTGAGAGACAGAATGTGAAAAAAAAATCCAGGAATTCACATTGTAGGAATTTTAAATAATTAATTTGTAAATTATGGTGGCAAATAAGTATTTAGTCAACCATTCAAAGCTCTCACTGATGGAAGGAGGTTTTGGCTCCAAATCTCACGATACATGGCCCCATTCATTCTTTCCTTAACACGGATCAATCGTCCTGTCCCCTTAGCAGAAAAACAGCCCCAAAGCATGATGTTTCCACCCCCATGCTTCACAGTAGGTATGGTGTTCTTGGGATGCAACTCAGTATTCTTCTTCCTCCAAACACGACGAGTTGAGTTTATACCAAAAAGTTCTATTTTGGTTTCATCTGACCACATGACATTCTCCCAATCCTCTGCTGTATCATCCATGTATCCATTTTGGTGTAAACTCAACTCGTCGTGTTTGGAGGAAGAAGAATACTGAGTTGCATCCCAAGAACACCATACCTACTGTGAAGCACGGGGGTGGAAACATCATGCTTTGGGGCTGTTTTTCTGCTAAGGGGACAGGACGATTGATCCGTGTTAAGGAAAGAATGAATGGGGCCATGTATCGTGAGATTTTGAGCCAAAACTTCCTTCCATCAGTGAGAGCTTTGAACGGTTGACCAAATACTTATTTTCCACCATAATTTACAAATAAATTCTTAAAAATTCCTACAATGTGAATTCCTGGATGTTTTTTCACATTCTGTCTCTCACAGTTGAAGTGTACCTATGATGAAAATTACAGACCTCTGTCATCATTTGAAGTGGGAGAACTTGCACAATCGCTGGCTGACTAAATACTTTTTTGCCCCACTGTACAACGCTGAGCTAGGGTTTTAAGTTTATTTCGAACATGCATACGTAACAGCATGATACAGTGGGTATGGAAAGTTTTGAGACCCCTTTAAAGGCCTACTGAAAGCCACTACTAGCGACCACACAGTCTGATAGTTTATATATCAATGATGAAATATTAACATTGCAACACATGCAAATACGGCCGCTTTAGTTTACTAAATTGCTATTTTAAATTTCCCGTGAAGTGTCCTGTTGAAAACGTTGCGGTATGATGACGCGTGCGTTTGACGTCACGCGTCATTGGCGGACATTTTTTTCCAGCCCGATCCAAGCTATAAGTAGTCTGCTTTAATCGCATAATTACACAGTATTCTGGACATCTGTGTTGCTGAATCTTTTGCAATTTGTTCAATTAATAATGGAGACGTCAAAGTAGAAAGATGGAGGTGGGAAGCTTTTAGCCTTTAGCCACACAAACACAGCCAGTGTTTCCTTGTTTAAAATTCCCGAAGGTGAAGCTTTACTATGGAACAGAGCGGTCAAGCCAACATGGATCCCGACCACATGTCAACTGGCAGGTTTCGGTGAGAAAACTGTGCTAATAAGTCGGCTCTTACCGTAGTTATGAGCGGAGCTTGCGTCCTCCTGCAGCTGCAAACTATTACCTCCTCCCACCGGAGACACTGGCGGTCACCACACCTGTGGCCACACCCCTCTGACTTTCAAGTACCATATAATCTCACTAAAACACTAGTAACACGATAAGCAGATAATGGATTTTCCAGAATTATCCTAGTAGATGTGTCTAATATCTGAATCGCTCTCACTGCCCTCGCCTTTTTTTTTTTTCCTAGTCCTCCACTCTCACTATCCTCATCCACGAATCTTTCATCCTCGCTCAAATAATGGGGAAATTGTCGCTTTCTCGGTCCGAACTCCCCAACTGCTGCTGGCTATGATTGTAAACAATGTGAGGATGGGAGGAGCTCTACAACCCGTGACGTCACGCGCACATCGTCTGCTACTTCCGCTACAGGCAAGGCTTTTTTATTAGCGACCAAAAGTTATGAACTTTATCGTCGATGTCCTTTCAGCAAAAATATGGCAATATCGCGAAATGATCAAGTATTACTTTTGATTGATTGATTGATACTTTTATTAGTAGATTGCACAGTTTAGTACATATTCCGTACAATTGACCACTAAATGGTAACACCCGATAAGTTTTTCAACTTGTTTAAGTCAGGGTCCACGTTAATCAATTCATGGTATGGACACATAGAATGGACCTGCTATCCCTGTTTGAAAAGGAAAATCTCATTTCGGTAGGCCTTTAATTTAATGTGTACTCAACAGCCCATCGTGACAAAAAAAAATTGACATTTTTCTAAATGTATTAAGGCAAAAACTGAAATATCACATGGTCATAAATATTCAGACCCTTTGCTCAGTATTAAATAGAAGCACCCTTTTGAGCTTGTACAGCCAAGAGTCTTCTTTCACACTGGATTTGGGGATCCTCTCCCATTCTTCCTTGCAGATCCTCCCCAGTTCTGTTAGCTTAGATGGTGAAGGTCGGCAGTTATCAGGTCTCTCCAGATATGTTCTATTGGCTGGGCCTGTCAAGAATGGTCAGAGTCGTTCTGAAGCCACTCCTTTGTTATTTTAACTGTGTGTTTAAGGTCATTGTTTTGTTGGAAGGTGAACCTTCGGCCCAGTCTGAGGTCCTGAGCACTCTGAAAAGTTTTTCTTCCAGAATATCTCTGGATTTGGCCGCATTAATTTTTCCTTCAATTGCGACCAGTTGTCCTGTCCACCCCCATATCATGATGCTGCCACCTTGTTTCAATTGTGGGATTACATTGGTGAGCAGTGCCTGGTGTTCTCCACATATGCCGCTAAGAATTAATGTCAAAAAGTTCAATCTTGGTCTCATCAGACCAGACAATCTTATTCTCAAAGTCTGGGTTTCCTTATTGTGTTTTTTGGCAAACTATGCTGGCTTTCATATGTCTTGCATTGAGGAGAGGCTTCCGTCCAGCCACTCTGCCTTAAAGCCTCGACTTGTGGAGTTGTCTTTGTGGAACTTTCTCCCTACTGCATCTCTGGAGCACAGCCATAGTGATCGTTGGGTTCTTCTTTACTTCTCTCACCAAGGCTCTTCTCCCACGATTGCTCAGTTTGGCTGCACTGCCAGGTCTGGGAAGAGTTGTGGTCGCCCCAAACTTAGTCCATTTAAGGATTATGTAGACCACTTTGCTCTTAGGAACCTTGAGTGCTGCAGAAATTATTTTATAACTTTGGTCAGATCTGTGTCTTGCCAAAATTCTGTCTCTGAACTCATTGGGCAGTTCCTGTGACCTCATGATTCTCATTTTGTCTGACATGCACTGTGAGCTGTAAGTTCCGAAATAGGAAAGTGTGTGCCTTTCTTAATCAAGTCCAATCAGTTTAATTAAACACAGCTGGACTCCAATGAAGGAGCAGAACCAACCTTAACGACGATCAGAAAAAAATGGACGGAATGGGATTTAAATGTGAGTCTCGCAGCAAAGGGTCTGAATAGTTATGACCAAAAGAACATTTACAAAAGATTAGATTCATGTGAAATAAAATTAACTTTTCAATTGGCATGGCTGCAGAAAACAAAGAGTGAAACATTTGAAGGGGTCTGAATACTTTGCATACCCACTGTACATAACAATTTCTAGTTTCTCTTTTCAATATGTTTGAAAGAGAATAGGAAAAAGCAGAGCTCTTTTCCATTTGAGAACAATTACTAACACTTTTATCCACCTTCTGTTCTCAATGTGTACACAATTTACTGCATAAATAAAAAAAAATCTAAAAAAATATAAAGTTGGAATTCAAAAAGTAAGATGAATAAGATTCCCATTTTCAATCAATTCTAAATGTTTATCATGATTCTTCTTCATTGCACTTTGTAACAGTTTCTTAAACTGAGTCATATTAGTACATTAATTAATTTCTTTGCTTAATCCATTCCATAATTTAATTCCACGTACTATTATACTAAAGGTTTTAAGATTATCTTCGACTGCGACCAAATAACATTTTACTGAGGTTGAAGGATGGTCCGATTTTGTCAAACCATCTCTTTAATTTATTCATTTTTTAATACAATAATTAAGAAAGCTGACTTCGTCCTAGGCTGCCCTCGAGACAGCATTGAGGATGTGGCCAAGTCGACATCCATAATGTCCAATCCCTCCCACCCCAGAAGGAGGGCGACCATAGGTCCTTTCTACCCACAGCCATCAGACTTTACAATGCATTAATGTGATCTTTTTTCTTGTTGTGCAATAAGGATGTTATTGTTTTTCATTTTATTTGATCTTTTATCTACATATATTTGTACGAATATGTAGTATTCATCATTTTTTTTTGTTTTTCATCACGTTTTGCTTCTGCTACTATATGTACAAAATTGCACCGCAACAACGTAATTTCCCTGCTGTGCCTACCCTATGAGTTTCTGTACGTTTTTTTCCAAAACAAAACGCAATACTATTGTCAGCAAGTAATACTAAGTTTAATACTAACATACAGATTGAACAGTTTTGGTCCCAGTATTGATCTCTGGGGAACGCCACAGGATATATTTAACGTTGAAGATGTGTTTGCTTAACTTCAAATAGTGTTTCCCTTTTGGTTAAGGAGTTTTTCACACCCAGTTCAAGATCAATCATCTGATGCTATAATACCTTCTTAATTTGTTTTATTAGAAACACTGCAGCTGCACCATGTTCTTTCATCTCCGTAATATCGCTAAAATTCGCTCCATTTTGTCCACTAAAGACGCCATGCGTTTGTTACATCTCGTCTCGATTACTGTAACGTATTATTTTCGGGTCTCCCCATGTCTAGCATTAAAAGATTACAGTTGGTACAAAATGCGGCTGCTAGACTTTTGACAAGAACAAGAAAGTTTGATCACATTACGCCTGTACTGTATATACCTTTATATACATATATACATACATATATACCTATACTGTATATACCTTTATATACATATATACATACATATATACCTGTACTGTATATACCTTTATATACATATATACATACATATATACCTATACTGGCTCACCTGCACTGGCTTCCTGTGCACTTAAGATGTGACTTTAAGGTTTTACTACTTACGTATAAAATACTACACGGTCTAGCTCCATCCTATCTTGCCGATTGTATTGTACCATATGTCCCGGCAAGAAATCTGCGTTCAAAGGACTCCGGCTTATTAGTGATTCCCAAAGCCCAAAAAAAGTCTGCGGGCTATAGAGCGTTTTCCGTTCGGGCTCCAGTACTCTGGAATGCCCTCCCGGTAACAGTTCGAGATGCCACCTCAGTAGAAGCATTTAAGTCTCACCTTAAAACTCATTTGTATACTCTAGCCTTTAAATAGACTCCCTTTTTAGACCAGTTGATCTGCCGTTTCTTTTCTTTCTCCTATGTCCCACTCTCCCTTGTGGAGGGGGTCCGGTCCGATCCGGTGGTCATGTACTGCTTGCCTGTGTATCGGCTGGGGACATCTCTACGCTGCTGATCCGCCTCCGCTTGGGATGGTTTCCTGCTGGCTCCGCTGTGAACGGGACTCTCGCTGCTGTGTTGGATCCGCTTTGGACTGGACTCTCGCGACTGTGTTGGATCCATTATGGATTGAACTTTCACAGTATCATGTTAGACCCGCTCGACATCCATTGCTTTCCTCCTCTCCAAGGTTCTCATAGTCATCATTGTCACCGACGTCCCACTGGGTGTGAGTTTTCCTTGCCCTTATGTGGGCCTACCGAGGATGTCGTAGTGGTTTGTGCAGCCCTTTGAGACACTAGTGATTTAGGGCTATATAAGTAAACATTGATTGATTGATGATGTTTACAATCTATTGCATTGGTGATCACTGTCTGTTTAAATGTGAGCTTTGTATCTGTATTAGTTCTCTGTGAGTGTTCTATTGTTGTTTATGAATTTGTCTAATCTGTTAATAGTTTTTCAATAATTTTAGAAAATTGTGTAAGTAAAGGTCTGTAATTAGCTAGGTGGCTAACAGGGATATATATAATTTACCTGTGTGAAGTGAGTCCCCTTTTCATTGGAAATATTACAACAATTTTGTCGAATGATGAAAAGTGGATGCAGACGGAAGACTATATATTTGTTACACCAATTGGTGGTTTTGATATGTATAGAATAAACACATAGTTTGTATTAGGTTAATTAATTCAACAAACTCACCTTCCACAGCCATTCGCTCCCTGAGTTCCTGCTGCAGTCGACTCTGTCGGTCCTCGAGCTCCAATTCTCTGGCGCTTGGAGACAAAATGTAGACAAACCCCTTTAATAACCATGACAAGTACAGTAGCTCTGAAGTTACTTCAAACATTAACGGAGGCTGATATCTGAAATAAAGGCATGATTCCAAAAGGGTTACGGCCAACACTCTGATTTACATGGCATCTCATGTATCAATCTCACATTGATATATCATCAAGGTTTACACGTTTTTAACACACCCTGAAAAATGAGAAGTGAGGAAGCTTCATGCAAGAAGGTCCTTCAGGACAGACGAAAATTGAGTCTTAATAAAAGCGAAGCAATATCAAGAGCCAAAGCTGTCACCACCTTTGTACGTTGCTTGACGTTTTATTTTAAATTCAATCGTGTTTTTCACCTTCTGTATCAAAGTGCTGGGACTCACAACTTCCTTTGGCCTCATAGTGGGTTATTTTGCTGTCGTAATCCATAACAAAAAGCAGACTGGCTCAGTCGACAACACGTGGGATACTTTGTATGGGAACCGATTTCGCAGAATGATACGGTGGCAAAGTAACTAGTTGATTACGCGCAATGTTTGGCTGTACAATTAACACGGCGGTTTATGAAAATGGGGGGTTAAAGTTTTGCGAAAATTAACATCGACAACCTAACCAAAGCTCCTTTTTTTTTTTTTTTTTCCCGCAAGATGGCGCTGCTGTAGGCAGGAGCTCTGTGCTCTTGTGTCATCCTTTTGTGTTTCCCTCTTGTTTTCATGTCTTATTATATTTTTTTGCCTTTTGGTCCGGGACCCTTTGGGACTGTGTGACAAGGGGTGGCACTTTTGTGACCTCTGTGGTGCTTTTTTGTGGACTTCTGGATCTGCCTCCCGGGAGCCTTTTGGCCATGGAGACCAGCTGCTGGGTCTCTGCCACACCAGAGTCGGTTTGGAGGGACTGGAGGAGATGCGGATGAGGGGACAGGGCACTGAGCGCTGGGACGGAGAGGCTTGGCGGTGTCTTGGCTGGGTGAGCAGGTGTCAGACACCTCAGTCACCTTGGACGTATCCTCACTCATCCATGCGGACTGGACACTGGCCGAGAGTGGAGTCGGCTGTCTTGGTTGCTTTGTTGGGTCTGCTCCTGTCTCTGGCCATGCTCCCTCCACCCCAGCGGACGATGGCGTGGAACACCGCAGAGGCCACCACAGTGGATATGTTTCTTTTACTTTTTATTCATAGCTGTATGTAGAAGTGTCTGCTTGTATCTGCTGCTTTAATGTCTTTAATGTCCTCTGTGTTCTTTGATGTTTGATGTTTCCCTCTTACACACATGGAAGAGGGATGTGTACTATGGCTATGAGTTGTTGTTTTTTCCCTTGGCCTCAGTCTGCACCCCCTCTCCAGGGCCCAGGCTAAGACCGATTGTTTTATTTTATTTTAATCTTTTATTCCCCCCCCCCCTACTTGTTTACCTGTATCTCATTTTTTTTTGTAAGGAGCGCTGGAAGCCGGCAGACCCGTCAGCGATCCTGTTCTCTGTTCTGTCTCCCTTTAATGTTTGTCTGATCTTGAATGGGATTGTGCTGAAAATTGTAATTTTCCAGAAGGAATAAATAAAGTACTATCTAATCTAATCTATCTAATCTAATTATACAAAAACAGACATACTCGTGTATTGCATAATATAAAAGAGAAGAGAACATGTTGCAGCATTTGTGCTTGCTGACGCTAAGTCATTAAGGACTCTGCTCTATCTGCTAACATACATACTGTAATGTTATGTATAATTAATCAGATTTGAGTTAATTAACTTTTTCATAAAACATGATATGTTGTAGCCGTAGTAGTAATGTCAAGTGAATTATATTTTAAATAGCGCTTTTTCTCTAGAGACCTAAAGAGCTTTTTACATTGTGAAACCCATTATTTACATGTTTTTCAAGCTATATTTAAACTAGTGTGGGTGGCACTGGGAGTATGGTGGCTAACGTGTCTTGCCAAAGGCCACAAAGATAGTGACTACGATAACGGAGGCTGGAATCAAACCTGCAACCCTAATGTTGCTGGCACGGCAGCTACACCCTCTGAGAGACGCCGCCCCAGTAGTAATAATTCGGCTGCAGCGAATAATCAGATCTGATTCATATCATATTTGATTGATGTTTCCTTTAATGACAGCATCAAAGCAAGGACATTTATTCCCTCTCAATGATTTACTTGATCGAACCAGGGTGGTGGGAGGAGTTTAGGGTCAATGCTGGTTTCCGCAAGTCACATCTAAAGGGGTCGTATTATAATTTTTTTCTGCCTTTAAGACGCTTTTTTGTGGTCTACATAACATGTAATGGTGGTTCTTTACAAAATGTTGCATTGATTTTGTTTAACAGACCGTCTTCAAGCCGCTTTCGGTCTCTTCAGGATTTGCCGTTTTGTGGGTGGTCTTATTTTATGTGCCTCCACTTCGACTGGGTCTCTACACCGTCAGCCATGATGTAGTTTTTAGCGCTTCCATATCGAGTCTACTGACAAATAGAAGTTAGACTTTGTACTAGAAATGGCAACAGAAAACATGCCAGTCTACCCCACAACAAGAAGATAGAGAACAAGAAGGACATAATTGACTACAATGGCGGACTCGAGCAGAACTCTTGGAGTAAAACCATATCTTTTTGCAACTCAACGCAAAAAAAACGGAAATGCTGATTATCGGTCCTGCTAGACACCGACCTCTATTTAATAATACAACTCTAACATTTGACAACCAAACAATTACACAAGGCGACACGGTAAAGAATCTGGGTATTATCTTCGACCCAACTCTCTCCTTTGAGGCACACATTAAAAGCGTTACTAAAACGGCCTTCTTTCATCTCCGTAATATCGCTAAAATTCGCTCCATTTTGTCCACTAAAGACGCCGAGATCATTATCCATGCTTTTGTTACGTCTCGCCTCGAGTACTGTAACGTATTATTTTCGGGTCTCCCCATGTCTAGCATTAAAAGATTACAGTTGGTACAAAATGCGGCTGCTAGACTTTTGACAAGAACAAGAAAGTTTGATCACATTACGCCTGTACTGTATATACCTTTATATACATATATACATACATATATACCTATACTGTATATACCTTTATATACATATATACATACATATATACCTGTACTGTATATACCTTTATATACATATATACATACATATATACCTATACTGTATATACCTTTATATACATATATACATACATATATACCTGTACTGTATATACCTTTATATACATATATACATACATATATACCTATACTGGCTCACCTGCACTGGCTTCCTTTGCACTTAAGATGTGACTTTAAGGTTTTACTACTTACGTATAAAATACTACACGGTCTAGCTCCATCCTATCTTGCCGATTGTATTGTACCATATGTCCCGGCAAGAAATCTGCGTTCAAAGGACTCCGGCTTATTAGTGATTCCCAAAGCCCAAAAAAAGTCTGCGGG
This sequence comes from Nerophis ophidion, assembly GCF_033978795.1. NCBI lineage: Eukaryota > Metazoa > Chordata > Actinopteri > Syngnathiformes > Syngnathidae > Nerophis > Nerophis ophidion. The sequence goes on along the minus strand of NC_084622.1, from coordinate 58,964,889 downwards.
CTATAGAGCTTTTTCATTTCGGGCTCCAGTACTCTGGAATGCCCTCCCGGTAACAGTTCGAGATGCCACCACAGTAGAAGCATTTAAGTCTCACCTTAAAACTCATTTGTATACTCTAGCCTTTAAATAGACTCCCTTTTTAGACAAGTTGATCTGCCGTTTCTTCTCTTTTCCTCCTATGTCCCACTCTCCCTTGTGGAGGGGGTCCGGTCCGATCCGGTGGCCATGTACTGCTCGCCTGTGTATCGGCTGGGGACATCTCTACGCTGCTGATCCGCCTCCGCTTGGGATGGTTTCCTGCTGGCTCCGCTGTGAACGGGACTCTCGCTGCTGTGTCGGATCCGCTTTGGACTGGACTCTCGCGACTGTGTTGGATCCATTATGGATTGAACTTTCACAGTATCATGTTAGACCCGCTCGACATCCATTGCTTTCCTCCTCTCCAAGGTTCTCATAGTCATCATTGTCACCGACGTCCCACTGGGTGTGAGTTTTCCTTGCCCTTATGTGGGCCTACCGAGGATGTCGTAGTGGTTTGTGCAGCCCTTTGAAACACTAGTGATTTAGGGCTATATAAGTAAACATTGATTGATATATGGAGATATCCGCTGACGTCACGTGTTGGACAAGTTGTGCAAATTTAAAAAATCTTTTTTGAAGGAAGTATAAATGAAGGCAAGATTATTCTTTAAAAATCCCCCCAGTGCCTCCATGGTTTGATTTTACATTTTCAGGGCTAATGTAGATCTCAAATACACAATAACAGGTAACAATAGGTACAAAAAGGGGCGGCATGGCGTAGTGGTTAAAGCGGCCGTGCCAGAAACCTGAGGGTTGCAGGTTCGCTCCCCGCCTCTTGACATCCAAATCGCTGCCGTTGTGTCCTTGGGCAGGACACTTCACCCTTGCTCCCGGTGCCGCTCACACTGGTGAATGAATGATGGGTGTTGGTCGGAGGGGCCGTAGTCGCAAACTAGCAGCTTCGCTTCCGTCAGTCTACCCCGGGGCAGCTGTGGTTACAAATGTAGGTTACCACCACCAGGTGTGAATGAATGATGGGTTTTCACTTCTCTGTGAGCGCTTTGAGTATCTAATAATAGAAAAGCGCAATATAAAAACTATCCATCCATCCATTTTCTACCGCTTATTCCTTTTCGGGGTCGCGGGGGGCGCTGGCGCCTATCTCAGCTACAATCGGGCGGGAGGCAGGGTACATCCTGGACAAGTCGCCACCTCATCACAGGGCCAACACAGATAGACAGACAACATTCACACACTAGGGACCATTTAGTGTTGCCAATCAACCTATCCCCAGGTGCATGTCTTTGGAAGTGGGAGGAAGCCGGAGTACCCGGAGGGAACCCACGCTGTCACGGGGAGAACATGCAAACTCCACACAGAAAGATCCCGAGTCTGGATTTGAACCCAGGACTCCAGGACTAATCCATTATTATTATAAAAAGTTGGTTTAAAACTTTATGTATTACTAAGTAACTTTTTTTTTCCCCCAAGATGGCGCTGCTGTAGTGGCTGCTGTAGGCAGGAGCTCTGTGCTCTTGTGTCATCCTTTTGTGTTTCCCTCTTGTTTTCATGTCTTATTATATTTTTTTGCCTTTTGGTCCGGGACCCTTTGGGACTGTGTGACGAGGGGTGGCACTTTCGTGACCTTTGTGGTGCTTTTTTTGGGGACTTCTGGATCTGCCTCCCGGGAGCCTTTTGGCCATGGAGACCAGCTGCTGGGTCTCTGCCACACCGGAGTCGGTTTGGAGGGACTGGAGGAGATGCGGATGAGGGGACAGGACTGCAGAGTTTGGAGGGACTGGAGGAGATGCGGATGAGGGGACAGGGCTGCGGAGCTAGCACTGAGCGCTGGGATGGAGAGGCTTGGCGGTGTCTTGGCTGGGTGAGCAGGTGTCAGACACCTCAGTCACCTTGGACGTATCCTTGCTCATCCATGCGGACTGGACACTGGCCGAGAGTGGAGTCGGCTGTCTTGGTTGCTTTGTTGGGTCTGCTCCTGTCTCTGGCCATGCTCCCTCCACCGCAGAGGGCACCACAGTGGATATGTTTCTTTTACTTTTTATTCATAGCTGTATGTAGAAGTGTCTGCTTGTATCTGCTGCTTTAATGTCTTTAATGTCCTCTGTGTTCTTTGATGTTTCCCTCTTACACACATGTAAGAGGGATGTGTTCGATGGCTATGAGTTGTTTTTTTCCCTTGGCCCCAGTCTGCACCCCCTCTCCAGGGCCCAGGCTAAGACCGATTTTTTTTAATTTTATTTTAATCTTCTTCTTTTATTCTCCCCCCCTTGTTTACCTGTATCTCATCTTTTTTGTAAGGGGCGCTGGAAGCCGGCAGACCCGTCAGCGATCCTGTTCTGTCTCCCTGTAATGTTTGTCTGATCTTGAATGGGATTGTGCTGAAAATTTTAATTTTCCTGAAGGAACTCTCCTGACGGAATAAATAAAGTATATCTAATCTAATCTAAGTAAAACAAAATGCTTAACCTAAGTAAAAACACCAAAAACCTAATATAAATTGTAATGTAAACTATTATGGAGCATTTTTCTGATATGCCATTGAATTCCATTGTCTTTATGACCAACGTTCCAAAGATTTCTTCCAGAAGCTGCAGTGTGCTTCATATCGAGTCTTTTCACATAACGTCCCCAACCAGAAAGTAGGCCATAGTAAAAGCTAAAGCACAAGTATATGACTTACAATATCATGAGCTCTGATTCATAGCGGACCAAGGCGTTCTTCTCCTGAACTAGCTTGAACCACTCCTGCATTAGTTTGGGATCATCCTTCTTGCCCATGCCTGTAGAAAAGAGCAATCAGAATTTCAAAAGGAGAGTGGAGGCAACGGGCAGGGCATCACAAGAACACACACACAAGGGCCAATGTCTGGTAATGCAATGACAGCCAGGCAAGGACGTCCTTGCTGAGGGATGGTGAGGTAGAAGGATGGACTCCACACCAATGTGGTGTGTTGGTCCATACTTCTCAGGGTCACAGAAAGATGGTATGGAGGATTCAACTTCAGTGAGGTGTGCATACAACCAACCCTGACACACAAACAACCACGTAGTAGAAACAAAATCAATAGTTGGAATAATCTATTCAATTAACCTGGTTTGGTCTGTGTGACATGCGTAAGTGTTCTTTTTGAGCCACTCTATTGTTCATTCTCTTGTCGGGTAATCAGAATAGAAACTGGTGGGGGACGTGGGAGGAATAAAACAAGCCGAAAGAAAATCAGCAGCCAAAACTTTGGACTAAACCCAAAGACTTAAAAAAAAAACAAGTCCGACTCAGCCCAACCCATCAGCCAAAATAGAATGATTAAAATCCAATAAATGCAAAGCAGCTGAAGAGAAAACAACATTTATCAACTATAAATTGCCTTTCCATCATAAAATGAAGGTGAATGCTGAGAGAATGTTGTATTAAAAACCACACATAGTGGTTACCCACAGTAGTAATACATCATAAATCTGACCTTTGTTAGCGACTAGGGATCAATTAGATTGGTTCTTTGAGCTGGATTTACACTGCAGATATGAGTTCTCGATTCCCATTTACCGTGTGTATAATTGTTTGTTTTATGTTATCAGTCCCCCCCGCAACCTGAAGAGAAACAAGCTGTAGAAAATTTATCATGGACATTTGTTTATAGTCCAATAAATCATATCCAATACCGTGATGTATAATTTACGCAACACCTAAGACAACAACGGTGTGCACGTGGCCAAAAGGGAATAAAAAAAAACTATTGTACATGCCAGAGCAGAAACCCAACAAATATCTTGGAAGTTAAAAAGAGGCAAGCTCAGTTAGGATGTACCTTATAAGTCAGGGGTAGGGAACCTATGGCTTGGGAGCCGGATGTGGCTCTTTTGATGACTGCATCTGGCTCTCAGATAAATCTTAGCTGACATTACTTAACATAATAAGTAATATTTTGGAGATATTTTTAAGAAACTTGGAGTGTTTTATCACTTTTATGCAGATGACTGCCAAATTTATATGCCGATTTCAAAAAGCCACGCCCCCTGACCCCCCTTCTTAACTGTCTAGGCGACGTCAAGGCTTGGTTAGCCCAGAATGTTTTAATAATGAATGAGGGAAAAACGGAAATTTTAGTTTTTGGTCCGGCCCTCACTGACTTGGGACCATTGCAAAATGATGTGCGTCCCAAAGTCACCAGCCTTGGCGTCACTATAGACAGCCATTTTAAACTAGACAAGTCAATGGCGTTTTAAAATCGTGTTTTTATCACCTTCGTCTTTTAGTAAAGGTTAAACCCTTTTTATCTTTTAACCTTTTTGAACAAGTGGTGCATGCTTTTATTTCAAGTGGCCTGGACTACTGCAATGCACTTTATGCTGGCATTAGCCCAAAAGCTCTCTCCCGGTTGCAGTTAGTCCAGAAGGCGGCAGCACGACTTTTAACAGGGGCCAGGAAACGCCAGCATATAACCCCAATTCTTCAGAGTTTGCACTGGCTCCCTGTTCATTTTAGAATGGATTTTAAAACATTGCTGTTTGTTTTTAAATCTTTACATGGACTGGCACCTCAATATATCTCGGACCTCATCCAAATTTACATTCCTCTGAGGTCCGAGAGCCAGTTCCAGCTCGTGGTGCCCAAGACCAGACTTAAGACCAGGGGAGACAGGGCCTTCTCTGTGGTCGGCCCTAAGCTCTGGAACACTCTGCCCCTCCATGTTCAAACTGCTTCCACAGTGGAGTGTTTTAAGTCTCGTCTTAAGACCCACTTTTATTCTTTGGCTTTTAACACTACGTGAGTTGTGTGGTCCTCTGTTCTCTGTTGTCCTCTGTGTTTTTTATACACTTTGATTTCTATTTTAATGTTTTAATTGATTTTACCCTTTAAAATAGTTTTTAAATCATATTTGTTTTTATTGGTTTTATATTTATTTATTTTTTGTTTTTATTCAGTCATTGGTGGAGCATAATATATATATATATACTTTTTTTAAATTTTATTTATTTATTTTTTACAATTGTTTTTAACATGGCTGTGCAGCACTTTGGAAACGTTATTGTTGTTTAAATGTGCTATATAAATAAAGTGGATTGGATTGGATTGAATAATTCCGCTGGTAATCACAGTGTTAAAAATAACGTTCAAAATATAAAACATTCTCATGCATTTTAATCCATTCATCCGTTTTCTACCACACCTGTTCAACAAGTATTTTATTAATTATTGGTTTGCTTAAAAATAAACATGTTATTAAAAGATGCAAGACTTAATATACTCTAGAAAATGTTGGTCTTACTTATAAATGTACGTATTTAGTTGTATTCAGTGTTAAAAAAAAATATTATATGGCTCTCATGGAAATACTTTTTAAAATATTTGGCTTTCATGGCTCTCTCAGCCAAAAAGGTTCCCGACCCCTGTTGTAAGTAGACAGAATGATTGGTTTACATTTCATTCACCATTGGCAGATATGTTGGATCCAAGCGTATATCCTGATGCATACAGTACATAAAAATAATAACACTGTAGTGCGGGGGTGTCAGACTTGTTTTCATTCAGGACTGCCCTTGGACGGCCGCTTGTAACAGTGAATAAACTGTATACGTGAAAGTATAATTACCTTATATTTTTAGTGATGGCTGACTTAGTTTGAAACAATAAGTCAATGTGACAAGCAAGTATTAAGGTTTGATCGATATCAGCCAAAAACCAAGTATCAGATGATATCTGATAGAGAAGTCCTGAATCGTGTTTACTTGTGCAAAGCTGGACAGCACAGCTAAATGTCCTCCAATAAGCACACAAGTTTGGTCTTTTGTAGTATTTTAGTCAAGTCATTTACAAAAGGTAAAGATGGTAAGCTACTCGGAGTTAGCAGCTACAGTACACAACAGCTACAGTAAACACACTATTCAGTACACAAACTAGACAAACTTAAAACACGTCCTTTATTGAAGAATATTACAGTCTAAAACACTACATTTGTCACTATGAAGTATAAAATAGTTACAGTTGCATACTACTTAAATATAAAGTCTGAAGCAGAAGTGTATTCGTATCCAGTAACAAACGTGTCTGCATTATTCAACGAACTGTCATGAGCTTTATTTAATACATTTTATGTGGTCATAAGGGGTTACCAGAAAACAAATTACTACTCCATTTCAATTTAAAGACAGCATTAATCCATTCTAGATTATTATATGTATGTAGGTTACTGTTTTTCATAATTACCATCAATAACTGTTTTAATCATTTCACTTGGTCAACCCTTTTGTAACATTCCTTGTTAAAAGTCTATATCAGGGGTGCCCACACTTTTTTTGCAGGCGAGCTACTTTTCAATTGACCAACTCGAGGGGATCTACCTCATTTATATATATCATTTATATTTATTTATTTATGAAAGAGACATTTTTGTAAACAAGTTAAATGTGTTTAATGATAATACAAGCATGTGTAACACATATAGATGCCTTTCTTTCACAAAGACAAGAATATAAGTTGGTGTATTACCTGATTCTGATGACTTGCATTGATTGGAATCAGACAGTAATGATGATAACGCCCACATTTTCAAATGGAGGAGAAAAAAAGTTACCAATACCACATGAAAGTGGTTGGTTTTTGGCATCTAATTCATCCAGCTTCCATACACTTTACAAGAAAAACATTGGCGGCAAATTCCGTAGCTTGCTTGATTGACATTCACGGCACCCGAGGGTCTTGTGAGATGACGCTGGCTGCTGCCAGTTCATTATTATGAAAAAATGACAGAGAGGAAGGCCAGAAACACTTTTTATTTCAACAGACTTTCGCGCCGTCCCTTCCGTCAAAACTCTAAAGGCCGACTGCACATTTCCTATCTTCACAATAAAAGCCCTGCTTCATGCTGCCTGCGCTAACAAAATAAGAGTCTCGGAAAGCTGGCGTGCACAAGTGATGTGCACGCCAGCTTTCTGACGGATCGCATGTGCACGCCAGTTTTCCGAGACTCTGTATTTAGTTAGCGCAGGCAGCATGAAGCAGGGCTTTTATTGTGAAGATAGGAAATGTGCAGTCGGCCTTTAGAGTTTTGACGGAAGGTACGGCGCGAAAGTCTGTTGAAATAAAAAGTGTTTCTCGCCTTCCTCTCGGTCATATTTTCATAATAATGATCTTGCAGCAGCCAGCGTCATCTCACAAGACCCTCCGGTACCGTGAATGTCATTTAAGTGACGTCTTGGTGAAGATTGAGGATCACTCATTTTTAGGTCTATTTTTTTTAAAAGCCTGGCTGGAGATCGACTGACACACCCCCCGCGGTCGACTGGTAGCTCGCGATCGACGTAATGGGCACCCCTGGTCTGTATGATTTCTGCTGATATCGTATTAGATCAATATCGGTATCGGCCAAAACTGAAGGTTACAATAATGGTATTGTGTCAGAAGTGAAAACTAATCAGGACGCCCCTAAATTAGGTATTTATGTATTGATAACGAAAACATTTTCTAAATATCTTGTTGTGTGATCAGATAAGTATAACATTTAGAAGCTATGCAATTGCATGCAAATCTTCATGTCAAAATTGAAAGATAAAATACATAATGATGAAATGCTTTACTATTTCCAAGCTTTCGCGGGCTGCATAAAATGATGTGGCAGGCAATAACTGGCCCTCAGGCCATTAATTTCACACATGTGCTGTAGTGCAAATCCAGCCTTAGCGGCAATCCTGCAGGAACGATCTCGGCTGAGATAACCAATAGTTATAAGTACATTTGACATTTGAACCCTGACACTGCTACATTATGCATATCGCAATTCAATGTTGAAATATGCAAGTGGTTGTCTCTCAGCACTCATACAAGGGTTTGAATGAATTATCAAATAAAAATGTAATGTCTATAAAAACCAATAGCTGGGTTCAAACTGCACTATTAGGTCTGCCATGCTAAGAGAAGTCAGCCTTTTTCTCCCCATTGCATGCGACAGGAGATATGGAGCCCTTTTCTTAAATGGCAGCAGCAGATGATTGAAACATTCAAAAGAAATGCAAATGTAGCACAACGTTCTTGGCCAAGATGAAGCACAGGCGCCATTAAAATGAAAATGTTTGCATAGTTGAAAGGGTAGCCAGAGAATCATGGCCTGAGTTTTCAGGACCACCCAGTTATGATTTTTTTTTTCCACTCCATCTCCAAAGTATATCAACCTTATGGACCATCCCCACCACCACCAGCCCTCAGCCCAAGGTTCCAAAGACAGCGCAGGGCAGCTCCCAGTGAAAGGCAGAATAACAAACAAAACATAAAAACAGCTGTAAAGCAGAAATCAATCAGATAACACAGGAAAAGAAAAGATTGTGTCTTCACACAATTTGAAACCCAAGCAAAATCACCACAGGCAGGTTTTGGTCACACAACAGAACAAACCATATGATACATTAAATTTTAAAACTTGCTTTATGCAGGGTTTAAATATTTATAACACATCTTCACACCATGCATGGTTCTCACTCCTGAATAATAACCTTGCCTGCAAGCTATAGCCATGGCACAGGTGTTCATTACCCTGCTTTTTGGGATTTTATGACACACTACTTTTTACCCAAAAAAAATAAAAGAGAAGAAAAAACACATCCACTGAGATAAACTATAATTATGTAGATATTTAGCCAACCAGAAACATGCAGTTGGTTTAAAACACACAGCACAAAGTAGTTTCCCCTTTAAATGTGATATTCTGAGGAAATTACCAAGCCAAAATAAAACCAAAAGAGAGAATGGGTAAAAGGCCAGGATGATGACAAAGGGTTCAAGAGGGTCGCCCGGTTCTGTAGAACCCCTGTGGTTGCCATAGTAACCTGCCACACCCGTCAAGCAGAGGCGGCGAGGTTACATTACCTTCAGGGGAACAGCAGAGGCAGAAGGGGAGAGGTCTCCGACGTTGCGTCCCCACAAAGGGCTCAACTTCCACAAGACAGGGGGAAAGAGAGCGGGGGACTGACGCAGACACAGGTGCAGAATAGAGAAGTGATGGATACAAACGATGTTGCAGTGAGAAAGCATAGAGGACACACAGGGTGTGGGAGGGCGAGGGGGACACAGTGTGATGAGAAAGAGAAAAAACACGGAGGTGAAAATCAAAAGAAGGGTAGCAACATTGAGACAGGAAGAAGACAAATCACCTCGGAGGAGGTGGGAGAGACCATCTCTGTGGTATGAGGAATGAACAAAGTAGAAGGAAAATAGAAAACAGTGTAGGCAGCAGGAAAAAAAGCCTTTTTTGATAAGGGTCCCTGCAGGTATCAACTAAGACTTTTTTAAGACCATTATGAATATAATTTGAGACCATTTCATATCCATACGGACAAAAAAGAACAAAGACTAAGGAAAATCAGAGGGCCAGAATAAAATGTAAGTATATGAATTAATTCACTGATCTTTCAAGTTGGAAAACAAAATGGTTAAACCAGGGGTGCCCACACTTTTTCTGCAGGCGAGCTACTTTTCAATTGACCAACTCGAGGGGATCTACCTCATTTATATATATCATTTATATTTATTTATTTATGAAAGAGACATTTTTGTAAACAAGTTAAATGTGTTTAATGATAATACAAGCATGTGTAACACATATAGATGTCTTTCTTTCACAAAGACAAGAATATAAGTTGGTGTATTACCTGATTCTGATGACTTGCATTGATTGGAATCAGACAGTAATGATGATAACGCCCACATTTTCAAAGGGAGGAGAAAAAAGTTGTCCTTTCTGTACAATACCACATGAAAGTGGTTGGTTTTTGGCATCTAATTCATCCAGCTTCCATACACTTTACAAGAAAAACATTGGCGGCAAATTCCGTAGCTTGCTTGATTGACATTCACGGCACCCGAGGGTCTTGTGAGATGACGCTGGCTGCTGCCAGTTCATTATTATGAAAAAATGACAGACAGGAAGGCGAGAAACACTTTTTATTTCAACAGACTTTCGCGCCGTCCCTTCCGTCAAAACTCTAAAGGCCGACTGCACATTTCCTATCTTCACAATAAAAGCCCTGCTTCATGCTGCCTGCGCTAACAAAATAAGAGTCTCAGAAAGCTGGCGTGCACAAGTGATGTGCACGCCAGCTTTCTGAGGGATCGCTTGTGCACGCCAGTTTTCCGAGACTCTGTATTTAGTTAGCGCAGGCAGCATGAAGCAGGGCTTTTATTGTGAAGATAGGAAATGTGCAGTCGGCCTTTAGAGTTTTGACGGAAGGTACGGCGCGAGAGTCTGTTGAAATAAAAAGTGTTTCTGGCCTTCCTCTCGGTCATATTTTCATAATAATGATCTTGCAGCAGCCAGCGTCATCTCACAAGACCCTCCGGTACCGTGAATGTCATTTAAGTGACGTCTTGGTGAAGATTGATGATCACTCATTTTTAGGTCTATTTTTTTTAAAAGCGTGGCTGGAGATCGACTGACACACCCCCCGCGGTCGACTGGTAGCTCGCGATCGACGTAATGGGCACCCCTGGGTTAAACCAACTAAATACACCATAAGCCTCTCTATTGTAAACTAATTCAAATAAATATTAGAAATCATAACGGATAATTTTTCAGATTTGCCACTGAAGTTTTTTCTTGCAAAAGGTGCAGTGTGCGTCATATCATGTGTTTTCAACCCGAACGCCAGAAATGGTAGAGGGAAGCACAACAACATATTGCCTGTGAAAGGGATTTTTAAGGCTAAATTGTTATCTTTCGCAGTGTTTTGGCGGCTGTCAGAATTGAGCAAACGGATAAAAAACATCTACAGCACTACTACTGGATCTGCACAAAATAGTGAAAAACAAAGAGTGCAGACAAAGTGATTATCGAAAATCCTCAAACACAATTTGGATGTGAATAATGTGGATAACATTCAAATTTAGTCAGCTCATTTTATAGGTGGTTTGTATTAACACTTTTGTATCTGTTTTTTGAAAACATATTGCTGATAAACAAGAACTAGTTTTTATTTAAGCATGACAAGATCCATCCATCCATTTACTACCGCGTGTCCCTCCCGGGGTGGCTGGAGCCGAAGATGACATTCTCTTAAATCTTCCTTGCTTTGCTCACATCACCATAAACTGAGTGTAAACACGAAACAGACAACTTTGAAAGTGTTTAAATATCAGTGGCTGGATAAACCTGGATGAAGGCTTAGCCATGAGAACATGACCTGAAATTATTGGACTAAATAATAAAAGAGAATAGTTTTTTTTATAGTTTCACTGCTGTAAATTCACTACTGCCACATAAAAATGTGTGTGTTTACTGTATGTAATAGTCTGATTTCACTAATAACATCTCATATTCTCCTTCGACAATTGGCGCCACTTTACCCACATAAAACTCCTTTTGGTGGGCGAGTGGGATTACGTTGATCCTTGTACAGTAGTTGTGCAAGTGCTTGTGGCGTTACAGCACCTTTTGACACAAACTGATCCTGGACTTTTGACGTTTACATTATCATTTCAATCACTTTGATCGTTTTTAACGGTTTCCATCCACCGGCTTCAAGCACGCATTAAATTGATCATTTTGGAGCCAGGACGAAAACCACACTGTTCCTCCTGAATCCGGATCGACAGGCGGATCGGTGCGGCGTCTTCAGTAATGCGGACGTTGTACCGATCCGTTGTGGTGAAGAAGGAGCTGAGCCGGAAGGCAAAGCTCTCAATTTACCGGTCGATCTACGTTCCCATCCTCACCTATGGTCATGAGCTTTGGGTCATGACCGAAAGGATAAGATCACGGGTACAAGCGGCCCAAATGAGTTTCCTCTGCCGTGTGGCGGGTCTCTCCCTTAGAGATAGGGTGAGAAGCTCTGCCATCCGGGAGGAACTCAAAGTAAAGCCGCTGCTCCTTCACATGGAGAGGAGCCAGATGAGGTGGTTCGGGCATCTGGTCAGGATGCCACCCGAACGCCTCCCTAGGGAGGTGTTTAGGGCACGTCCAACCGGTAGGAGGCCACGGGGAAGACCCAGGACACGTTGGGAAGACTATGTCTCCCGGCTGGCCTGGGAACGCCTCGGGATCCCCCGGGAAGAGCTAAACGAAGTGGATGGGGAGAGGGAAGTCTGGGTTTCCCTGCTTAGGCTGCTGCCCCCGCGACCCGACCTCGGATAAGCGGAAGATGATGGATGGATGGATTTTGGAGCCATAAATCGTTGAACTGGAACTTACCCATCTAAATGTAAATGGTAAATGGGTTATACTTGTGTAGCGCTTTTCTATCTTCAAGATACTTAAAGCGCTTTAACACAGACTTCATGAGATCCACTAGTTTTACAGTTCATCACCTTGTTAACATCTAAATGACATAAAATGGTACAATATATGCAAAACAACCAGTTTGGGAATATGGTAATTAACTTGCCTTGCAACACATTATGGCTATAACATACGGTACCATACCACTACACCAATAGACAGAAGAGACCCCCTTTAAAAAATCTATTCGAGGGTAATAGAATTCAGAGAGTACCAACCACGGTCAAAAAAAAAGAAAAGAAAACATTAATACAAACAAACCCATCCATCCATCCATTTCCTACCGCTTATTCCCCTTCGGGGTCGCGGGGGGCGCTGGCGCCTATCTCAGCTACAATCGGGCGGAAGGCAGGGTACACCCTGGACAAGTCGCCACCTCATCGCAGGGCCAACACAGATAGACAGACAACATTCACACACTAGGGACCATTTAGTGTTGCCAATCAACCTATCCCCAGGTGCATGTGTTTGGAAGTGGGAGGAAGCCGGAGTACCCGGAGGGAACCCACGCACTCACGGGGAGAACATGCAAACTCCACACAGAAAGATCCCGAGCCTGGATTTGAACCCAGGACTGCAGGACCTTCGTATTGTGAGGCAGACGCACTAACCCCTCTGCCACCGTGAAGCCCTACAAACAAACCCACAACCAAAATTTCCTCAGATACACTGGAGACCGACCCGGGCTATTCATCTGGCAAGTTCAGTTCCAAACGTGTGATTAAAAAATGTTGCACCAAATTCCGAAAACATTAAAGTGCTCATAATACAACAAGGACATTGGATCACTGGAAACACGTTGGTAGATCCTTGCATTGACATTTTAACCTTGCTAGCAAACCTAGAAAATTGGGATCTAAACTTGTGATGTTCATAACTTAGGCACACCTTTAGGTCTTCTACTTTTTGGTAGTTATTTTTTACGTAATGTGATTTATGTAACTAAGGTGTAGCTGTAGCTTGTTTATTCCAGATGCAGTCAGTAGTTCTTTGATGTTTGCCTCTTACACACATGGAAGAGGGATGTGTACCATGGTTATGAGTTGTTTTTTTATTTTTTTATTTTTTTTCCCTTGGCCTCAGTCTGCACCTCCTCTCCAGGGCCCAGGCAAAGACCGGTTTTTTACATTTTATTTTAATCTTCTATTTTTTTCTCCCCCCCTTTGTTTACCTTTATCTCATCTTTTTTGTAAGGGGCGCTGGAAGCCGGCAGACCCGTCAGCGATCCTGTTCTGTCTCCCTGTAATGTTTGTCTGATCTTGAATGGGATTGTGCTGAAAATTTTAAATTTTCCTGAAGGAACTCTCCTGATGGGATAAATAAAGTACTATCTAATCTATCTATCTAATCTAATCTAATCTAGTTGTTTGTTTGACTTTTTTAGCTATACCTCAAAGTTCCATTTTAGGTTCTATCTTTTTTTATCATTTGGCTTTTTCAACCGGCGGCCCGCAAGTTCCTTTGAAATGAAAAAAACGTGTGAGACACTCACATTTTTGCAGAAAATATTTAAAAAAAAAAAGAAAAAAAAAAGAGTGCTGTCTGATTAGCATTTTTTGCAGAGGGTCCCTAAAAAAACAACAACAACCAAAACAACAACAACAGAGCGGTCCTGCCATTCTTAAAAAAATAACACACCAAAGTGAAGTGAATTATATTTATATAGCGCTTTTCTCTAGTGACTCAAAGCGCTTTACATAGTGAAACCCAATATCTAAGTTACATTTAAACCAGTGTGGGTGGCACTGGGAGCAGGTGAGTAAAGTGTCTTGCCCAAGGACACAACGGCAGTGACTAGAATGGCAGAAGTGGGAATCGAACCTGCAACCCTCAAGTTGCTGGCACGGCCGCTCTACCAACCGAGCTAAACCGCCCCAAATCAAACATCTTCTGGTTCCCCGGAATATAAAAAAAGGACTAACAGCAAAGGGAGAAGTCGGGCCCCTCAGTCTTTCCCTTTCTGGAAATGTGGCCCCCAAAGAAATGTACCGTAATTGAATATCCATGTTGTAGACAACACTGCAGACAATATTCTTTAGTTGGTAAACTGGGCATATTTTACCCTTGAGGTCATTAATTTTACATACTGTATCAGTATTAGCAATTTTTCATTATCATCTTTCATCCATCCATCCATCCATCTTCTTCCGCTTATCCGAGGTCGGGTCGCGGGGGCAACAGCCTAAGCAGGGAAACCCAGACTTCCCTCTCCCCAGCCACTTCGTCTAGCTCTTCCCGGGGGATCCCGAGGCGTTCCCAGGCCAGCCGGGAGACATAGTCTTCCCAACGTGTCCTGGGTCTTCCCCGTGGCCTCCTACCGGTTGGACGTGCCCTAAACACCTCCCTAGGGAGGCGTTCGGGTGGCATCCTGACCAGATGCCCGAACCACCTCATCTGGCTCCTCTCCATGTGGAGGAGCAGCGGCTTTACTTTGAGTTCCTCCCGGATGGCAGAGCTTCTCACCCTATCTCTAAGGGAGAGGAAACTCATTTGGGCCGCTTGTACCCGTGATCTTATCCTTTCGGTCATGACCCAAAGCTCATGACCATAGGTGAGGATGGGAACGTAGATCGACCGGTAAATTGAGAGCTTTGCCTTCCGGCTCAGCTCCTTCTTCACCACAACGGATCGGTACAACGTCCGCATTACTGAAGACGCCGCACCGATCCGCCTGTCGATCTCACCATCCACTCTTCCCCCACTCGTGAACAAGACTCCTAGGTACTTGAACTCCTATCATCTTTGTAAAGGCAAATTTATGCTTTGTTTTCTCTATTAAAATATTTTTATTTTCCACATCTAGTGTGAAGGGTCAGTAGTTTGGAAAAATTACTCCGGTTAAGTGAGTTTATTTATAAGTCCAAACTCCACACAGTCTCCTGTCTGCTGAGCCACAGACAAAAGAGAATCAACAGGGCCTTTCACAAATGTAATACATGCATACACACACAAGCCGGCTTTCAAAATAGAAATGCACTGTTTCACAGTGGACAAAAAAAAAAAAAAATCAAGAGACATGCATTAAGCTTGTATTCAAATACGACAGTGAACGGTGTCTGACATGGTTACTCCAAACCAGTCACACTTGAGTTCAAGGTTACTTTAATGCAGGTTAGCCCACACAACATATAGACGCTGGGGAGCAACAACTGAGCATGTATGAGAGAAAATCAAAGAGGGATGATGGGATAAAGCGAGGCGGTTAAAAAGACAATCTAGGAACAAAGCCGCTAAGAGTTGTGGGGTTATTCAAATATTAACACAGCTGAGCTATTACACACAGGACCACACAGTTAATGGAACATGTAAACTAAACTATGGGAACTAAACTACAAGAACAGGCCAGCTGATGGGTGATATACTCTAAACTCGTGAAAATACCCAAACAAGCAACAGTTTATATGAATGTTTCCCATTTTTGCACACAATAATATTGTTAATGTTCCCCAAAATGTTTGACACTAAAAACACTGGTGCCTCTGTAACCCAGCCTTATTTAGGGTTCATGTACTTAACTTCAAGAGATGATGTATGCAGAATGTACTGTCATTTTGTTGATCATTTTGGTCATTTTAGGGATTAAAAATACAGCAGTCATACAGTCTAAAATAAAAGTACCTATAATACCAGAATTATGTGTGTACAGTTTCTATTCCCTCAGTCATAAGAGTGATCTATTTTGATGTTTTAACTATTGGTGTCCCGACTAGATATTGGATTTTGGTTCAATATAAGCAAAAAAAAAAAAAAACTGCATTGGATTATAGCGTACATCCTAAATCTCCGATATAAACTCATGGGTTACCAACCTTTTTGAAACCAAAAGGTACTTCTTGGGTACTGATTAATGCGAAGGGCAACCAGTTTGATGCATACTTAAATAAATGGCCAAAAATAGCCAATTTGCTTAATTTACCTTTAATAAATAAATCTATATATATAAAAAAAGGGTATTTCTGTCTGTCATTCTGTGGTACATTTTTTTTTCCTTTTAAGGAAGGTTTTTTTGTTGAGAATAAATTATGAAAAAAAAAACACTTAAACTGAACGTTTTAAAAGAGAAGAAAACAGGAAACAAAAATGAAAATTAAATTTTGAAACATAGTTTATCTTCAGTTTCGACTCTTTAAAATTCAAAATTCAACCGAAAAAAAGAAGAGAAAAACTAGCTAATTTGAATTTTTTTTTTGAATAACTTTAAAAAATAATTTATGGAACATCATTAATAATCTTTCCTGAATAAGATTAATTTTAGAATTTTGATATGTTTTAAATAGGTTAAAATCCAATCTGCACTTTGTTAGAATATATAACAAATTGGACCAAGTTATATTTCTAACAAAGACAAATCATTATTTCTTCGAGATTTTCCAGAACAAAAATTTTAAAAGAAATTCAAAAGACTTTGAAAGAAGATTTAAATTTGATTGTAAAGATTTTCTAGATTTGCCAAAATAATTTGGGGGAATTTTAATCATAATAAGTTTGAAGAAATATTTCACAAATATTCTTCGTCGAAAAAACAGAAGCTAAAATGAAGAATTAAATTTAAATGTATTTATTATACTTTACAATAAAAAAATAAAAAATACTTGAACATTGATTCAAAATGTCAGGAAAGAAGAGGAAGGAATTTAAAAAGTAAAAAGGTATACGAGTTTAAAAATCCTAAAATTGTTTTTAAAGTTGTATTTTTTCTCTAAAATTGTCTTTCTGAAAGTTATGAGAAGCAAAGTAAAAAAAATAAATGAATTTATTTAAACAAGTGAAGACCAAGTCTTTAAAATATTTTCTTGGATTTTCAAATTCTATTTGAGTTTTGTCTCTCTTAGAATTAAAAATGTCGAGCAAAGCTAGACCAGCTTGCTAGTAAATAAATAAGATTTAAAAATAGAGGCAGCTCACTGGTAAGTGCTGCTATTTGAGCTATTTTTTAGAACAGCCCAGCGGGCGACTCATCTGGTCCTTACGGGCGACCTGGTGCCACCGCGTTGGTGACCCCTGATCTAAATGTTCCCAAGGTTGGTCTAAAATAAATATGATGGACAGTAGGCTACAAAGAGCTAGCAGCTACAAAACAGTTAAACACAAGCTAGACATGCACTATATTGCCAAAAGTATTTGGCCACCTGCCTTGACTCACATATGAACTTCCATATCAATCCATTCCTGACTCAAGTTGGTCCACCTTCTGCAGCTATTAGAGCTTCAACTGTCCACATGGTTGCGGAGTGTGTTTATAGGAATGTTTGACCATTCTCCCAAATGCGCATTGGTGAGGTCACACACTGATGTTGATCGAGAAGAACTGGCTCTCAGTCTCCATTCTAATTCATCCAAAAGGTGATCTATTGGATTCAGGTCAGGACTCTGTGCAGGCCAGTCAAGTTCATCCACACCAGAATCTGTCATCCATGTCTTTATGGATCTTGCTTTGTGCACTGGTGCACAGTCATGTTGGAAGAGAAAAGGGCCCGCTCCAAACGGCTACAACAAGGTTGGGGGAATTGAATTGTCCAATATGTTTTGGTGTCCTGGAGCATTCAAAGTTCATTTCACTGGAACTAAGGTGCCAAGCCCAATTCCTAAAAAACAACCCCACACCATAATTCCTCCTCCAACAAATTTCACAATGCAGTCCGGAGTGTTCTCTTGGCAACCTCCAAACCCACACAAATGGAAAAGCGTGATTCATCAATCATTCATCTAAAGAACGCGGCTCCACTGCTCTAGAGTCCAGTGGCGACCTGCTTTATACCACTGCATCCGACGCTTTGCAATGGACTTGGTGATGTATTACTTAGATGCAGCTGCTCGGCCATGGAAACCCATTCCATGAAGCTCTCTGTGTACTGCACGTGGGCTAATTGGTTACATGAAGTTTGGAGCTCTGTAGCAACTGACTGTGCTGAAAGTCTTTGTAGTATGCGCTTCAGCATCCGCTGACCCCTCTCTGTCCGCTTACATGGCCTAAGACTTGGTGGCTGAGTTGCTGTTGTTCCCAAACTCTTCCATTTTCTTGTAATAATGCCGACAGTTGACTTTGGAATATTTAGGTGCGAGGAAATTTCACGACTGGATTTGTTGCACAGATGGCATCCTGTGACAGTTCCACACTGGAAATCACTGAGCTCCTGAGGGCGGCCTATTCTTTCACAAATGTTTGTAAAAACAGTCTCCATGCCTAAGTTCTTGATTTTATACATTTTATACACCTGTGGGACACCTGATTCTGATCCATTTGGATGGGTGGCCAACTACTATTGGCAATATAGTGCAGGTAACAAGAATCCCTAATTGAACAATATTGTAGTGTAAAACACATTTGTCAATATAAACAAGCATCAAATACTTATAGTTGTATACTATTTAATCTGCGTTCAAAGGACTCCGGCTTATTAGTGATTCCCAAAGCCCAAAAAAAGTCTGCGGGCTATAGAGCGTTTTCCGTTCGGGCTCCAGTACTCTGGAATGCCCTCCCGGTAACAGTTCGAGATGCTACCTCAGTAGAAGCATTTAAGTCTCACCTTAAAACTCATTTGTATACTCTAGCCTTTAAATAGACTCCCTTTTTAGACCAGTTGATCTGCCGTTTCTTTTCTTTTTCTCCTACGTCCCACTCTCCCTTGTGGAGGGGGTCCGGTCCGATCCGGTGGCCATGTACCGGTCGCCTGTGTATCGGCTGGGGACATCTCTGTGCTGCTGATCCGCCTCCGCTTGGGATGGTTTCCTGCTGGCTCCGCTGTGAACGGGACTCTCGCTGCTGTGTTGGATCCGCTTTGGACTGGATTCTCGCGACTGTGTTGGATCCATTATGGATTGAACTTTCACAGTATCATGTTAGACCCGCTCGACATCCATTGCTTTCCTCCTCTCCAAGGTTCTCATAGTCATCATTGTCACCGACGTCCCACTGGGTGTGAGTTTTCCCTTGCCCTTATGTGGGCCTACCGAGGATGTGGTAGTGGTTTGTGCAGCCCTTTGAGACACTAGTGATTTAGGGCTATATAAGTAAACATTGATTGATTGATTGATAGTCAAGGCAGAATCAATAGAAATCCTCCAGTAACAAACATGTCTGCATCATTCAATTATTGGCATAATGAGCTTAATTTAATGAATTATTGTGACCAGTAGACATCGGCAAACTGAAAGACAGCATAAGTCCATCCCAAACAGGTAACAATAAATAGATTAGTGTTTACCATACCTATCATTGACCATTCTTTGAGAGATTGCCCTTGACCACGCCTTTTCTAAAACGCCATACTACAAAATGAAAAAAAGTAGATATCATTCGTGCTGATATTGTATCGGATTAATATCAGCATCGGCCATTAGCCCAAAACTCAAATAAGGGTATTGTATGGGAATTAAAAATGTTGTATCGGGACACCCTTCCATTTTTCCTCAATACTACTGCAAATACAAATGTCATATTATTAGAGTCATTTTCCAGCTAATGTTTCTACCCTAAAATGATGGCATTCCAAATCTAGTCTGTGCATGCAATCATCCATCATTTCTAGGCTTATAGAAATCAGAGCCAACGTTATTGTGTCCAATCTACTTTTGATGTGGGTCGGGTTAGAAGATAGCGGATGGAGGTTTTATAATAATGCAAAAACCAGCCAGCCAGTCGAAGTAGATATGATGGGTACAAAAGCTCCAAACAAAAACAAACAGGTAGGGTGTGATGGGGAGTGACTCAGTTAGCCATTAGGTTAGTTAAAAGCGACAGATTGTCAATACATACCGCCCAGATGCAAGTCCAGGATTTCACTGTAATTAGAATCTCCCCAATAGTCTACAACGACAGGGATACATTAGACATATGAGTTATTATCACACTGCCTCGCTCTGGGCACACAAACAATCCTCCTAAAACGAGCCATGCATACACACTTACACACGCATTAAGTACACACTGCAAGAACAAACAGAGTCCTTCTGTACTCACCACGCTGCCTGATGCACAGGCTTGTGTGCATGAGCACATGACCATTCTCCAAAATAGTCAAACTGCCTCATAGATTTGCTGCATTGCTGCAAACTGGCTCAGTCTGCTTCATTTGGACTTTTATATTTTGTCTTTTAAATGTGATTGAACTCAGGGCGGGTATATATATTTTTTATATATATTTCATGAGTGAATTCTTGATTATGTATAACCGAAAGAGCATCAGGGTGTTAAATATTTGAATACAACCCGATAGATACAAAGTACAGAAGTATTGGGACACATTACCCAATTACCCACATTATTTTGGAATTTGGCCCATTATTCACAATCCATAAATGAGACAGGAATAAATGTATTTTCCTTTTTTGTGCAAAAACTGCTAGCAAGAGGTGGCGAACAGTGCAAGTAATGAGGAATCATCTATTCTGCCTAAAACCCTTCAAAAAAAATAACACTTAATTTACTGTACATGCTGTGACCTGCTTATTTACCAAGCAATAGCAACATTGTTATTTTGAGAGCCAACAACAATGACTACGTTTAGTTCAATAAAAACACTCATACTTAGGGGTGTAACGGTACACAAAAATTTCGGTTCAGTACGTACCTCGGTTCAGAGGTCACGGTTCGGTTAATTTTCGGTACAGTTAGAAAAAAACTAAATATACATTTTTTGATTACTTACAAAATCTTCCACCAAAAATCATTTTCTTAGTGGAATATTTGATGTGAAGTAATCGGAAACTTGGATAGGTCAATAATTCATAACAACATTGATTTTGATTCAATATTATGTTTTAAACAATGACAGATTGAAAAAAAAAAAACAGCTTTGTTTTATTAGTAAACGTTGCAAGTTTTTCTAAATTAACATTTAGCCTTTAAGATTTTTTAGTTCACTTTTGTTTATGTTTTTGTTTATTTTCATAGTTTTTTTAGAATGTGCCGTGGACCTTTAAAACATTAGCTGGCCTTTGGGGCACACTTTTGAAACCCCTGCTATATCCATCCATCCATCCATCCATCTTCTTCCGCTTATCCGAGGTCGGGTCGCGGGGGCAGCAGCCTAAGCAGGGAAACCCAGACTTCCCTCTCCCCAGCCACTTCGTCTAGCTCTTCCCGGGGGATCCCGAGGCGTTCCCAGGCCAGCCGGGAGACATAGTCTTCCCAACGTGTCCTGGGTCTTCCCCGTGGCCTCCTACCGGTTGGACGTGCCCTAAACACCTCCCTAGGGAGGCGTTCGGGTGGCATCCTGACCAGATGCCCGAACCACCTCATCTGGCTCCTCTCCATGTGGAGGAGCAGCGGCTTTACTTTGAGTTCCTCCCGGATGGCAGAGCTTCTCACCCTATCTCTAAGGGAGAGACCCAAACTCATTTGGGCCGCTTGTACCCGTGATCTTATCCTTTCGGTCATGACCCAAAGCTCATGACCATAGGTGAGGATGGGAACGTAGATCGACCGGTAAATTGAGAGCTTTGCCTTCCGGCTCAGCTCCTTCTTCACCACAACGGATCGGTACAACGTCCGCATTACTGAAGACGCCGCACCGATCCGCCTGTCGATCTCACGATCCACTCTTCCCTCACTCGTGAACAAGACTCCTAGGTACTTGAACTCCTCCACTTGGGGCAGGGTCTCCTCCCCAACCCGGAGATGGCACTCCACCCTTTTCCGGGCGAGAACCATGGACTCGGACTTGGAGGTGCTGATTCTCATTCCGGTCGCTTCACACTCGGCTGCGAACCGATCCAGTGAGAGCTGAAGATCCCGGTCAGATGAAGCCATCAGGACCACATCATCTGCAAAAAGCAGAGACCTAATCCTGCGGTCACCAAACCGGAACAACCCCTGCTAGGGGGCACTTGGCGGTCCGATCCTCGGCTACAGAAGCTAGCTCTTGGGAACCCCTGCTATAGATAATGAAAAATTAAATCTGATTAATCAAAGGATAAAAAGCAGAGCCTGACGACGCATGCGCGTTTATCATAACTCTCTCGCTCTCTCTGTCTCTTCCCCGCCCTCACAAATGTTAACGCTGTGTGCACCACTTTTTCTTTTTTAACCCCTTCTTAACCCTGAACGTACATTGAAAATACATACAACCATAACTTAACATTTGAGGTATTTAAGAAACTCCACCTGGACAGCTGCGCAAAGAGGACATATCCCGTGAAAAGAGGAGGTGTGGTCCAGTCGTTGCTAGCATGCCATGTGTTGTGGTTTTTTTGATTGATTGAAACTTTTATTAGTAGATTGCACAGTACAGTACATATTCCGTACAATTGACCACTAAATGGTAACACCCCGATAATTATTTCAACTTGTTTAAGTTGTTGTCCACGTAAATTAATTCATGCGGTGCTCTACTTATATGTCCGTGTCGTTCGGTTCACTTGCGAACCAAACCGAAACGGTCCAATACAAATACACGTACCGTTACACCCCTACTCATACTGCATTCCAGCCACTAGCGAAATCGCGTTTAGAATTCCAAAAAGTGAATGCCTGATTTGAAATCATGCTTCACACCTGTGTAGTAGAAGATTGTGGCCATAATTCGAGAAGTTAGTCTACTTTGAGATTCAACTTAAACCCGAAGGCATTGATAGGAAGATGCGGCAAATGCTTGTTTCATCCAAACATTTTTGAGCTGAGGAGTGAGGATTATGCTGAAATCATCATCTGAAACAGGGGTGGGCATTACGTCGATCTCGGAGGGTGTGTCAGTCGATCTCAAGCCAGGCATTAAAAAATGTACATAAAAATGAGCAATCATCAATCATACCAAGACTTCACTTTCGTCAGTTGTTTGACATTCTCGGCACCCGAGGATCTTGTGAGATGACGCTGGCTGCTGCGAGCTCATATTTAAGAAAAAAATCACTAACAGGGCGGACGCAGAGAAACACATTTTATTTCTAGAGACTCCGTACCTACTGTCAAAACTCTAAAGAGCGACTGCACACTTCCTGTCTTCACCATAAAAGACCTGTTTCATCCTGCCTGTGCTAACAAAATAAGAGTCTCAGAAAGCTAGCAAGCTACGGAGTTTGATGCCAATGTATTTCTCCCCCGCCCTCAGCGACCGCTCCCTCTCCTCGCTCGCCCACACACTCACCTGCTGCCAGACATTAAAGGGCCACACACATATGCTACTCTCATAACAAAGTGTTTAAAAAGGAGTATGCAAGTTGGACAAATGAGATGCCAAATCCAACCACTTTCATGTGGTATTGGACAGAAAGGAGGACTTTTTTTTCCTTTTTGAAAATGCGGACGTTATCAGCACCACTGTCTGATTCCAATCAATGCAAGTCATCAGAATCAGGTAATACACCAACTTATATTCTTGTCTTCATGAAAGAAAGGAATCTATGTGTGTTAAACATGCTTGTATTATCATTAAACACCATTAACTTGTTAACAAAAATGTCTCTTTCATAAATAAATACATATAAATTATAAATAGGAATGAGGTAGATCTCCTCGACTTGGTCAATTGAAAAGTAGCTCACCTGCAGAAAAAGTGTGAGCGCCCCTGATCTAAAACAAGAAGCAATAGTCTGGTGCTGAAAGATACAACCGTCACATCTGTCGGAACTCCGGTGAGAGCGGACATTGTAAGTGGGTTTTATTACGCTTTTTATTTTGTACTACTTGTTTAACACTTATCATTGTAGTGCTACATGTGGCCGAGTGTTGAATTTGCTTAACGCTGAGCTTTGTTAGAGGTTTTTGCTTTCTCAACAAAATAGTTGAGTTCTCCTTACCTACATTGCTAACCACCTCTTTCTAGCAGGATTTTTTTTTATGATTCAGAACGGCTATTATAGAGAAAGACCTGAGTTATTGTCTCACAGAAGGATTGTGGATGATATCAAAATCCTCCTACAAAAAGTGCATCTTCCCTTTAATAAATACATTTTGGACAATTGCGTGCTTCCCAATTGTGGGAAGGTCCTTTCTTCTTTCAGCATGACTATTCCCCGTATGTACAAACAATGTCCAAATAGGCATGTTTGTATCATTTCAGTGTGGAAAAACTTGGCCAGAAAATATAACAGCGATTATGATACAGGCCCTCTGACCTCACAAACGGACAAAAATGACTACATTTGCAAATGTCATCGCAAATGTCTTTCCAGGAGAGTGTACGCTTTTACATCTTCAAGAAAGTGAAGAGGAGCTTCTTGTTTTATTTTAAAGTTCAAAGGTGTCCCAACACTTTGATCCGTACAGTGTAAATATTTAACAACAATTCTGGATTGCTGATGTTTTTGTTGCAGACGCTATACTAAAGCAAATATGTGCTGTGAATATGTTACAAGTGGTAGGTTGCCAATCTCCAAAGCAATGTCAATTTAATTTCCAACATTCAGACTGTTTGGAAACCTGAGCACAGAAACGCTTGGAGACAGTGAAGGAGACGACATGCAACCAGAACGAGCAAACACACAAATCTATGTCGGGACACACATTCTCCTGAGTGCATGCAACTCTGACTGACGATGGCTGACATGTTACTGACGAAAATACGATATTCAGAGATGGAGAACTTTTGCAGTGTGTCACCACAGATGGAGCCTACTGTACGTTAAAGTGTCACATGTCATTCAAAGGAGGAGAAACATCAGTGGATCTAATACCTGATCTTCTTTTGTGCTGTTTGGGTAATGTATAAGTACCTTTGTACAATCCTTCAAGAAAGTAGAGTAGTAAACATGTTAAAGCAGACGAACAACTGATGGCCAGGAAGGAAATAAACAGTCACTTCTTAGTTACTTGAAGACAAACACACCCTCTGTTCAGTGGATACAAATGTATAAATATTTGCTTATTAAAAACTTTTAAAGCAGTGGTTATTCATTGTGTTTAATTAAGATGACACAAACATCCCATCCCTATAATAGAAGACCATCGTACCACTGTCATAACATATAATCCTGTCCTTAAAGGCCTACTGAAATGAGATTTTTTTTATTTAAACGGGGATAGCAGGTCCATTCTATGTGTCATACTTCATCATTTCGCGATATTGCCATATTTTTGCTGAAAGGATTTAGTAGAGAACATCCACGATAAAGTTCGCAACTGGAGAAAAGCCAGAAGATGGCGTCACACGTGTGGGGGCTCCTCATATATTCACAGTGATTTTAATGGGAGCCTCCAGCAAAAAGTGCTATTCGGACCGAGAAAACGACAATTTCCCCATTAATTTGAGCGAGGATGAAAGATTCGTCTCCATCCATCCATTTTCTACCGCTTATTCCCTTTTGGGGTCGCGGGGGGCGCTGGCGCCTATCTCAGCTACAATTGGGCAGAAGGCGGGGTACACCCTGGACAAGTCGCCACCTCATCGCAGGGCCAACACAGATAGACAGACAACATTCACACACTAGGGACCATTTAGTGTTGCCAATCAACCTATCCCCAGGTGCATGTCTTTGGAAGTGGGAGGAAGCCGGAGTACCCGGAGGGAACCCACGCATTCACGGGGAGAACATGCAAACTCCACACAGAAAGATCCCGAGCCTGGATTTGAACCCAGGACTGCAGGACCTTCATATTGTGAGGCAGACGCACTAACCCCTCTGCCACCGTGAAGCCTGAAAGATTCGTGTTTGAGGATATTGATAGCGACGGACTAGAAAAAAAAAAAAATGAATAAATAAAAAAACGCGATTACAATCGCGTTGCATTGAGATGGATTCATATGTTTTAAGCGACAATTACTAGGATAATTCTGGGAAATCCCTTATCTTTCTATTGTGTTGCTAGTGTTTTAGTGAGTTTAACAGTACCTGATAGTCGGAAGTGTACGCCCACGGCCGGGTGTTGACGCACAGTGTCTCGACGGCAGCTGTACGGGAGGCACAAGCTCAGCTGATATCCGGTAAGAGGCGACTTTTTAACCACAATTTTCTCACTGAAACCTGCTGGTTGACAAGTGGTCGGGATCCATGTCCGCTGTGATCCATAGTAAAGTTTCAACTCCGTGAATTTTAAACAAGGAATCACCGTGTGTTTGTGTGGCTAAAGGCTAAAGCTTCCCAACTCCATTGTTCTACTTTGACTTCTCCAATATTAATTGAACAAATTGCAAAAGATTCAGCAACACAGATCTCCGAAATACTGTGTAATTATGCCGTTAAAGCAGACGACTTTTAGCTGTGTGTGTGTACACGTCATCGTTACGCAACGTTTTCAACAAAAAAAGTCCCGGGAAATTTAAAACTGCAATTTAGTAAACTAAAAAGGCCGTATTGGCATGTGTTGCAATGTTAATATTTCATCATTGATATATAAACTATCAGACTGCGTGGTGGGTAGTAGTGGCTTTCAGTAGGCCTTTAAAGTAAAAGTATTACATTTTATTGTTTAATAAAATGCACCGCATAATGAACAGTTGTGTTGACACGCATATCATGTTTTCCATACTATATATTTTAATGGCCCCTGATGAAGAATAAGGAATGTTTATTTCTTAAGAAAAAAAAAATACAATTACTGTGCTGCACAGAATGTAATGAATGCTGGTTTTCAAACGATGCCGTGGAAATTATTGCACAGGAGCAGCTTGTCATTTGTGTTTT
Organism: Nerophis ophidion; assembly: GCF_033978795.1. Lineage (NCBI taxonomy): Eukaryota > Metazoa > Chordata > Actinopteri > Syngnathiformes > Syngnathidae > Nerophis > Nerophis ophidion. The sequence goes on along the minus strand of NC_084622.1, from coordinate 58,938,028 downwards.
AGTTGTAGCTCACATCGCAGTATTCATCATTACTAATGTAGAACAGGCTTAATGCAAATAGGGGTCCAATTATGACGAGACATGTTCTCACAAAGAGGAGCGCCCGCACAGCTGCAATACAAATAAGCAGGAACTAATGTGTTTGAATCTACAAACAACATTCTTTCAGTTTGAACATACACCTGAATACTTAAAAAGTACATTTAATGAGGAATTATGCCGCGTGTGGTTTAAAGCTCAAATGTTTAAGAAAACTACTCATTTTGGAAAAGATTTGGAGTGTTTACCTGCTTCCCCTCGCAATGCCTTCTCCACAGCAACACCTTTCTCCTCCAGCTGCCTCTGTTTCTCCTCCACCTGCTCCAACTGCCTCTGGATAATCTAAATGTGAAAAAATTACAGAAATGTGTGGACAGAAATAGATAGATAGATAGATAGTACTTTATTGATTCCTTCAGGAAAATTAAAATTCCAGCAGCAGTGTACAGAGTTGAGATCAATTTAAAGAAAAAAGTAAAAAGTAAATAATGGGGGTTTGAAAGGAAACAAAATAGAGAACAAAATACATCTCCATCATAGCTGTAAAGGACTTTGCTTAAATACCACTGATGCAATGTAGCCACAATTAGAAATGCATTATGATATCTGGCCACAACGTATACCAGCAGGGAACTTAATAATAGGCTTGTGATACATTGTTATGTATCATAAAAACAAGTTGTGGAACTGCTCAACATCAACACAATGAATGAACACGTGGAGTTATGTACTTAACACAAAAAGGTGAAATAACAAAACATGTTTTATATTCCAATTTCTTTAAAATAGCCACCCTTTGCTCTGACTACTGCTTTGCACACTGTTGGCATTCTCTCCATGAGCTTCAAGCACACCTGTGAAGTGAAAACCATTTCAGGTGACTACCTCTTGAAGCTCATCGAGAGAATGCCCGCACACACACTCACTTTTTTGTTTTTGCCCCAGAGCAGATTGTTGATTGTGATGTAACATTTTGTACAAAAACAACACTTCAGTTTTTGTTGAATAAAACAAGCTATAACAGACTGAACAACAATACAACCTTAACTAGGTTGTATTGTTAAACTGGGTGTGAGTTTTTCCTTGGTCTTATGTGGGCTCTGTACGGAGGATGTTTGTGGTTTGTGCAGCCCTTTGAGACACTTGTGATTTAGGGCTATATAAATAAAGATTGATTGATTGATTGATTGAACTACTTCCACTTTAACAGCCCACGCCAGACCGTGACAATTCATAAAGAAGTGTAAACGATAAAACATTGACTATTTACAGCAGGGGTCAGGAACCTTTTTGTCTGAGAGAGCCATAAACGTATAAAATACTACACGGTCTAGCTCCATCCTATCTTGCCGATTGTATTGTACCATATGTCCCGGCAAGAAATCTGCGTTCAAAGGACTCTGGCTTATTAGTGATTCCTAGAGCCCAAAAAAAGTCTGCGGGCTTTAGAGCGTTTTCCGTTCGGGCTCCAGTACTCTGGAATGCCCTCCTGGTAACAGTTCGAGATGCTACCTCAGTAGAAGCATTTAAGTCTCACCTTAAAACTCATCTGTATACTCTAGCCTTTAAATAGACCTCCCTTTTAGACCAGTTGATCTGCCGCTTCTTTTCTTTTTTCTCCTATGTCCCCCACTCCCTTGTGGAGAGGGTCCGGTCCGATGACCATGGATGAAGTACTGGCTGTCCAGAGTCGAGACCCAGGATGGACCGCTCGCCTGTATCGGTTGGGGACATCTCTACGCTGCTGATCCGCCTCCGCTTGGGATGGTTTCCTGTGGACGGGACTCTCGCTGCTGTCTTGGATCCGCTTTGAACTGAACTCTCGTGGCTGTGTTGGAGCCACTATGGGTTGAACTTTCACAGTATCATGTTAGACCCGCTCGACATCCATTGCTTTCGGTCCCCTAGAGGGGGGTTGCCCACATCTGAGGTCCTCTCCAAGGTTTCTCATAGTCAGCATTGTCACTGGCGTCCCACTGGATGTGAATTCTCCCTACCCACTGGGTGTGAGTTTTCCTTGCCCTTTTGTGGGTTCTTCCGAGGATGTCGTAGTCATAATGGTTTGTACAGTCCTTTGAGACATTTGTGATTTAAGGCTATATAAATAAACATTGATTGATTGATAAAAGCCAAATATTTAAAAAAATGTACTTCCGTGAGACCCATATAATATTTTTTAACACTGAATACAACTAAATGCGTGCATCTTTAAGTAAGACCAACATTTTTAGAGTATAATAAGTCTCTTATTCTTTTTAATGACATTGTTATTCTGAAGCTAACCAATAATATATAAAATACTTCTTACCATTAATGCGACTTCTTGAACAGGTGTGGTAGGAAACAGATGGATTGATTGAAATGCATGAGAATGTTTTATATTTTGAACGTTATTTTTAACACTGTGATTACCAGCGGATTTATTCATTACTTATCGTGTTATGAAATGTCAGCTAAGATTTATCAGAGAGCCAAATAAAGTCAATAAAAGAGCCACAGGTTCCCTACCCCTGATTTTCAGTATGTGAAAGTTCGACTGCTACCATGTTTACTTCGGACCACTTCCTGAAAGTTTTTTTAATCAATCAGAAATATCAAGCAGCTAAAATGCACGAAACATGGGGAACTGTGATGAGATTGTTATGCATATAGTACCCAAAATGCACTATCCCTAAAGTAGTATTAAAACCGTTAAAGCCGTTTCTTTTCTTTTTCTCCTATGTCCCACTCTCACTTGTGGAGGGGGTCCGGTCCGATCCGGTGGCCATGTACTGCTCGCCTGTGTATCGGCTGGGGACATCTCTGCGCTGCTGATCCGCCTCCGCTTGGGATGGTTTCCTGCTGGCTCCGCTGTGAACGGGACTCTCGCTGCTGTGTTGGATCCGCTTTGGACTGGACTCTCGCGACTGTGTTGGATCCATTATGGATTGAACTTTCACAGTATCATGTTAGACCCGCTCGACATCCATTGCTTTCCTCCTCTCCAAGGTTCTCATAGTCATCATTGTCACCGACGTCCCACTGGGTGTGAGTTTTCCTTACCCTTATGTGGGCCTACCGAGGATGTCGTGGTGGTTTGTGCAGCCCTTTGAGACACTAGTGATTTAGGGCTATATAAGTAAACATTGATTGATTGATTGATTGTGCATGTACTCCTGGGGGCCCCCTAGTGGCTGCGCGGCCCTAAGGAAGCGCTTAGTTCACTTATGCCCTCTGCATGCTTGGCAGAAAATCTACAAGGGTGAAGTGTCTTGCTCAGGACATAACGGACGTGACGAGGTTGATACTAGGTGGGGATTGAACCAGGGACCCTCTGGTTGCGCACGGCCACTCTTCCACTGCGCCACGCCGTATTAAACAAGGACTATTTTTTTAAGCATTACAAGATGACATTTGCTAATCTCCCTTGCTTTTCCACACCCCACAGGGAGCGTAAACAGAAAACAGACAACCTTTAGAGCTTTTAATGTCAGTTGCTGTATAAACTTCGAGAAAAGATTAGGCATGAGAAGCTAACCTGGAATTTTGGAATAAATAATACAAATAAAATAAGAAAAATTATGTGTTTTTTTTTTTTTTATAGTTTTACTGCTGTGAATACACTACTACCAAAGATAAATTAGTGTGTGCTTACTGTATGTAATAATGGTATGATTTCACAAGTAAACATCTCATTTTCTTTTGGCAATTGGCAACAGTTTACGAGGTGCGGGGGGTGGGTTGTGAAAGTGTTTGTGGTATTTCAACATCTTTTGGCACGGACTTATCCCAGATTTTTGACTTTTGCAATATCATTCAGTTCACTTTCACCGCAACGTTTACAAATGATCCTCAATATCTCCACATCCATGTCCTTAACACTTGATGCGTTTCAATCCACCTGCTTCAAGGATGCATTAAATAAATCGCTCTGGAGCCACAAATCGTTAAACTTCCACTTACCCAGCTTGTATGCAAATAATTTGGCATTGCTGTCTGCTTTCGTTTTTTAATTTTTGTGCGCACAACACACTACTCTTAATTATGACCGGACAGCACGGGTAGCTTACTTTAAATCCATTTAGTAGTTAGGTCCTTAAAAATCTAAATATTTAAAATATTTAGATTAGACCTCGGACTATGTTAAGGTAACGTGTGGAGTTCCCCAGGGTTCGGTCCTTGGCCCTGTACTCTTCAGCATCTACATGCTGCCGCTAGGTGACGTCATGCGCAAATACGGTGTTAGCTTTCACTGCTATGCTGATGACACCCAACTCTACATGCCCCTAAAGCTGACCAACACGCCGGATTGTAGTCAGTTGGAAGCGTGTCTTAATGAAATTAAACAATGGATGTCCGCTAACTTTCTGCAACTTAACGCCAAAAAAAAACGGAAATGCTGATTATCGGTCCTGCTAGACACCGACCTCTATTTAATAATACAACTTTAACATTTGACAACCAAATAATAAAACAAGGTGACTCGGTAAAAAATCTGGGTATTATCTTCGATCCAACTCTCTCCTTTGAGTCACACATTAAAAGCGTTACTAAAACGGCCTTCTTTCATCTCCGTAATATCGCTAAAATTCGCTCCATTTTGTCCACTAAAGACGCTGAGATCAATATCCATGCGTTTGTTACGTCTCGTCTCGATTACTGTAACGTATTATTTTCGGGTCTCCCCATGTCTAGCATTAAAAGATTACAGTTGGTACAAAATGCGGCTGCTAGACTTTTGACAAGAACAAAAAAGTTTGATCACATTACGCCTGTACTGTATATACCTTTATATACATATATACATACATATATACCTGTACTGGCTCACCTGCACTGGCTTCCTGTGCACTTAAGATGTGACTTTAAGGTTTTACTACTTACGTATAAAATACTACACGGTCTAGCTCCATCCTATCTTGCCGATTGTATTGTACCATATGTCCCGGCAAGAAATCTGCGTTCAAAAGACTCCGGCTTGTTAGTGATTCCTAGAGCCCAAAAAAAGTCTGCGGGCTATAGAGTGTTTTCCGTTCGGGCTCCAGTACTCTGGAATGCCCTCCCGGTAACAGTTCGAGATGCTACCTCAGTAGAAGCATTTAAGTCTCATCTTAAAACTCATCTGTATACTCTAGCCTTTAAATAGACCTCCTTTTTAGACCAGTTGATCTGCCGCTTCTTTTCTTTCTCCTATGTCTCCCCCTCCCTTGTGGAGGGGGTCCGGTCCGATGACCATGGATGAAGTACTGGCTGTCCAGAGTCGAGACCCAGGATGGACCGCTTGCCTGTATCGGTTGGGGACATCCCTACGCTGCTGATCCGCCTCCGCTTGAGATGGTTTCCTGTGGACGGGACTCTCGCTGCTGTCTTGGATCCGCTATGAACTGAACTCTCGCGGCTGTGTTGGAGCCACTATGGATTGAACTTCCACAGTATCATGTTAGACCCGCTCGACATCCATTGCTTTAGGTCCCCTAGAGGGGGGGGGGGGGGGGGGGGATGCCCACATCTGAGGTCCTCTCCAAGGTTTCTCATAGTCAGCATTGTCACTGGCGTCCCACTGGATGTGAATTCTCCCTGCCCACTGGGTGTGAGTTTTCCTTGCCCTTTTGTGGGTTCTTCCGAGGATGTTGTAGTCGTAATGATTTGTGCAGTCCTTTGAGACATTTGGGATTTGGGGCTATATAAATAAACATTGATTGATTGATTGATAAAAGCAAGACTGAAGTTTATGCATGTTTTAAATAAAAAGTAACGTAAATAGATTTTTAAGACTTTTCCAAATCAATTCAAGACCTTTTCTGAGATTTTAAGAGAATTTTAGACATTTTAAGAACCTCAAGCTCAAATTGTTGTTTTTAAAAAGGTTTAAGATCCCGCAGATATCCTGTACTTAGAAAGTACATACAGCTTTGGACTGTTGCGCCATGTGTCAAGAAACATCTTTGTCAATGCCTGTTGGAACAAAACAAGCGGCCTCCATGCACTCTATGAGTTGCTAAGGAAGAGTTCTCTTATGCGGTTTAGTGCTGACACAGCGGACAGGCATAAGTACTGCAGATGAGTTACACAAACCACCAGAGTGGATTTATTCGCTAAGGGATATGGTAGTTCTTAGCCCGCAAGGTCATAAGAAACCTGCCATATGTTGCACAGTTTATATATATATATAATTATATATATATATAAAGCATACTCGCATAACAAACTGCATTTTAAATTCACTGACATAAACAACATCAAGAATTAAGACTAGGTTAGACCCCTGGCTGAATGCTTAATAAGGCTACACTGAAAAAGAACAGTTATGTAAAATGCAGCACATGCATTCCAAATAAATTGATTATACGTGCATTCCAAATGAATTGATTATAAAAACACAGATAGAAAATATAAATTTAAAAAATGACAATGTATATAAAGATTTGGCTAATTACCTGGGCACGGTGCAACCTCTTGAGTTCTTCTTGCTTGGCTTGTCGTCGAGCAGCTTTCTGGACTCTACGTGTCAGCTTGGCGTTGAGCTCTTCCTCTGTGTAGGTTTTCTAGCAAAACCACAACAAAGAGTTACAAGATTAGAAAAAAGCTTACTTGTAAAGCGGGCTTCACGGGGCAATGAGCTTTCTGGAAAACACTAAAAGGAAAATGAATTACGTCCGCTACACAATGGTGAACACTGTGGACAAGCACTTATGTGCCCTGTATTGAAAAATAAACTGGATTGGCCAGGAATAATTCATATATAAAATATCACCTATTCTTAAAATCTCATTTAAGAGATGCACAATTGTTCATTTGCAAACGCCTCGTACATCAAAAGCTCCACAGGGCACCATTTAAGTAAAAATTAAGACCTAAATAATAAATGCTGCACATAAATTGAGCTTGTTGGACCTCTTGTGCCTTGTGTCATACTAAAACATGGAAAACTCCTCTATAGAGTTTGTCCATAAAATATGACAACGATTGGACTTACAAAGACATTAAAAGCTGGAGTAAGGCAAGCAGGAGCCAATAGAATAGAAATAGAAAAAGCCTGTCTAGCATCCACACTGGAGGTAACCCTGAGTTGCAGTGACAGATAGGCAGGTTAATGTCATACCAGTCAGAAAGGGGCCACCTTTGAGGCCTGAAAGTGGAGCGCTGCTGAAAAGTCACGGTTGGACAGCAGTGCATGTGTGTTAGTGAGTGAGTGGGGCACCGTGATCCCACTTGACACATACATCCAGAAAGGACAGTTAGTTTAAGGCCAGACGCTCGAATACTATAATAGAGTTAACTTGTACAAGCGGAGTGGAAGAGGTGAAAATGGGATGTTATGGATGACAATATGGAAAGGGGGATGACAATAGATGTGATACTACCTTTGAGGCATACGATCTCTTGAACGCCAGTGCATGAGGGACATAAACAGACTTGGGGAGGACAAAACAAAGAAGGAGGAATCAAACATATGATGATTAAATGGGTTAATGTGTATGTTAAACCACAATAAAATAATTGTGTGATACAACTATCTTAAAACCGACAGGCATTGTTCAAACCCCCAAACAAAAACAAAGTACAGTGACAGAATTGGTAATTCACTGCTAATTAAATGTAATTAGTCAATAAGATTGAAATGTGTTAATGTGAAAACACAATTGCTATTTGTCACTAAGGTGCGCTTAGCTGACCTCACGAGAATTTAGTTGGAAATCATACGAAAACTATTTTCCAGGTACATGAATGCACAAACATATTAAAGGCCTACTGAAAGCCACTACTAGCGACCACGCAGTCTGATAGTTTATATATCAATGATGACATATTAACATTGCAACACATGGCCTTTTTAAGTTTACTAAATTGCAATTTTAAATTTCCCGGGAGTTTCTTCTTGAAAATGTCTGCTTTAACCGCATAATTACACAGTATTTTGGACATCTGTGTTGCTGAATCTTTTGCAATTTGTTCAATTAATATTGGAGAAGTCAAAGTAGAAAAATGGAGTTGGGAAGCTTTAGCCTTTAGCCACACAAACACACAGTGATTCCTTGTTTAAAATTCCTGGAGGTGAAACTTTACTATGGATCACAGCGGTCAAGCGAACATGGATTCCGACCGAATGTCAACCAGCAGGTTTCGGTGAGAAAATTGTGGTAAAAAGTCACTTCGTACCGGAGATCAGCTGAGCTGAGCTGAGGTGTGGCGGCATAGCTCGGTTGGTAGTGGCCGTGCCAGCAACTTGAAAGTTGCAGGTTCGATTCCCGCTTGTGCCATCCTAGTTACTGCCGTTGTTTCCTTGGGCAAGACACTTTACCCACCAGCTCCCAGTGCCACCCACACTGGTTTAAATGTAACTTAGATATTGGATGTCACTATGTAAAGCGCTTTGAGTCACTTGAGAGAAGCGCTATATAAATATAATTCACAATTCACAGCTTGCGCCGTCCATAAAGCTGCCGTCAACTTCCCTGAGACACTGGCGTCAAGACACCCGTGGACACACACCTCCGACTATCAGGTACTGTTAAACTCACTAAAACACTAGCAACACAATAGAAAGATAAGGGATTTCCCAGAATTATCCTAGTAAATGTGTCTAAAAAAATCTGAAACTGTCCAATGCAATCGTGTTTTTTTTTTTACTTTTTTTTTTTCTTTCTTGTCCATCGCTATCAATATCCTCAAACACGAATCTTTCATCCTCGCTCAAATTAATGGGGAAATTGTCGTTTTTTCGGTCCGAATAGCTCTTTTTGTTGGAGGCTCCCAATAAAAACAAGGTGAGGAGCCATCAACGGGTGACGTCATCGTCTGCGACTTCCGGTACAGGCAGGGCTTTTCTGTTAGCGACCAAAAGTTGCAAACTTTATCGTGGATGTTCTCTACTAAATCCTTTCAGCAAAAATCTGGCAATATCGCAAAATGATCAAGTATGACACATAGAATGGACCTGCTATCCCCGTTTAAATAAGAAAATCTCATTTCAGTAGGTCTTTAAGGACAGGACATAATGCATAACACGTGTTACGCTACATTTTGAATTAATTGAAAAACTTGAAGAAAAAAATTTGACCAATTACAGTTTACCTCTTTTGGTATAAGTTCCTCCTAAATCTCGTGAGAACACGTTCATCTAAAACACTGAAAAACTCTAGCTAGTAAACAAAGGCTGAATGACATGCGGTCAAGCAAGCATGTATTTACTGCTAGTGTCAGCACTTTCATACACCCAAAATATGACAGAGATAAGAGAAAAGTCATCATAGTATATATGACAACTTGTTTTTCGTTTTAAAGAATACAATGAGAGTTTGGGAGGTTGTTTGCAACGGTTAATAACCGCATGCTTCTGGCTCTAAACTCAGCAGGGTCTATCTACACCAGGGGTGCCCACACTTTTTCTGCAGGCGAGCTACTTTTCAATTGACCAACTGGAGGGGATCTACCTCATTTATATATATCATTTATATTTATTTATTTATGAAAGAGACATTTTTGTAAACAAGTTAAATGTGTTTAATGATAATACAAGCATGTGTAACACATATAGATGTCTTTCTTTCACAAAGACAAGAATATAAGTTGGTGTATTACCTGATTCTGATGACTTGCATTGATTGGAATCAGACAGTAATGATGATAACGCCCACATTTTCAAATGGAGGAGAAAAAAAGTTGTCCTTTCTGTACAATACCACATGAAAGTGGTTGGTTTTTGGCATCTAATTCATCCAGCTTCCATACACTTTACAAGAAAAACATTGGCGGCAAATTCCGTAGCTTGCTTGATTGACATTCACGGCACCCGAGGGTCTTGTGAGATGACGCTGGCTGCTGCCAGTTCATTATTATGAAAAAATGACAGAGAGGAAGGCGAGAAACACTTTTTATTTCAACAGACTTTCGCGCCGTCCCTTCCGTCAAAACTCTAAAGGCCGACTGCACATTTCCTATCTTCACAATAAAAGCCCTGCTTCATGCTGCCTGCGCTAACAAAATAAGAGTCTCGGAAAGCTGGCGTGCACAAGTGATGTGCACGCCAGCTTTCTGAGGGATCACTTGTGCACGCCAGTTTTCCGAGACTCTGTATTTAGTTAGCGCAGGCAGCATGAAGCAGGGCTTTTATTGTGAAGATAGGAAATGTGCAGTCGGCCTTTAGAGTTTTGACGGAAGGTACGGCGCGAGAGTCTGTTGAAATAAAAAGCGTTTCTCGCCTTCCTCTCGGTCACATTTTCATAATAATGATCTTGCAGCAGCCAGCGTCATCTCACAAGACCCTCCGGTACCGTGAATGTCATTTAAGTGACGTCTTGGTGAAGATTGATGATCACTCATTTTTAGGTCTATTTTTTTTTAAAAGCCTGGCTGGAGATCGACTGACACACCCCCCGCGGTCGACTGGTAGCTCGCGATCGACGTAATGGGCACCCCTGATCTACACCATCACAAACACAGAGTGAAGACTGGGAGACCAGGAATTTGAATTTCAGGCATAAACATTAGGATTCAAGACTGGATATCATTGAATTGTTTCATGTCATTCTTATTGACATAGTGGATACAATCAGTATATATTGGGTAATATTCTTAAAATGAGCCTAGTTTTATTTTAAACTGATAAAATCAAGCAAGAAAATATAAAATATAAAAAAATATTTATAGCTTGAAATTCAAAACCCTTCAATCTCTGCTGCCAAATACCTCCTCATCGTCTTTTCCCTTTTCACGATCACACTCTTTTTCCCGTTCTCTTTGTTTATGCATTTCTTTCACTGTTTTCTTTTCTTTGAATTCCCTCCTCCTCTCTTTGTCCAGTTTCTCCTCCTTCAATGCCTCCATCTGCATGCCTGATACTAGGTCAAAGATGTCCGTATGTCGCTAGAAATGGGAATTATTTACAAGGAAAGTGTTTTTTAAAAAAATAAAAAAGATTTAAAAAAAAAAACAAGAGGCACTGATAGTGTTGATATGTCTGGGAGTTAATGTTTGACGAATAAAACTACATTTTTCAAACCACACTGATTTGCAAAAGAGCCTTTTTGAACTTAGTCATCTAAATAAATGTAAGATGACACATCGCTTCAACATTTTAAGCGGAGGCAAAACATCAGGTCAGAATGATCTCCCCTTTCAGATGCAACTTCCCAACTGACTTACATCTGCCTTTGATTTCTGGGATGATCTCTCCAGTACGTCGTCACATGACAGATCCGATTCCTCAGAAAAGCTCAAGTTTCTGCGGGTCCTTATGTCTGTCACACAAGATAAGAGGAGCAAAATTAAGTACATAAAATCACAATTATCGCACTCAAGGTTTGTCCAGCACTACACCGACTTACCTGATGACTTTCCAAGAGGCGAGGCTCTCTTCTTTCCAGAGTCTTGTGTGGTGGAGCTGGACGATGGTGTACTGGGACATGATTTGTCTTCTTTCTTTTTTTTGTCTTTCTTGTACCCTGAGAAAACAGCCTTCCACAAAGATTTGTGTTTGGGTGGTGTCTCGTCTGTCCCAGGGGGTCGGCTGCCGTCGTTCTTGGCCTTCTTCTCCTTTTTGCGAGGTGAAAAAAGTGAACTTCGTTTCTTGCTCTTACTCGTGGACGAGCTGTCAGAGGACGCCACAGAGCTGTCCAGACTCCTGTTGCTACTGAAGAGACGCTCAGGTAGAGTCTCAGCTTTCTTTGATTCCAGAGCTTTTACTGCAGATGTCTTTGGAGATTCTGAAGACTTCTTACTTTTCCCGACAACCTCTGGGGTAGCACTCCAAGCCACTTTTGTTGAGCCACCCTCTTCTACGTTTGACTCTTTCATTTTATTTAGCTGCTTGGCCATTGCGTCTTTGAGAGCTTGGCTCTTGATGGACTTTTCTCTTGCTCTCATCCTCTCCTCAGCAATCTCTTTGGCCTCTGGAGAGAACTGAGTGGCCCGCTGTGTCCTAGAGGCGGAGTTGACAGGGATATTCGGTTTACCATTTTCCATGGCTAAAGCCAGATGCAAAGGAGGTTTGTCTCTGGCCCTGCTAGTAGGTGGTGTGTAGAATTTATTCATGCTGGTTTCTGGTGTCCGTTCATCAAAGTTCTCTTCCACATCATCGGCGAATGGAATCTCTTCCACTGTCTCTACAAAGGACTTCCTCAACTCCTCCGAGCGTGGCTTCTTTTTCTCCCTCATGATAACAACTGGGGTTTCTATTAAGTCTGCTGGTGGCGTCAGCACTTTCCTGGTTGCAGGTTTAGGTGCCGATACAGGACTCAGTTGGGTTCGCTGTGCAGGAACTGGAGTCTTTGTTTTTGGTAGTTCTTTGGCATGCCCGTGTGGCTTATTTTCTGTCCTATTGCTCCAAGAGACCTGATGTTTTTGCTGCCTGAATATCGCTGGGGACTGATTAGCAGGCACGGGAGGTGGTGGACTGGAGGGTGGGGTCAGCATTATGGAGTCAGAGGTGTTACAGCTGTCACTGTTTACCGTTTGACTTGTGGCCATACTCTCATTTAGGTCATCGTCTGAGCTGCGGCTGAGTTCTTTCTTTTCAGAGCCTTCCACAGGAGCAATTGGAGTAATGACTTGACCCTCAAGAGTGATGTTGAGTCTCCGAATCACAGTACGTCCAGTTAAAGCAGGTTTCGGGTCCTCTAACACTTCCGGAGACTGGGTCTTGGCAGGGCTGGAGTCTTGTGTTGGCGTTTTTACATCACTCTTCTCAAATAGTTTACTGCTGCGCTCTAAAGGCGACAGACCGAGACTTTTTCGGATCTCTGCACTCTTTAACCAAAACTCCTCAATGATATCAGTCTTTTTTGAAAAAGATTCATCAGTTGAGAGGTCCTCAGACTGTGAATGGTCAGGTGAAGCTCGGTCAGTTCTGGCCATCGGTGTTGAAGTAACATTTGGGATAGGCTGGGATCTGACTGGAGAATCAGAGGCCTGCGGTGATGAAGGTTCCTGGCAGGGCATTGGCTGGGCACAAATTGGGGAAAGTAGGTTGCCTGTGAGAGGGCAAATGGATCGATGGGGGTAGATGGGTGACGTAGGTGTGCATGTCTCTGGTAGTGGGGTGGGCTGGGAGCAGATGGGGGTTCCAACAGGGGTTATTACAGGGGATCTTATGGGGCTGTTGACAGCTGGACTGACCGGAGAGCCGATGGTGAGGGGTGAAACAGGGGCCTTGACATAGGGAACCGTTGGAGGGGTGAAAGGGGAAGGATCAAGGACAGATGTAGGTGAAGGAAAAACCGGGCTCCTGGACGCTGGTGAAGGTGTTATCCTTTCAACTTTTGGTTCCTCAGAAACCACTGGTTCTGGGAAAGAGCATTCTGGAGACTTAGCCTGAAAGAATACATGAAGTACGGGTGTTATATAATCAGTTTAATTGTGGTTGATTAAATGTATATTTAACACGCAATGTTTTGTAATTGCTTTAAACATATTTTTTATCTCTAAATTATTGTCTCTATATGCCTGCGACTCCACAAGTATCCTCTTTATGGTAAATGGATTATACTTGTACAGCGCTTTTTTACATGCAAGGTACTCTTTGACATTATTTCGACATTTACCCATTAACACACACTGATGGCGGAAGCTGACATGCAAAGTGTTAACCAGGACAGCAATGGTGAAGTGGCTTGCTCGAAGACACAGCAGATGTGACTAGGAGGGAATAAGCTAGGATCGAACCAGGAACCCTCAAGTTGCTGGCACAGCCGACCCACGCCGTTCCGTTTATGCGCCCTGACGTGTTGGGTGGTCAGTCACACAGCGTAGTATGTATTGTAGTTGGGCAAGCAAAACGGAGGAGGATGAGCAGGGGAGTCTTCAGCTCTTGGCTCTTCTCTACTCTGAAGCGAGCCTCTCCTGAGTTGTTGGTCCAATGAACGTGAAATTGACTTTTCCAAAACGCTATAACAGCACCATTGATTAAGGTTAAGTGCTGTGCCTTCTTTGTAAGAAACAGTTTGCTTCCTACTGAAGCAGCTCAAATACGCAGTCACACTGCAGCTACGTTTCACGTTAGCAATGAAGATGTTCGCAATTTAGCAAGCCGTGGCAATAACTTTTCATCAAACTAAACTGGAGAAGAACAGCGGGCTATAGAGCGTTTTCCGTTCGGGCTCCAGTACTCTGGAATGCCCTCCCGGTAACAGTTCGAGATGCTACCTCAATAGAAGCATTTAAGTCTCACCTTAAAACTCATCTGTATACTCTAGCCTTTAAATAGACCTCCTTTTTAGACCAGTTGATCTGGCGTTTCTTTTCTTTTTTCTCCTATGTCCCCCCCTCCCTTGTGGTGGGGGTCCGGTCCGATGACCACGGATGAAGTACTGGCTGTCCAGAGTCGAGACCCAGGATGGACTGCTCGTCGGGACCCAGGATGGACCGCTCGCCTGTATCGGTTGGGGACATCTCTACGCTGCTGATCCACTTGAGATGGTTTCCTGTGGACGGGACTCTCGCTGCTGTCTTGGATCCGCTTGAACTGAACTCTCGCGGCTGTGTTGGAGCCACTATGGATTGAACTTTCACAGTATCATGTTAGACCTGCTCGACATCCATTGCTTTCGGTCCCCTTTAGGGGGGGGTTGCCCACATCTGAGGTCCTCTCCAAGGTTTCTCATAGTCAGCATTGTCACTGGCGTCCCACTGGATGTGAATTCTCCCTGCCCACTGGGTGTGAGTTTTCCTTGCCCTTTTGTGGGTTCTTCCGAGGATGTTGTAGTCGTAATGATTTGTGCAGTCCTTTGAGACATTTGTGATTTGGGGCTATATAAATAAACATTGATTGATTGATTGAAGAACACCCCACTTTTGAGCACTCTATATCAGAATATATCTATGACTTAAGACTATAAAAAGTACTTGGCCTCCATGAAGAACAAATAAATAGCATAATTTGTCCTCTGTGGTCTCATCACTTTATTTCGTGATGATGAACAATTATATTTGTTGATCTTCTCCTGTAAATTATAGCGGTTTATTAAAACTTTGTTTTATTTATATTACATTATCACAAGCAAACAAAAAGCATCAAGTTCAACTTTTAATCTTTGCTTTTTAATTTCTCAAGTGTTTTCTTTTTCCACATAACTGCAGCCTTTAAAATACATTTTAAATGGGTAAGATTAGACCTGCTTAAAGTCCGTTAAAAATACTTAAAACAGCCATCTTCTTTGTTAAAAATATTTCTAAAAGCTATCTTCTTTGTTTACACATCAATATTTTGATATGTCGAAATAATGTATATATTATATAATTTTCATGAAAAACTTCAAGTTGAGGGCTTTTCTCAGCATTTTAAGGTGAGATTAATTATATTAGCGGTTGTACAGAGCTCAATAATAATCAAAAATGTATTTTTGTCACTTGACAACCGTAAAATAAAGCCTGGTTTCCATTTATTTTTAAAGACACGCATACTGGATGATCATTGAAATTATCTTACCCGTTTATCAGGCTCTGGTGAAGGTACGACCGGAGATAAGACGGCATTGTCTTCTTTTTGCATGGGTTCAGTGCTGGGCGGTTCTGAACACATTTGACAATAGAGATGATGCTGCATTAATCACATTAAAGCAACTAAGTGTCAGGTATGATGTAGTGGTAAGTGCTATATACCAATATTTGAAGGCATTGCCAGACTGTCAAATATATTGTCCTCCTGTGGAACAGCTTCAGTGTGCACTGATGGGTTCAAACGAGCCTCAGCTTCAGCATCAGAGGGGATGTCATCTAAAATCAAATGTGATCATTTTTAACATGACACTATGAAAAATAGTTAGTGATTAAATGTATTGACCTTGATCCATTTCAGTCCCAGGCTCTATATCGGGACTATCTGCTTCTGCTTCCAAATCATCATCTTCACAGGGCTCTGTCATTACAGAAATCACATAAAATTAGCTCCAAAATGTTTAGTGTTTTTTTTTTTTTTATTCTTTCTTTATAAATATGTTTTGGTTAAACAGCTAGGTTGAAAAAACATAGTCCGGGAAAACAGATAACTTTTAAGAAGACACAGAATGCCGTTGTAAAATAATGATGATAAAATCCTCAAAAACCCAACTCCTGCTCGAAAAAACATTTGCATAAAATAATAAATTGTTAATAAGTTAGTGACTATGCTCAAAGAGCAGAGTTGAGAAGAAGCACAAAAGTCATGCAATTGTCCACTTTTTTGCATAAAGGCAAAACCAAAACCATGAGAGCATGAGTTAGAAGCATTAATGCATCATACATGTAAACACAGTGGTTGAAACTTCTAATAAAGTAACAGAAAAAAGCCTTAAGTGTATGAAACTTGCAATACATTTTACTATACTGGCTAACGACACAACTAAATTGTACAAGTGCATGCATAACGACCACCCAATTTGAGCAAGAATAATTTTTTTAAACCAGTGCAAAAAAAAATGTTCCCCTATAAACGTCAATAAAACCAAATAACTCTCACATCACCGCAACGCTAAACACTTGCAGGCGTTGATGGCTAATATGTCTTCGTAATGGGTTTTATTAAAAGGACAATAAAAGCGGAGGGACTTTTCTGGTGTTTGAAAGGGTGCGGAGACAAGTTGAAACACAGGTCACAAGTAGGCCTTAAGAAAGTTGAAGTCTTGGAAATGACAGCCTTCCAAGCATGCTTGTGAGTGTGTGAAGTCTTTGCATGCTGCAATAGGCCAGCCAAAAGACATAGATGTATATGAGTCTTAAGTCGGGATGCCGTGATCCCTCGTAAGTCTGTGCTACCTCCAGACATTGACTCCAACCAGACTCGCACTGCATCGTGCCGCGCAGATGTGTGGACAGGGGCTACATTCAAACCAGAAGATACAGCACAACGAGGGATGAGTGTCAGGGGAGAGACAGTAAAGTAATTAGACACATGAAAAAAACAAAGCGAAACAATAAATTCAAAAGCATTGACTGGAGGTGTTACACGGTGCACTGGGATGGGGATGACACCCAATATGTCTGCAAAATGAAAAATTATAATATCAAACACATAATTAGATTCCAGGCAAAAAGGAACGTAATAATAGAAACATAAAAATCAGATGTTTGAGGACAATAAGGGGGTTAGTCAAGGGAGCAGTCTCCTCCTATCCAGACACAAATATGACAGCAGAAGCCACACCTATTCCAGAAAGGGCTAATTGTCTTGGGTAAGCCCAATGTGCCTCCCCAGGCCTTAAAACCTCGGGTTACCTGTGAAAAAGGTCTGCGAGGGCTCAATGGGCTGGGAGGTTGAGGCCAGCTGGCCACACCTGTCTTCCTCTGAGTCCGGACATGTTCCCCCTACACCTGGAATTTCAAGAGGATCCAAAGGCTGCAGGACTTGTTGAATTTGTAGGTTCTTGGCTAAATGAGGTGGCCAGTGTACATTTGAACAGACAAACAAAGAACAAGTCACAGAACAGGGTAGGGAGGGTATAGAAATAGGACAACAAGAGGAAAGACAGGACAAAAATAATAAGGGAGAGAGAGAGAGGAAGTTAGAATGAAGAAGAACTCATCAAAGAGGAGTAGTGGCTGCATGCACTAGATTAGGCTGCAAAAAAGTCAAAAAAATTCAAGATAAGGTTGAAAAAAATAACACCAATTCATTGACAATGCGAAACCATAACTTCAGTGCCTGTGGGGGAAACGAGCGTGACGTTCTTTGATTAGTTTTGAGGGTTAAACAGTAATTGTCTAGCAATGACATGTTTGCAACACACAAAAAACAAGACAAAATGAAATAATGATTGCAACCCAAAGCAGGGAGCATTATAAGACATAACTGCAAACACATCCATAAGCGGTTTCTGCTGCTACCTTTAAAAGTACCGACATGGTCTTCATCCGTGAGGTACTTCTCCAGCCATAGGCCTGACTGGAGCTCCCTGTCCCATGGGCAGTAATCCCCCTCTGCCAGCAGGGGGAGACAGAGGCCCGCCAAAACAATTTGAACACAAAGTGCAACAGAAAAGTGGAAAAAGAAGACACGTGAAGACACCAGAAACGTGGAAACACAATTAAGAGCTTGGTTGCTCCTGACATACAGATGGAATATACACCACAATAAAGTCACACAAGGAGAAAAACAAATATACCTTCACTTGACGCATCATCATCTTCATCTTCTTCCTCGTCTTCATCAAGCTCAGCCAGAGCCTCATCCTCGCAGGCGTCACCCCTAAGTTTAGCGTGGAGCTGCACAGCCTCCTTCCAGGGAACCCCTCCAAGGTCTGAGGCGCTGGGAAGTTGCTCCTCTACCTCCAACTCAACCTCCACCTCGTCCTGATCCTCCTGCTCGTCCTCCTCGTCCGTGTCGGACTCTGAGCTGCTGCAAGAACATGGTATTCAAAGTATTATCTCAAGTAGGAGGGCACATTATTCGATTGTTCCAGTGGTGTTTTACTATTTATCAATCTGTATCAGTTATTTCTTCAGTTTAAGAGCACGATGTAGACTAGGGTTGCTCAAAAAGGTCGATTATGTCTTCTCAATTATATACTAAGAAAAAGTAGGCAGAAGACACTTTGGTACATATACTTTCAATATTTGTTTTTTTAAGTGAAACAATATTTTCTTTATACCGGATGGAATTTTTACCTGACAGACTTGTCAAGTGTACCAGGTTGGTCACGCCTGTACGAAGAGCTGATAAGCAACGCATCACAGTGGTCGGGTATACCGAATATATTGTCTGACTAAAAGAACATTTGAAAAGTGTGTGTACCAAAGGGTCTCTGGACCTGCATGCAGCTCATCTGCCTCCGAGATTTTTCTTTAAAAATCTATACTTTCCGACTGTGAGCCTGTGTTTCCACGCAGGCTGAGTCCTGGGACACAAAGAAGACCAGTAAAAGAGACTGGAAGCCTCTGTGTTCTGTTCAGTTTCTCGAGTGTGTAACCCCTTGGGTAAGCTAACATTGAATACTTGCCAGAAAAGGAAAAATTGTTTAATTTTACATGGACAGATTGTTTTCCCAGCAAAATAAAATATTATGTTTATAATTTGTGTTACGTTTTGCGGCTCTATACTATTGTTCTTTGGTGGAAGAGGTGGCAAAATGTCTCTTGATAGTAAAGCTTGCAGACCCCTGATGTAGACAAAAGCTCCGATTCTGTCTGTATAAAGCCAAATATCTTTTAAAGTAAATGATCGCATATTGTTGTAATATTTGACACCTTGAAACAAGAATATGTTGATTGACAGTCTAAAACAGACCTTGGCAAAAAAAATGGCTCGCTAAACTTTCCAATCCGGCCCCCCAGAGGTTTCCAAATGATTCTTTAAAAATCTTTAACATTCAAACTATAACCTCCAGTCTTATTCGCATTGTTGTATTTAAATTACACCTCCAATGTGATGTGCAGTGTTGTTTTTTCAAAGTATCGTAAATCTTGAACGATATAGAAAGTGAATTATAGTTACAGGGTTTACAGAAAAAGCTGGCAGCTTAGTTGCCATAATTTTTGTGTTAAATTAAAAAACATTTTTTTACATTATATTGTTAAAGGAAAAACAGTTTTGTTTTTTTAATTCTGGCAACTTAGCTGCCAGTTTTTCTATCATAAAAACCAAAGAACCATCTTTCCATTTACAATCTACAACTGTGGGATCACACTCCTCAGTCTTCCCGGTAAGGTTTATTCAGGTGTACTGGAGAGGAGACTACGCCGGATAGTGGAACCTCGGATTCAGGAGGAACAGTGTGGTTTTCGTCCTGGTCGTGGAACTGTGGACCAGCTCTATACTCTGGGCAGGGTTCTTCAGGGTGCATGGGAGTTTGCCCAACCAGTCTACATGTGCTTTGTGGACTTGGAGAAGGCATTGGACCGTGTTCCTCGGGAAGTCCTGTGGGGAGTGCTCAGAGAGTATGGGGTATGGGACTGTCTGATTGTGGCGGTCCGCTCCCTGAACGATCCGTGCCAGAGCTTGGTCCGCATTGCTGGCAGTAAGTCGGACACATTTCCAGTGAGGGTTGGACTCCGCCAAGGCTGTCCTTTGTCACCCATTCTGTTCAGAACTTTTATGGACAGAATTTCTAGGCGCAGTCAAGGCGTTGAGGGGTTCTGGTTTGGTGACCACGGGATTAGGTCTCTGCTTTTTGCAGATGATGTGGTCCTGATGGCTTCATCTGACCGGGATCTTCAGCTCTCGCTGGATCGGTTCGCAGCCGAGTGTGAAGCGACCGGAATGAGAATCAGCACCTCCAAGTCCGAGTCCATGGTTCTCGCCCGGAAAAGGGTGGAGTGCCATCTCCGGGTTGAGTTCAAGTACCTAGGAGTCTTGTTCACGAGTGAGGGAAGAGTGGATCGTGAGATCGACAGGCGGATCGGTGCGGCGTCTTCAGTAATGCGGACGTTGTACCGATCCGTTGTGGTGAAGAAGGAGCTGAGCCGGAAGGCAAAGCTCTCAATTTACCGGTCGATCTACGTTCCCCTCCTCACCTATGGTCATGAGCTTTGGGTCATGACTGAAAGGATAAGATCACGGGTACAAGCGGCCCAAATGAGTTTCCTCTCCCTTAGAGATAGGGTGAGAAGCTCTGCCATCCGGGAGGAACTCAAAGTAAAGCCGCTGCTCCTCCACATGGAGAGGAGCCAGATGAGGTGGTTCGGGCATCTGGTCAGGATGCCACCCGAACGCCTCCCTAGGGAGGTGTTTAGGGCACGTCCAACCGGTAGGAGGCCACGGGGAAGACCCAGGACACGTTGGGAAGACTATGTCTCCCGGCTGGCCTGGGAACGCCTCGGGATCCCCCGGGAAGAGCTAGACGAAGTGGCTGGGGAGAGGGAAGTCTGGGCTTCCCTGCTTAGGCTGTTGCCCCCGCGACCCGACCTCGGATAAGCGGAAGATGATGGATGGATGGATGGAACTGTAGATTTTACAGTCATAAACTGGCAGCTCAATCAACAGAATTTTAATGCAAAAAAAAAGGTAATTTTTCAATTTACAGTACCGTAATATGCTGTAAAAAACAATGTAAAATGTATTTTAATTTGTATTAATTTGATAGGTATTTTGCTGTAAAATAATAATTCAATCAGATATTTAAGTATTTATTTTTACTTAGACTAAAAATGTAGGAAAGTATGATAATATACTGTCATATTTGTTGCAATGATGGATACTGTTTAAGTTTAAAATGCATGCAATTTAGAGCAGTAGATATATTTTTTCTATCAAATTGAAAAAATTCCATTACATTTAGTGAGAAAATATTCCGTACTTTATCGACACATCATTTCCAGATTTTTGCAGGCCAGATAAAATGATGCCGCGGGCCAGATCTGGCCCCCGGGCTTTGAGTTTGACACCTGCGGCTTATATGTGAGTATGTGCAAGAATGTTGATTGACAGTCTAAAAGTAACATTCGTTATTTTTGCGGTTGTATGCATTTTTATGTATCCTATATAAAAACGCAAATCGAATCGCTATTTGAGAAAAAAAAAGGTGTTTCACTCAAAATAGTGCAGCCTTACACCTCGTTATTGCGCGGCACTAAGTAGTCGTTAGCCGTACAAAATCATTATCATGCTACCTGGATCCCAGGTCTACATCTGTGGCTTTGTCCAGAACACTGCTGAGGTTATGTTCCGCCAGCGTCTCCTCCGGCACCTCCTCCAACTCCTCCTCCCTCTGCATGGACAGTCGGTAGTTCTCCAGCTCAATGCGCTCCGGTGTGGCGCGAAGCCGTTTGGCCAAAGTTGGTTCTTGCAGGCCATTGACCTCCGGCACTGTGGTTGAGAAGCAAAACAATGTAAAGAAACAGGCAAAATAATGACATCCGAGTGGGCATAAAAGTCAAAAAGTACAGCAGATAAAAGCAATGAATGACTGTTTGGGTCATTCATAATTTCTGAAGGATTCTAAATAAAACAGGAATAATTTATTCGGTTTGTAAAAGGCTTAAATTAGTAGTTTACATTAGAGTGTACTATGACTATGTGCGTGTGTTATTGCAAGGCAACACAGGCGAGTGTAGATTATCACAGTTTGACCTATTGTTCCCAACCACCATCACCACAATACCAGTAACTTGTATATAGGACAAACTTGACAAAAACACACCAATCTGTAGCTCTATAGTTGCATTTATTGCATTCCATATGATTCCTAAAACAAAATAAATATCATTAAACAGTACAGTACAGCACGGTATTGGTACAAGGTGGATGCCTTGCCTTTTTCCCATCCTGAAGAAGCAAATCCTAGAAATCGTTGTTTAACTTAAGAATGTAAGTGGAATGGATCAAAATTCCACTTTGTCATCTCTCATCTCACTTGCTCAGAATTGCTGTTTATAAGGTGCCTGACCTCCATGTCAGAGACAGCAAAAGTGTAATTTTATGTGGTAAGGTTATTACTATCATCGTTTCAGTGACATTCTGTTTCAGATTATACTTTCCCCGAGACAAATTTAGAGATTAAGAGTCGGAATAATCAGCTGACATAAAATGAAAATTGAACATCAGCATTCAAACGGACGACAGACCACATCTGCTGAAAATGAAAACCTGTCAAGATTTGTTTTCAGTTAAAACTATTAAGTTAAAAGGCGACTACATTCATGGCTTATGCTTTAATAAACAACTATTAAAAGGTAATCTGGTTAGATAGTTTCCTACCCATACGACATTAGTAATTACTTAATTTATGAGTCTATACTTGCCACATACTGTAACTGCAGCAGGCCTATGATTATTTCAGTCTGAATCCCTTATTCTGGTCTCAACATGTAACAATAAATGCCATGGCCATGCAAATATTACCGCAAGAATTGTAAATCTAGTAAGCAGAAGTAGCAATTTAAAAGGGATGAGAGGTTGGTGGATGCATAAGAAGGCGGCAGTAGAGAAGCTCCAATCAGAGGCACTCATATTAGGCTGATTTGATAGGAGGGGGGAAAGGTAAAGCTCACAAAAGCACTGAAACAGGCACTTGGTCACAGTAAGGTGGGTTGTGGTAAGTTATCATTACAGAGACACATCACAGAGCAGGCTCTAAAAGACACTTATTACACAGGAAGACGTTGAGCTAAAATTCAGCAGTGACAGGCCACTAGGTTACATCTACAAAATAATTAAGCTTGGCTCTTAATTAAAACATAGGCAACCCCAAAATAATGTGAATTATGATGGTAGTATACAACCAGTTGTACTTTCTATTGCTGCTTGGAGTGTTGATTGCAGAAAACTATTTAACTTGTTTTAATTCCCAAGCCAAGCAAATTAAAAAATCGCTTCAAGATGCACAATTCGCTTTTAAAAGGATGGTGCCAGACTGCTTCTGCAAGTCGTGACATGGCCTGCAGACTTGAAAGAAATGGTGCACCTTAAATCTATCACTGAGACAATGACTCGGACTATTGTACACAAACACGTTGCAGAAAGTCGTTACAATCACAGGAGAACATGGAAGACAAATCTATACAGACCCAAGGTGTTATTTGGTAAAATGGGGGTTGGGGGGGAAGAGAAGAAAACAAGACGGAGGACGGGAGAACCATGCTAGAGGAAGTTGAGCAGGGCATTGATGGTGAAACAGCAGAGGAGGTAGATGCAGTAGGTACACAGGAAGGGAGAGTCAAGGGGGTTGTGTGCCACCTGGTGGCACGTCCAGGAAAGTGTACGGCGGAGGGAACGCAGGGAGACTCCCCAACCCACGGCCACGCGGCAGGCTGCAGCGGCCGTAGGAAGAGAGGAAAGTTGGGTACCTGAGGGCCGGAGTTCAGCTGAGGGGGATGCTGCGGCCACCGCCCTGCCAGGGGCATCTACCATCAACGTAGGAGTAATGGGCTCTTGGTTCTCCTGTTGAAGTTGAAGGAAAAAAGGAAAAAATCATTAGTGGGGTTTTGTTCATTAACATTGATGAAATGACACCCCCTTTTGGAAGACAAAACCATGACAAGACGTGTGCGTTGTCGTTGACGAGATGAGATTTCACGCAAATGTTAGTGGGTGGTCCGTCATACACTTCTGTGCGTGTAATTTGTAGATGAAAAGCTAAAAAGTATCAGCGTTTGTATATTTCCTATTAGGTCATGCAATAAGCTACAGGTTAAACTCAAAATATAAGATTGGCAACACTAAATTGGCCCTAGTGTGTGAATGTGAGTGTGAATGTTGTCTATCTGTGTTGGCCCTGTGATGAGGTGGCGACTTGTCCAGGGTGTACACCGCCTTCCGCCCAAATGTAGCCGAGATAGGCGCCAACGCCCCCCGCCACCCCAAAAAGGGAATAAGCAGTAGATAATGGATGGATGGATGGCATTTATTCCAGCAATTATATTTACAAGATGAAATCATTTCCTGACATGGGCTCAAAATATGCAACTCAAAATATTTCAAGCCTTCTTTTGATTAATTTGGATGATTGTGCCTTAAATCTTATAACAACCTTAAATTGAAAACCTCAGAAAATGTTGAGTTTTCAAAAACAGAAAGCCATGATCGTTAATGTTATAAAAAAGGCTTGACATATCTCACTTTGCATGTAATGAGTGTTTATCACATATTAGTGTCCTTTTGAAGACTTTTGCACAGGATTAAAATGTTTGGACTTTCATTTATATGGCGGCAATGTCAACAATGGGTAATGATGCAAACCTTGCTTTATGTATTCATCCATCCATCCATTTCCTACCGCTTATTCCCTTTTGGAGTCGCGGGGGGCGCTGGCGCCTATCTCAGCTACAATCGGGCGGAAGGCGGGGTACACCCTGGACAAGTCGCCACCTCATCGCAGGGCCAACACAGATAGACAGACAACATTCACACTCACATTCACACACTAGGGACCATTTAGTGTTGCCAATCAACCTATCCCCAGGTGCATGTCTTTGGAGGTGGGAGGAAGCCGGAGTACCCGGAGGGAACCCACGCATTCACAGGGAGAACATGCAAACTCCACACAGAAAGATCCCGAGCCTGGATTTGAACCCAGGACTGCACTAACCCCTCTGCCACTGTGAAGCCTGCTTTATGTAAACACTTTCAAAATAACCCATCAGAGATGAAGACAATGCACTGTGGAGGGAGATGGCGGTTATACAAGCCACCAATTAAACGGAAAAAATACCACCGATGTGAAGCGCCACCTGACAGCTCACACACAGATATTTTTTTAAAGGTGAGTCATTATAAATACGTCATGTAGGATTATCCTGTGCTGAATGTCGAAGTAAGCGTAACGTTTTCCAAATAACTCCTGCTCCGAGTGCAAATGGGCTGCTTGCGCTAGTTTCAGACTTAAGTTAACTTGGTTGTGCTAACACTATATTACTTTTATGTGTAAGACATCCATGGCATTTGGTTAGACTGCACCTGTAATATTGCCTGAGTGACTGTAAAACAGGGGTGTCCAAAGTGTAGTCCAGGGGCTATTTGCAGCTTGCAGCTCATTTTTTAACGGCCCATCATATATTCTTCAAATACAATTACTATAAACATTAATGTAAAAAACAAAAACACTGAACGTAGAAGAAAAGCGCAAACAGGTGTAATGTAACGTGTACATAATGTGGTAAAGTTGACGCTAATACCACAAAGCTGACATGCAGGCTTTTTTTTTTTTTTTAAATCTGTGAAATGTTGAAAGTGGAAGATATCAAAATGTCTGATACATATTTAGATTTTTCAGTGTGCGACTTTCAGTGAAAAAGGGTTTGGGCACATTGGTGTAAATGCAGTATTTCAGTCGTGTTGTTGATCTCAAAGTGTTGACACTTGGATTTTGTAACAGGAAAAACACAGCGGCAAAAAGAAAAACTCAACAGAGTTACATTTGAAGTTTGTGTCAATAAGAAACAGAGTTTTACCTGATGAATACATACATACATTTATTGGCTATTTCAAAATAGAGTCTGTCTTTTCTACTGTTTCTATACAAAAAACAAGTACCTTGGTGGTTGGCGCTGGAGAGGACGAAGGCGCAGGCCTCTTTCTTTGAGCATAGCCAGACAGTCGGTAACAGTAGTGCGGCTTGCAGTAAAACTTTCCTGCAGATAAATGAGAACAAAGAAACTTAAGAAAATGCACAACACATTAAAGTGTGTGTCTGTGTATATATACATGTATATACACACACATACATACACACACACACACATATATATATATATATACATACATATATAGGCCAAACGTTTGGAAACACCTTCTTATTCATTGCGTTTTCTTTATTTTCATCCATCCATCCATTTTCTACCGCTTATTCGCTTTCGGGGTCGCGGGGGGCGCTGGCGCCTATCTCAGCTACAATCGGGCGGAAGGCAGGGTACACCCTGGACAAGTCGCCACCTCATCGCAGGGCCAACACAGATAGACAGACAACATTCACACTCACATTCACACACTAGGGACCATTTAGTGTTGCCAATCAACCTATCCCCAGGTGCATGTCTTTGGAGGTGGGAGGAAGCCGGAGTACCCGGAGGGAACCCACGCATTCACGGGGAGAACATGCAAACTCCACACAGAAAGAACCCGAGCCTGGATTTGAACCCAGGACTGCAGGACCTTCGTATTGTGAGGCAGACGCACTAACCCCTCTGCCACCGTGAAGCCCCTTTATTTTCATGACTCTTTAAATTGTAGATTGTCACTGAAGGCATCAAAACTATGAATGAACACATGTGGAGTTATGTACTTAACAAAAACAGGAGAAATAACTGAAAACATTTTTATATTCTAGTTGTTCACGAGTGGGGGAAGAGTGGATCGTGAGATCGACAGGCGGATCGGTGCGGCGTCTTCAGTAATGCGGACGTTGTATCGATCTGTTGTGGTGAAGAAGGAGCTGAGCCGGAAGGCAAAGCTCTCAATTTACCGGTTGATCTACGTTCCCATCCTCACCTATGGTCATGAGCTTTGGGTCATGACCGAAAGGATAAGATCACGGGTACAAGCGGCCCAAATGAGTTTGGGTCTCTCCCTTAGAGATAGGGTGAGAAGCTCTGCCATCCGGGAGGAACTCAAAGTAAAGCCGCTGCTCCTCCACATCGAGAGGAGCCAGATGAGGTGGTTCGGGCATCTGGTCAGGATGCCACCCGAACGCCTCCCTAGGGAGGTGTTTAGGGCACGTCCAGCCGGGGAAGACCCAGGACACGTTGGGAAGACTATGTCTCCCGGCTGGCCTGGGAACGCCTCGGGATCCCCCGGGAAGAGCTAGACGAAGTGGCTGGGGAGAGGGAAGTCTGGGTTTCCCTGCTTAGGCTGTTGCCCCCGCGACCCGACCTCGGATAAGCGGAAGATGATGGATGGATATTCTAGTTACTTCAAAATAGCCACCCTTTGCTCCGATGACTGCTTTGCACACAGGTGCCATAGTGTTGATGCCTTCAGTTACAATCTACAATGTA
This sequence comes from Nerophis ophidion, assembly GCF_033978795.1. Classification (NCBI taxonomy): domain Eukaryota; kingdom Metazoa; phylum Chordata; class Actinopteri; order Syngnathiformes; family Syngnathidae; genus Nerophis; species Nerophis ophidion. The sequence goes on along the minus strand of NC_084622.1, from coordinate 58,910,674 downwards.
AATAGTCATGACAATAAAGAAGGCGCATTGAAATGAGAAGATGTGTCCAAAATTTTGGCCTGTACTATATGTATATATATATTTTTGTATTTATTTTTTTTAATCTAATCTATTTTATTTGTAATCTAATTAAATTAAATAATTAATCTAATCTTTTTTTTTTTTTCTTGGGGCGGCATGGCGTAGTGGGTAGAGCGGCTGTGCCAGGCACCTGAGGGTTGCAGGTTCGCTTCCCACCTATTGGCATCCAAATCGCTGCCGTTGTGTCCTTGGGCAGGACACTTCACTCTTTGCCCCCGGTGGCGCTCACACTGGTGAATGAATGATTGGTGGTGGTCGGAGGGGCCGTAGGTGCAAACTGGCAGCCACGCTTCCGTCAGTCTACCTCAGGGCAGCTGTGGCTACAGATGTAGCTTACCACCACCAGGTGTGAATGAATGATGGGTTCCCACTTCTCTGTGAGCGCTTTGAGTATATAACAATATAAAAGCGCGGTCTAAATCTAATCCATTATTATTATTTTATTATATATTTAATGTATTGCCTTTATGTGTTTTGCAGTAGTGTGATTGGCAGTTTATTACATTTAAAAAATATATATTTTGTTGTCGCATGACACAACTAAAAGACAACTATGTTGTCTTTTCTGTACCGAGCTGTGTGAGGTAAGGTTTGAAAGCCCAGTTAGCTTCAGAGGCTGGTAGTAAAAGCTAACTTTTCTCCAAACTATTGACTGATTTTCCACAATAAATATGAATATAAATGGACACTGTGGTGTCTTTTTTTTTTTAAACACTGCATAATATGTGACTACCTAACTGAGCTCAGGACAACATCGGAACTAGAATATGCACTAATTTGCGAGTCAGAAAATCAACGGTTTCAAACAGATCTCCAGTCATGGACTTATTACGTCTGACAGGAAGTTATGTCGTCGTTGCCCTGGTTTGTCAGTTAACAACACAACTCAAAATGCTACAGGCAAAATACGTTACCTTTACGTTACCCTACATTTGTAATAATACAAGCTCCAACTTCTGCACGAATCAGGTAATACACCAACTTATATTCTTGTCTTCGTGAAAGAAAGACATCTATATGTGTTACACATGCTTGTATTATCATTAAACACATTTATGACAAGTAATTTCATGTCATTTTTTTCCATTCTGTTAGCTTTAAAAGTAATGGGTAGATTTCTATTTAATTTTCCGGAAATTTCCGGAACGACTCACTACCTTTTGGGGCTGATCTAAATAGTTTTTAATACATACCATACCTTATATTTGTTTATGTCACAAGACTCAACTTCTGTGTGTATGCTAGCCGCACCGCTTCCACCCACAGAGACGAATACAGTGCCTGACTGAAAAAAGGCTTCCTCTGTTTTTTTTAATAATTTTGCCATGGATATCTCAAAAAATAATGGGCAGATTTGATTCAGGAAATGTCAGAAATGTGATAAAGAAAAAGTGTTAAGATATTTTTACCACCTTATGGATTCAGGACTTTTCTACTATTGGATGGTAGAACCGAGTGGAGGTAGTCTGTGCGCTTTGACTGCTTTTCAAGTTTTTGATTCATTATTTTTACTTCACGGTGGAAGAGGGGTTAGTGCGTCTGCCTCACAATACGAAGGTCCTGCAGTCCTGGGTTCAAATCCAGGCTCAGGATCTTTCTGTGTGGAGTTTGCATGTTCTCCCCGTGACTGCGTGGGTTCCCTCCGGGTACTCCGGCTTCTTCCCACTTCCAAAGACATGCACCTGGGGATAGGTTGATTGGCAACACTAAATGGTCCCTAGTGTGTGAATGTGAGTGTGAATGTTGTCTGTCTATCTGTGTTGGCCCTGCGATGAGGTGGCGACTTGTCCAGGGTGCACCCCGCCTTGCGCCCGATTGTAGCTGAGATAGGCGCCAGCGCCCCCCGCTACCCCGAAAGGGAATAAGCGGTAGAAAATGGATGGATGGATGGATATTTTTACTTTAAGTTTTCAGCTACATACATACCTAAATGTTAAAATTGCCTTTCCTGTTTCTATTGAACATGTATTTTACCATGAATTGATTAACGTGGAACGGATTTAAACAAGTTGAAAAACTTATTGGGGTGTTACCATTTAGTGGTCAATTGTACGGAATATGTACTGTACTGTGCAATCTACTAATAAAAGTTCCAATCAATCAAACAAAAGTATGTTAGTGGTTGACATGATACACTAACACACTAAACATATCAATACCATATATGAGTACATGCCAAACTGTGTCAATTGCATCCTAAACCTTAGAGAAGGTGAAGTCTCCAGATCATTTTGTTTGGCTCCTAGTTTTTGTCACCAAAGTATCGCACTGTTTTTATTTTAAGTGCTAAGACGCAAGCTCTCAAGTGAGTTCATTGACGGCAAAAATATGTATCTCAGACACATCAGGTGTTCAACGCCTTACCATCTTCAACGTCGAAAGCATAGGAGGACAGTCGGAGCGTGGTGCCACAATAATCGCACTTGAAACAGCTGCGATGGAAGAATTTCCCTTCTGCACTCAGCCTCTCCATCACGTACACTCTCTTGCGACAGAAAAAGCAAACGTCGCTGCCGCCGATGTTGACGGGAAACTCTTTCCTGAGGGATCCCTGCGGAAAGAAATTGTATACAGTCATTCTTAAAAAGCAACACAAAACAAAAAAAACGACTAGAGAGAGGGGTAAAATGCAAGTCTTGGTGGGGTTAATGTTCAAGGTCACACAGTAAAGCACTTCAGATTTGTGCTGTGCTATATTTCCTTTAACAACACTATGGAGTCAATGTTATCTGCGGGTTGCACTGTAAAACTTTATATGTCACTACTGTCCCAATGTCCTAAAGCAGGGGTGCCCATTACGTCGATCGCGAGCTACCAGTCGACCGCGGGGGGTGTGTCAGTCGATCTCCAGCCAGGCTTTTAAAAAAAATAGACCTAAAAATGAGTGATCATCAATCTTCACCAAGACGTCACTTAAATGACATTCACGGTACCGGAGGGTCTTGTGAGATGACGCTGGCTGCTGCAAGATCATTATTATGAAAATATGACCGAGAGGAAGGCGAGAAACACTTTTTATTTCAATAGACTCTCGCGCCGTACCTTCCGTCAAAACTCTAAAGGCCGACTGCACATTTCCTATCTTCACAATAAAAGCCCTGCTTCATGCTGCCTGCGCTAACTAAATACAGAGTCTCGGAAAACTGGCGTGCACAAGCGATCCCTCAGAAAGCTGGCGTGCACATCACTTGTGCACGCCAGCTTTCTGAGACTCTTATTTTGTTAGCGCAGGCAGCATGAAGCAGGGCTTTTATTGTGAAGATAGGAAATGTGCAGTCGGCCTTTAGAGTTTTGACGGAAGGGATGACGCGAAAGTCTGTTGAAATAAAGTGTTTCTCGCCTTCCTCTCTGTCATTTTTTCATAATAATGAACTGGCAGCAGCCAGCGTCATCTCACAAGACCCTCGGGTGCCGTGAATGTCAATCAAGCAAGCTACGGAATTTGCCGCCAATGTTTTTCTTGTAAAGTGTATGGAAGCTGGATGAATTAGATGCCAAAAACCAACCACTTTCATGTGGTATTGTACAGAAAGGACAACTTTTTTTCTCCTCCATTTGAAAATGTGGGCGTTATCATCATTACTGTCTGATTCCAATCAATGCAAGTCATCAGAATCAGGTAATACACCAACTTATATTCTTGTCTTTGTGAAAGAAAGACATCTATATGTGTTACACATGCTTGTATTATCATTAAACACATTTAGCTTGTTTACAAAAATGTCTCTTTCATAAATAAATAAATATAAATGATATATATAAATGAGCTAGATCCCCTCAAGTTGGTCAATTGAAAATTAGCTCGCCTGCAGAAAAAGTGTGGGCACCCCTGTCCTAAAGACTCAAACACACACACACACTATTAACACACACTAGATTTGTGCAGCCACATGCTGTTGTTGACAGCAAGCTTACCAAATCTCGTTTCTCAGGTAATGGTTTGGACTCTTCCTGAGACTGAAGCTGACCGGCTATCTGCTCAGCCAATGAGCTAACACCCCCTGTGTACATCCGTATATAGCGCTATAAAAGGCATTGGGGAGGGCATGGAAAAACATAAGAAATAGAAGCAAGAAAAAAATGAGAATGTGAAAAGTGTACACAAAACAGAAGAGAAATCACACAAAAAAAGAGGTGCATGCAAACAATGGCGTTTCTCAAAGGACACTAACATGAAAACAAATGCTCCCATCCTTTCATGATTAGCGATTTAGGTTTGTTAATAACCACACATAACATAATTGCCTGCGATTTATAGATTTAGTTAAGGATGAAAAAATTAACAGTAACAACCACAACTAACAGTTGTACTTTGGTTTTTGTATGCCCCAGTTTTTGTAGGAATTGGTTTCTGAAATGTTTTTGTATATGTCTCACTTATTGTACAGCCAAACGTTGATAGCATAAAACAAGTAGTCTGTTAGCTCAAGTATTATTGTATGGAATCGAGTGCCTAAACACACAATGCCACATATTGGTGACTTTGTCTCTTTTTTATTGGGTATGATTTGACAATAAGTCAACTCAACATGGGACCAAATACAGTTGCAAGTGACAGCACTTTAATAAATATGGTAGGAAACACCATTCATTCAAGAAAGAACTCATAGCAAAGTACGGAGGCGCGTAACGAGAACCTGTGTTGTCTTTCTTCCGGAAATCATGGTTCAGTCACCCGTCACTAGAATCTCTTAACATTTTTAGTGCCAAGCAAATTATTGGGTGAGTCTAAGCTGTCTACAGCCAACCTGTACAATAAACGGTTAGTGCAGACAGCTTCCCTTATTTAACTAATATACCTCACTACCTAAAAAGCTGTGTTCAGCTTATGGCCTCAGGACCGAGGTTTTTAGTCTCAAGAGGCAAAATGAAACGGTACGGATACAGTTCTGTCCCAGCTGCCATAACAGACTCTAAAGAAACGTAAGTCCTGTTTTGCTCATATTTGTTTTTGTTTAATTCATTCTTTTATTTATAACATGGTGGAACAGGGTTTTCTCTGGGGTCGGGGTCTCTCTGTATGGAGTAAACATGTTCTCCCGTGACCTTGTGGGTTCCCTCAGGGCACTCCAGCTTCCTCCCACCTCCAAAATCATGCACCTGGGTGAAAGTTGATTGGCAACACTAAATTGGTGTGTGACTGTTGTCTATCAGTGTTGGCCCTGTGATGAGGTGTTGACTTGTCCAGGGTGTACACCGCCTTCCAACTGAGTGTAACTGGGATAGGCTCCAGCACGCCCGTCACCCCAAAAGGGACAAGCGGTAGAAAATAGATGCATGGATGTTCTGGATTGTGATTGTATACTCTATTCTTTTTATTTGTTTAATGGATGTATTTTCCTGGCAGTAAAACAAGTTTGCCTTTGGGTACTAATAAAGCAACCGAGCCTAACAAACCCACATCCCCTCATTAATCATCGTCTACAAGTGTCTTCAAAGTAACAAGTCTGTGGGTATTACAATAAGCATAGAACCCCCTGGGCATTTGTAAAGCTTGGAAAAAAAATTCTGCAATTTAAATCTGTAAGAAGTTGTTAAAAAAATACATCATGGAAGTCAATATATAATCATTATAAAGTTCAATAATAAGGGTACTTAAATCACATTAAGAATGTGTAAGACTACTTTTACCACTTATCAAGGGTAAGAAGAGTTTTTTTTCCACCTGGATAGCGGCAACGCTAGCTTCAAAAACTTCACTCAACACAAAAAAAGTTCGCTTTAAATTAACAACGCCAACAACGCCACATTTTGGAAAAACGAGAGACGATCGAAGAAAGGTTAAAATATTCTAAATCTAGCTGTAGCAGCACAGGAGAAAGTTATGTACAAGTTTAACTTGTGCATTTCATTGTCCATAACTGTGGTGCATTCAAAGACCCGAGTTAGTTTGCATGTTCTCCCCGTCCACCTCCAAAGACTTGCACCCGGGGATAGGCTGATTGGCACTACTGAATTGGTCTGATTGTGAGTGTGAATGGTTGTCCGTCAATATGTTTCGGCCCTGTAATGAGGTGGCGACTGGTCCAAGGTCTACACTCACCTCCACACGAGAGCAGCTGGGATAGGCTCCAGTGGTAGTAAATGGATGGATATTATCTACTGATGATAATCCTACATCCATCCATCCATCCATTTTCTACCGCTTATTCCCTTTCGGGGTCGCGGGGGGCACTGGCGCCTATCTCAGCTACAATCGGGCGGAAGGCGGGATACACCCTGGACAAGTCGCCACCTCATCGCAGGGCCAACACAGATAGACAACATTCACACTCACATTCACACACTAGTGCCAATTTAGTGTTGCCAATCAACCTATCCCCAGGTGCATGTCTTTGGAGGTGGGAGGAAGCCGGAGTACCCGGAGGGAACCCACGCATTCACGGGGAGAACATGCAAACTCCACACAGAAAGATCCCGAGCCTGGGATTGAACCCCGGACTGGAGGACCTTCGTATTGTGAGATACTAACACCTCTGCCACCGTGAAGCCCATAATCCTATATGTATCAGATAATTTCTACTTTACACTTTGAAGTAAAGGAAGACTTGACAGATGCATGATCATATTTAAGGGAATAAGGATAGTTTAACTTATTATTTGAATCCACATTCTGGTAACTTAACATCAAAATTGTTGGCACTTTACATAAACAAACAAAACCAAATTATATAGAGGGCTTTATCTAGATCAGTGGTGTCAAACGTACGGCCCGCGGCCCGAACCAGGCTCGCGATCCGGTTTTGTACGGCCCGCTTGATGAGTTTGCCAATCATAAAATCATGAATTGATTAACGTGGACCCCGACTTAAACAAGTTGAAAAACTTATTCGGGTGTTACCATTTAGTGGTTAATTGTACGGAATATGTACTGTACTGTGCAATCTACTAATAAAAGTATCAATCAATCAATCAGCTGCTTTTTTTTTTGGGACAAAAGAAACCGCTGTTCTAAATGTGTCCACTGGATGTCACAATAGCAATTCTGTTAGAGAAGCAAACGGTTTATACCAAGCAAGAGGTACACAGTACCTCTTTGATTGATTAAAACTTTTATTAGTAGATTGCACAATACAGTACATATTCCGTACAAATGACCACTAAATGGTAACACGTTAATCAATTCATGGTAACCATCCAATCCAATCCACTTTATTTATATAGCACATTTAAACAACAATAACGTTTCCAAAGTGCTGCACAGCCATGTTAAAAACAATTGTAAAAAAATAAATAAATAAATAAAATTAAAAAAGTATATATATATATAAATATATATATATATATATATTATGCTCCACCAATGACTGAATAAAAACAAAAAATAAATAAATATAAAACCAATAAAAACAATATAAAAACAAATATGATTAAAAACTATTTTAAAGGGTAAAATCAATTAAAACAGTAAAATAAAAATCAAAGTGTATAAAAAAAACAGAGGACCACACAACTCACGTAGTGTTAAAAGCCAAAGAATAGAAGTGGGTCTTAAGACGAGACTTAAAACACTCCACTGTGGAAGCAGTTTGAACATGGAGCGGCAGAATGTTCCAGAGCTTAGGGCCGACCACAGAGAAGGCCCTGTCTCCCCTGGTCTTAAGTCTGGTCTTGGGCACCACGAGCTGGAACTGGCTCTCGGACCTCAGAGCGCGCGCAGGAATGTAAATTTGGATGAGGTCCGAGATATATTAAGGTGCCAGTCCATGTAAAGATTTAAAAACAAACAGCAATGTTTTAAAATCAATTCTAAAATGAACAGGGAGCCAGTGCAAACTCTGAAGAATTGGGGTTATATGCTGGCGTTTCCTGGCCCCTGTTAAAAGTCCTGCTGCCGCCTTCTGGACTAACTGCAACCGGGAGAGAGCTTTTTGGCTAATGCCAGCATAAAGTGCATTGCAGTAGTCCAGGCCACTTGAAATAAAAGCATGCACCACTTGTTCAAAAAGGTTAAAAGATAAAAAGGGTTTAACCTTTACTAAAAGACGAAGGTGATAAAAACAGGATTTTAAAACGCCATTGACTTGTTTGTCTAGTTTAAAATGGCTGTCTATAGTGACGCCAAGGCTGGTGACTTTGGGACGCACATCATTTTGCAATGGTCCCAAGTCAGTGAGGGCCGGACCAAAAACTAAAGATTCCGTTTTTCCCTCATTCATTATTAAAACATTCTGGGCTAACCAAGCCTTGACGTCGCCTAGACAGTTAAGAAGGGGAAACCGACCCTCATGAAACTTAAATCCTGCCGTTTTATGTCTTCTGCCTCGAACACATCGTCATTTGGCACCCTCGTTGCCCCAAAATATCCGTCAAACACGAGAAAACTGAACTAAACCCTTTTGAATAGTTTTTACCTGTGTTTCTTACCGTTTGTTGAGTTAGCTCTGGATTGATACACGGACATGACAAAGGAGGTATTTGATACCTAGAAGAGTTCCCATGTTGTGATTTTTGTTCAATCCTAGAAAGACTGTGAATTAGTTGAATCCTGGCTTTGTAGATACACTGAGACCAAGTCTAAGGTCATTACGTTTTTGAAACTGCACCAATTTCCTCAAGAGTTTTCAACAAATTTGAAGTGTTTTGTCCACGAGGATAATTTTCTGAATGTGCTTGTTCTATTTTTGACCAAAGTAAAACAAAGAAAACAACTTGAAGTTGTCTTTATTTTGAAGTTATCGTGCCATGATTTTATCATCACGGCCCACTTGGGAATAGATTTTCTTCTATGCGGCCCATGAGCTAAAATGAGTTTGACACCCCTGATCTAGATATTATCTAGCTGTGTCGACCCCGTCTTTACAAGGTCACAAACAAAGTTGTTTACTTGTTTTAAAAAGGCCAGTTTTAACCAAATGTTTTAGTACATGTAAACATAATAAGTGTGTGTGTATGGGCATTGTGTTCAGGGTGGGGTGAGAGGCCCTTTAGGACTTTTGCATATGGGGGCCTAGGCCTTTAGGACTTTTGCGTATGGGGGCCTAGGACTTGGTGCTACACTCCTAAATTTAACAGCGATTTTTTTCAATTGGGTGACAGTAAGAGTGTAATTCATAGCCATGTCGAGTTTGCAAACCATGAAATCTACTGAATTTTAATTAAGATGCTGGGTCACATAGCTCCTCTAACATGTTGATGTATTGTGAGCTGATACTGGGACTGAGAAAAATCAATTTGACGCTCCTTCATATAAGAAATTAATTGAGACGTAAAGGCACTTAAATGTCCTTCCAAGTATGACAATAGACGAGCAGACAACTCAGAAGAGTAGTTCAGGGAGCCTCTTTGTAAACCATCTGCTTCTGGATAAAGAAATGAATATTGAGCTTGCAAGTGTTAGAAATTGATTATTTTATGAATAACTCACTTCAGGCACAGCAAGTATCCGAGATGTTTGGTTGCTGGAACCCTGACAAACACAATCAAAAGCAGGCAGATAGCGGCATACAGCAGTGAGAGAGTTAAAAGTATTTGTGTTGGCGGGGCAGCATATGCGAATGTTCTTAGTTGTAGTACACGACACAAGCTGCCAGAAGACTTCAAGCAATAAATATTTCTGTTCAGACACAAAAAACATCTGTGCTGCAGATGTGAAACAATAATGTAAATTGATTACAATTACACAGCAAATGATTAGGAAGACCAGAATAACAGTACAGAGGGTTGCAGATTAGTTACACACCACAACAAGTAGCCTGGGATGACCTGAGATTGTGTTAAAAAACAACAACACTGCAGCGAGACGATACAACTTCCTGACCGAGAAAGGAGGTTTTGTGTCTGTTAGTGACAATACAGTACACCGCATTTCTTACAACCGCTACCTGTCTTGAAGTGTCAGAAGAAGGAGTGGAATCAGGGGAACTTTGGGCTCGAGCCAGGTGCCATTGTTCCATGAAAAAACGTGAAGGTTTTTTCTTAGGCTCCATGAAAATTATAGAGGAAGAGATGAAAGCACTTAAGAGAAATATTACAGCTCAATTGTACCTTCAAAAATACCTACCAATTAATCAAGTGACATTTTAAGTAGAATTACTTCGGGTTAATGTATGGATTATTTAATAAAGTCATTATCAATCTTCTCAGTAACCAACACACAAAAACTGATCATCCAAATAAAACCATAACTAATATAATTATCAGCGACGAGGGGTGTAACGGTGTGTGTATTTGTATTGAACCGTTTCGGTACGGGGGTTCCGGTTCGGTTCGGAGATGTACCGAACGAGTTTCCACACGAACATATGAAGTAGCCGCCTAAGCCAGTGGTTCTCAACCTTTTTCCAGTGATGTACCCCCTGTGAACATCTTTTTAACTCAAGTACCCCCTAATCAGAGCAAAACATTTTTGGTTGAAAAAAAGAGATAAAGAAGTAAAATACAGCACTATGTCATCAGTTTCTGATTTATTAAATTGTATAACAGTGCAAAATATTGCTCATTTGTAGTGGTCTTTCTTCAACTATTTGGGGAAAAAAGATGTAAAAATAACTAAAAAGTTTTTGAAAAATAAACAAGTAATTCAATTATAAATAAAGATTTCTACACATAGAAGTAATCATCAACTTAAAGTGCCCTCTTTGGGGATTGTAATAGAGATCCATCTGGATTCATCAACTTCATTCTAAACATTTCTTCACAAAAAAAGAAATCTTTAACATCAATATTTATGGAACATGTCCACAAAAAATCTAGCTGTCAACAAGGAATATTGCATTGTTGCATTTCTTTTCACAGTTTATGAACTTACATTCATATTTTGTTGAAGTATTATTCAATAAATATATTTATAAAGGATTTTTGAATTGTTGCGATTTTTAGAATATTTTTGAAAAATCTCACGTACCCCTTGGCATACCTTCAAGTACCCCCAGGGGTACGCGTACCCCCATTTGAGAACCACTGGCCTAAGATAAAGTCTTAACAAGCTGCTCCGCTCCGTTCTGCCTCTGTCTCCTACACAGCACCCAGCATTGTCCCACCCACACAACCATCTGATTGGTTACATATATAGCGGTAACAGCCAATCAGCAGTGCGTATTCAGAGCGCTTCAGCGTCAAACAGATAGGTGGGCAGCGGACTCTCCCCTGTCAACGTTCTAGATGACGTTCTAGAAACTAACTGCCGCTCAGCTCGCTTGCAGTCCTGGCTTGAGATTAAGGCTAATTACCTTTTAGCGTAACGTTAGCTCATTTTGCGGCGTATGTGTTAGCTCATTGTGCGGTGTGTGCGTATGTGCGTGCGTATGTATGCTAGTGATATAATAATGTAACTGCATCATTAAGCCTACATGAACTCCATGGTGTTCAGGGATTAATAGTCACTCCTATTGCTATTGTGCTAATTTTTCAGCTAATTAATCATTAGTAATGTAGCAGCCTAGTTTTGAATGGCAGGGTCCCTGCTATCACATGTTGATAAAAATATAACATTTACATAATAAAAATCAACTACAGGCTTTCCAAATGTTGTAATAAATTAAGCATGATGAGTTGACTTGTTTAATGTTGCACTTTTTATATGTAGAAGAAAAGTTGTGTCATTGTATTTAATCCGAGCAACAAGTTGAGGCAGTTTAATGTTGATTAACGTGGGAAGAATTATTATAGTGTTCCTAATGTTAAAAGGATAAAGCCATTGTTTACAAATATGGTACCAAAAACGAACCCGACCGTGACCTCTAAACCGAGGTACGTAGCGAACCGAAATTTTTTTGTACCGTTACACCCCTATCAGTGACTAATCAATCACCATAAATATAGTACAATAGCAATCAATCTATGCTCATCCAAGACATCCATGTTTCAAGGCAGGTCCACGTGTGTGTTGCTTTTCAAACATGAATCAATAATAAATAGCTGAAAAGCTATCATTGTAAATAATGATGTTTCACCTTTAATCCGGTTGACTTGCCCTCCAACTGAGAGGCAAGTTGCTCAGCCCTCTCCTCAATACTAAGCACATATAAGGGCACTGGCTCAGACGAACGCAAAGACTTCACTGGTTTCTGCAGAAAAATCCAATCACAAAATGTAAATTTCATATTTGTATACAGTCCCTTACTGGTACTTTCCGAAACTCAATCTCCATTTTGTGTTAAAATGTCTTCAAATATATGCTACACTGTGAATAAAACCAGTGATCCTCATTAGAAACTGTCACACTCTTAAAATAAAGTGGTTAGTCCATGTGCACCAGAAAGTTAAGAATCTCAGTGAAGGCATCCAGAAAAAAAAAGCCTAACCTTTCTACAAGAGGAATGGCCTGAATTCGGATGCTCAACGAGGTCTCGTGACAAGTACCACTGCTCTAAAAAGAAACGGGATGGCTTTTTCTTAGGCTCCAGGGGAAGGAAGAGAGTTCAAAAGAGAGAATTATATCATAAAAAAGGTGTAAGACAAGAAGATGTTTAACTTTTTAGAAAAACTACACATTTCGGGGAATTTTCGTAAGTAGGACAAGAACACACGTCTTTACCTTTACTGTGCACTCTGAAAAACGTCAAAAACCGCCAACAACAGCCCATTTACATGCAGCGACCAGCGTATTATACGAGCTGTAACAACATAGAGGAGCTACTTTTCTGGCGTAGTAACACATCGCCTTGCTTACACTGCTCCTCCGACCACAAGCGAGTAGTCAGCTACGAGCTGGCTTGCGCTGCAAATAAAGGTTGCAACCATACTTGCCAACTTTGAGACCTCCAAATTAGGGAGATGGATGGGGTGGGTTAGTTAGTGCTGCAAGGGTTCCGGGGTATTTGTTCTGTTGTGTTTATGTTGTGTTACAGTGCAGATGTTCTCCCGAAATGTGTTTGTCTTTGTTTGGTGTGGGTTCACAGTGTGGCGCATATTTGTAACAGTGTTTAAGTTGTTTATACGGCCACCCTCAGTGTGACCTGTATGGCTGTTGATCAAGTATGCCTTGAATTCACTTATGTGTGTGTAAAAGCAGCATATAATATGTGACTGGGCCGTCACGCTGTTTGTATGGAGGAAAAGCGGACGTGTGGACAGGTTGTAGAGCACGTTAACGGCAGTGCCTTTAAAGGCCTACTGAAATGAGATTTGCTTATTCAAACGGGGATAGCAGGTCCATTCTGTGTTTCACACTTGATAATTTCGCGATATTGCCATATTTTTGCTGAAAGGATTTAGTAGAGAACATCAACGATAAAGTTCGCAACTTTTGGTCGTAAATAAAAAAAGCCTTGCCTGTAGCGGGAGTAGCAGACGATGTGCATGTGACGTCACGGGTTGTAGAGCTCCTCACATCCTCACATTGTTTACAATCATGGCCACCAGCAGCTAGAGCAATTCGGACCGAGAAAGCGACAATTTCCCCATTAATTTGAGCGAGGATGAAAGATTTGTGGATGAGGATAGTGAGTGAAGGACTACAAAAAAAAAAAAGGCGAGGTCAGTGGGAGCGATTCAGATGTTATTAGACACATTTAATAGGATAATTCTGGAAAATCCCTTATCTGCTTATTGTGTTACTAGAGTTTTAGTGAGATTATATGGTACCTGAAAGTCGGAAGGGTGTGGCCACGGGTGTGGTGACCGCCAGTGTCTCTGAGGGAAGCCACGCAGCTGCAGGAGGACGCAAGCTCCGCTCATGTCTACGGTAAGAGCCGACTTATTACCACCTTTTTCTCACCGAATACTGCCGGTTGACATGTGGTCGGGAACCATGTTTGCTTGACCGCTCTGTTCCATAGTTAAGCTTCACCTTCGGGAATTTTAAACAAGGAAAGACCGGCTGTGTTTATGTTGCTAAAGGCAGCTGCAATACACCGCTTCCCACCTCCATCTTTCTACTTTTACTTCTCCATTATTAATTGAACAAACTGCAAAAGATTCAGCAACACAGATGTCCAGAATACTGTGTAACTATGCGATTAAAGCAGACTACTTATAGCTTGGATTGGGCTGGAAAAAAATGTCCGCTACAATCGGTGACGTCAAACGCACGTGTCATCATACCACGACGTTTTCAACAGGATACATCCCGCAAAATGTAAAATTGCAATTTAGTAAACTAAAGCGGCCGTATTGGCATGTGTTGCAATGTTAATATTTCATCATTGATATATAAACTATCAGACTGCGTGGTCGCTAGTAGTGGCTTTCAGTAGGCCTTTAAGACACTCCCCCAATGTTGTTGTCCAGGTCGAAATCAAGAGAAATTCAGGAGAATGTTTGCCCCGAGAGATTTTTGGGAGGGGCACTGAAATTCGGGAGTTTCCCAAAGGGAAATCACGAGGGTTGGCAAGTATGGTTGCAACCAGTTATGAAATGAAGAAGAAGAGGAAGCAGAAAGAAGAAGAAAAAAAGAAGAAAAAAGAAGAAGAATAAAAAGAAAAAGAAGGGAGAGAAGTAAAAAAAGAAGATACAAATGAAAAAAATGAAAAACAAGAAAAAGAAGAAAAGTAAAAGAAGAAAAAACAAAAAGAAAAAAGGAGAAGGAAGAAGGAGGCGAAAGAGAAGAAGAAGAAAAAGGAGAAGGTAAAGAATGACGAGAAGAAGGAAAAGAATAACGACAAAAGAAGAAAAACAAAAAGGAGAAGAATGAGGAGAAGAAGGAGAAGGAGTAGAAGAAGAAGAAGTAGAAGAATGAGAAGAATGAAAATAAGAAGAAGAATGAAAAGAAGGAAAAGTAGAAGAAGGAGAAGAAGTAAAAGGTGAATAAGGCGAAGAATGACGAGAAGGAGAAAAATAATGAGAATAAGAAGAACGAGAAGAAGGAAAAGAATAAGAAGAAGAATGAGGAGAAGTGAAGTGAAGTGAATTATATTTAGAAGTAGAAGGAGTAGAAGGAGAATGAAAATAATGAAAATAAGAAGAATGAAAATAACAAGAAGAATAAAAAGAAGGAGAAGAAGAAAGAAAAGAAGGAGAAGAAGAAGAAGAAGAAGAAGAAGAAGGAGCTTGAGCTGCTTCCACTGCCTTTAGCGTTAGTAAACGTTAATTCCAGGGTTATAAAATCATCCATCTCAACTGTAGAGAAGCTGGTCAACTTTGAAAATGTTCATCCTACCAACTTCACCCCAAATGGCTTTCTACAAATGGAGTGCAGCATAAAATCATTGCAACATCACTAGGAAGCAATTTTTTTTTTTTATCTTTTGAGTGACATTTATTCTGAATTTACTAACTCAATGAGAGCAGTCGGCATCCCAGAGAGAGCAGACATTGTAAGTGGCTGTTTTATGTTCTTATTTGAAATGTTTATCAATAGTGCGACATGAAAGCAGCCCGAGGCCCACATCAAGCTGGATATATTAGTGGTAACAGAACACACTCTCTTGGCTCTTGTAGCGTTTGTTATTATGCGTTCTGTAAACTCAATGTGCCGAGGAAAAAAGTAACAATAACGCTTAAAATGACCAAAATACAGTAAATATTTCATAATCGTGTCTGTTACTACACTACATACATACTTACAGCATATATAAAACCCTGCTGGAGGCTTTTGGGTGGTTTTGAAAGGGCTTTGTAGGCAGAATAGTTTGTATACTCATTACCTACAGGAATACAATCTTACTTTATTGAAATGGTCCTTAAATCACAAGTGCATCAAAAGGTTTTACAAATCCCATGATCTGCACCCACATACAGTGGGGCAAACAAGTATTTAGTCAGCCAGCGATTGTGCAAGTTCTCCCACTTAAAATGATGACAGAGGTCTGTCATTTTCATCATAGGTACACTTCAACTGTGAGAGACAGAATGTGGAAAAAAAATCCAGGAATTCACATTGTAGGAATTTTAAAGAATTTATTTGTAAATTATGGTGGAAAATAAGTATTTGGTCAACCATTCAAAGCTCTCACTGATGGAAGGAGGTTTTGGCTCCAAATCTCAGGATACATGGCCCCATTCATTCTTTCCTTAACACGGATCAATCGTCCTGTCCCCTTAGCAGAAAAACAGCCCCAAAGCATGATGTTTCCAACCCCATGCTTCACAGTAGGTGTGGTGTTCTTGGGATGCAACTCAGTATTCTTCTTCCTCCAAACACGACGAGTTGAGTTTATACCAAAAAGTTCTATTTTGATTTCATCTGACCACATGACATTCTCCCAATCCTCTGCTGTATCATCCATGTATCCATTTTGGTATAAACTCAACTCGTCGTGTTTGGAGGAAGAAGAATACTGAGTTGCATCCCAAGAACACCACACCTACTGTGAAGCATGGGGGTGGAAACATCATGCTTTGGGGCTGTTTTTCTGCTAAGGGGACAGGACGATTGATCCGTGTTAAGGAAAGAATGAATGGGGCCATGTATCCTGAGATTTTGAACCAAAACCTCCTTCCATCAGTGAGAGCTTTGAATGGTTGACCAAATACTTATTTTCCACCATAATTTACAATTAAAATTCCTACAATGTGAATTCCTGGGTATTTTTTTTTCACATTCTGTCTCTCACAGTTGATGAAAATTACAGACCTCTGTCATCATTTTAAGTGGGAGAACTTGCACAATCGGTGGCTGACTAAATACTTTTTTGCCCCACTGAAAGGGCAAGGAAAAACTCTAAAAGCCCAAACTGGGGAAAAAAAAAAGGTTGGGAAGGAGCCGTAGATGTGGCGACCCCCTCCCTTCTGATTGACTAGCTGCAATGGATCCTGAGTGGGTACGGTTATTGAATTATTACATTAATGTTAGACTTGTTAGCTGCCTCATACTAGCAGTTTTTCACTATTTACAATGCACAAAAAGGGAAAGATATGTGTCCTTGTCTCACATAAGGATTTTGGATGATGGGCAACATTCCAAAAGAAAGTGCATTTTTTCCTTTAAGAAGAAGTATTGCAACTTGAAAGCATTACTATTGGTTAATTTCTACATTTGTCTGTTGTTTGCACACTTTAGCCACAACACAGCCATGCAAAGTGTTCACCTTTGGTGGCATGTCAGCTTTCCCCTTAAACTTGGAGAAAAGGCGGTCGGCCCTCTCCTGTATACCAGGTACATGAATAGGTCCTGGGTCATTCAGGTGCAAGGGCTTCCAGTCCTGCTGAGGAAGCTTTATTAAGACCTGACAATGTTAAGTGAACCCTGCTGTGCTACTATAAGTCTGGTCAGGCAGTCATGTTACCCCATAATTCACAGGCTTCTCGTAGTATTCAAGCTCCTCTTCTTCTGGAGTAACACTAAAATGCTTGAAGGCAAATGGTTTGCATTAAGCAGAAATAGTCTCAAAAATAGGAGGTTTAAAAATATGTTGGGTTTTTTTTCAGCACGCAGCTTGACTGTGGTTGACATTGACTAAAAAGAAGTGCCCGGAACAAAAAATTATATTTGTGAATTGCTACAAAATATAATCATTTGATTGAAGGAAAGAATACAAGAGAGTAAACTACCCCAACACATACACACACACACACACACACACACACACACACACAGACCAATACAACGGAATGTGTGTCACCTCAGTGTGAAGAGAGAGCGAGGAAGTGGAGGAGGAAGAGGAAAGAAGCAAAATGGTTTTCTTTGGGCAGCTCCGAGAGCCTGAGCTGTAGGCTTGGTCGGGACCACTTCTTGCCTTGAGGGACGAGGAACAGAACATTCAGCACAAGTCCATGGAGCTGATGACGTCTAGGTGAAGTCGTTTCTGGCTCTTCGTCAGTAACATTCAGGAAATTATTGCAATAATTTAAACAGCTCTTATTACAAAAGTATTGTTAAGATTACAACACTTAATATTTAAAAAAATTATCGGAGTTAGTCTGAGGTACTTTTTGCAATTAATTAGTATCTCTTTTACTACTCAAGTTCACACAAATGCAGCAGGGATGATATCTCTATTTAGTCGGAGTTAAAAAAAAAAATCTTGTTAGTCAAACTATTGCAAAAAGTGTATTAGGATATGGGAGAAAAACCTAATATTCTATCAGGGCAAAAAATCCAGTACAGTCGTCCATCGCTATATCGCGCTACAAAAGCCTCGGCTTCAGTCCGTCACATCGCGGATTTCTCTATTTTTTTGTTTTACTTTAAAAAACAAAAACATTCTAAAAGTTGTTTTTACCTAAATTAAGTGCTAACTTAAGTTTTATTTCCTTTATGTTGTGGCAATTGACAAATATTATCAAAGCGTTTCTTGGTTAAGAGTGAAATAAACTAATATGGAAAAACCAGAGCTAATCCTTGTGCTATTCTAGGGGTGCCCATTACGTCGATGGCGAGCTACCAGTCGACCGCGGGGGGTGTGTCAGTCCATCTCCAGCCAGGCTTTTAAAAAAAATAGACCTAAAAATGAGTGATCATCAATCTTCACCAAGACGTCACTTAAATGACATTCACGGTACCCGAGGGTCTTGTGAGATGACGCTGGCTGCTGCAAGATCATTATTATGAAAATATGACCGAGAGGAAGGCCAGAAACACTTTTTATTTCAACAGACTCTCGCGCCGTACCTTCCGTCAAAACTCTAAAGGCCGACTGCACATTTCCTATCTTCACAATAAAAGCCCTGCTTCATGCTGCCTGCGCTAACTAAATACAGAGTCTCGGAAAACTGGCGTGCACAAGCGATCCCTCAGAAAGCTGGCGTGCACATCACTTGTGCACGCCAGCTTTCCGAGACTCTTATTTTGTTAGCGCAGGCAGCATGAAGCAGGGCTTTTATTGTGAAGATAGGAAATGTGCAGTCGGCCTTTAGAGTTTTGACGGAAGGTACGGCGCGAGAGTCTGTTGAAATAAAAAGTGTTTCTCGCCTTCCTCTCTGTCATTTTTTCATAATAATGAACTGGCAGCAGCCAGCGTCATCTCACAAGACCCTCGGGTGCCGTGAATGTCAATCAAGCAAGCTACGGAATTTGCCGCCAATGTTTTTCTTGTAAAGTGTATGGAAGCTGGATGAATTAGATGCCAAAAACCAACCACTTTCATGTGGTATTGTACAGAAAGGACAACTTTTTTTCTCCTCCATTTGAAAATGTGGGCGTTATCATCATTACTGTCTGATTCCAATCAATGCAAGTCATCAGAATCAGGTAATACACCAACTTATATTGTTGTCTTTGTGAAAGAAAGACATCTATATGTGTTACACATGCTTGTATTATCATTAAACACATTTAACTTGTTTACAAAAATGTCTCTTTCATAAATAAATAAATATAACTGATATATATAAATGAGGTAGATCCCCTCGAGTTGGTCAATTGAAAAGTAGCTCGCCTGCAGAAAAAGTGTGGGCACCCCTGGCTTACAGGATCCTCTGGGTTCCTGGTAAGTACAGAAGGCTACTATATCGGGTGAAAAGTGTGTGAAGATGACTATATGGGTGTTATTTCATGTTTAGAGGGTTCTAATTATGTCAAAAAACATATTTACAAGGTTGTAAACAGTTTATTGCTCTAACTATGAAAATATTTCATTATGAATAATAATCCAATTTTGCAGATAAGTTTATTGCGGTCATGTCTGGTCTCAATTAACCACGATACATGAGGGACGACTAACTATTCAAAAAATATTCTCCACTATAGTTTGTGAGAAAATACAACTGTGGGCAAACTACTCCTGCTTTAAAAAAAATAATATTGTAATAGTCGTGTTTACTATTACTTGGTTTCATTGACTATTTTCTGTACTGGAGAAAATGCCTCTGCTTGGAAAGATGTTACATTAGGGATATTCATGTTTGACAAGTTTACTATCACTTATCAATTATATGAATGAGTGTACAGGATGTAAAAGGGTCCTAGAAATGGCTAACTACAACCAGGCCAGCAGCGCTAACCATACCTGCTCCCCTCTGTTGGGCAGGGTCTGACACTTGATCTTTTCTTTGTATCGAATGCTCAGCTGCTCCTGCTGCTGTGTGCGTCTCTGAACCAGGACAGACGGCAAATATCCGATAGCTTGATTAAGGCTTTAGGATTGTTGCATGAGTATCGAATACCAGAGATTTGATCATCTAACTACTGCAGGGATCACTCACACAGGTGCAAGTCTGGTTCTAGGTAGCACACCATGGGATATACGGTTAGTAAATCAGTCTTGGGGGAGGGGTTTGTCTCTAAGGAGAAGGGGAAGGTCCCCTTTTTTTACCTTTCTCCAAGCTGGGACAGGTGCCAGGCGCACTGGCTCAAGGGGTTTGGGCGGAGAATGGGGCAAAAAGCAGTCCAGATTGGGCAGAGAATCCCCCTTTGTGGTCGTGTGAAGATGAAGGACATCGACAATGGTTGGCAATGAAGCAAAGAAAAGCATGCAAGCAATCATGAAACATATTGGGAGAGGGAGAAGAGGCAGAGGAAATAGATACAAAGAAGTGACTGATGAATAGATTAATAAAACGTACAATAGGTCTTCAAAAGTAAGGTGAAAACCTGTCATTACAGGACCAGGCTCAGAGAACATAACATATACTGTATAATAGTCATAGCATTTATATTGCATTAGGGCTATTCCACCAAATCTGTGCCACGTGTGTGTCAAGTACATAAAACGTTTTTTATTACACCAAGTGCCCTAAAATTAGAATTTACCATAAATTATAATAATCTATATAAGGGGTGACCAAAGTGAGGCCGCAGAGAAGTTTAGTTTGGCACACAAAATGTTGGTTTCCCAAGTTTAATACCTATTGAAACTGACCTCTTTCAAGTTTACATGAATAATTATTGGCATGTGTGCATGTTGATCTCTCTACATTATATGGGATTAACTCCTCAGTCATGGTGCTGCTGCATGCTTAAAATCACTGTGTCCCATATTTTCAATTTGGCCCTTGAAGGCAAAACGTTTGGGCACCCCGATCTAAATCCTTCAGATATATTATCTTATTACTCATTAACCCAGCAATAACTTAAGTTAGTTTTCTTAAAAAAAGAAACAGGATAAAATTCACACACTAGTTGTGTCCTTAAGTTTTCACTCAGTCTTGTTACCCCAACACATTACCCCATCTGAAAAATGTGAAATATTCCACAAGTCACAGTGTTCACAAAAAGGTGCATCATTCGGATCCTCTACAGCAGGGGTGCCCATTACGTCGATGGCGAGCTACCAGTCGACCGCGGGGGGTGTGTCAGTCGATCTCCAGCCAGGCTTTTAAAAAAAATAGACCTAAAAATGAGTGATCATCAATCTTCACCAAGACGTCACTTAAATGACATTCACGGTACCGGAGGGTCTTGTGAGATGACGCTGGCTGCTGCAAGATCATTATTATGAAAATATGACCGAGAGGAAGGCCAGAAACACTTTTTATTTCAACAGACTCTCGCGCCGTACCTTCCGTCAAAACTCTAAAGGCCGACTGCACATTTCCTATCTTCACAATAAAAGCCCTGCTTCATGCTGCCTGCGCTAACTAAATACAGAGTCTCGGAAAACTGGCGTGCACAAGCGATCCCTCAGAAAGCTGGCGTGCACATCACTTGTGCACGCCAGCTTTCTGAGACTCTTATTTTGTTAGCGCAGGCAGCATGAAGCAGGGCTTTGATTGTGAAGATAGGAAATGTGCAGTCGGCCTTTAGAGTTTTGACGGAAGGGACGGCGCGAAAGTCTGTTGAAATAAAAAGTGTTTCTGGCCTTCCTCTCTGTCATTTTTTCATAATAATGAACTGGCAGCAGCCAGCGTCATCTCACAAGACCCTCGGGTGCCGTGAATGTCAATCAAGCAAGCTACGGAATTTGCCGCCAATGTTTTTCTTGTAAAGTGTATGGAAGCTGGATGAATTAGATGCCAAAAACCAACCACTTTCATGTGGTATTGTACAGAAAGGACAACTTTTTTTCTCCTCCATTTGAAAATGTGGGCGTTATCATCATTACTGTCTGATTCCAATCAATGCAAGTCATCAGAATCAGGTAATACACCAACTTATATTCTTGTCTTTGTGAAAGAAAGACATCTATATGTGTTACACATGCTTGTATTATCATTAAACACATTTAACTTGTTTACAAAAATGTCTCTTTCATAAATAAATAAATATAAATGATATATATAAATGAGGTAGATCCCCTCGAGTTGATCAATTGAAAAGTAGCTCGCCTGCAGAAAAAGTGTGGGCACCCTTGCTCTACAGGTTATGGAAAAGCTAAAAGTAAGTTCACTAATTTATTTTTCTGTATATTTAATGGTATTTCAACCATGACCAGGGTTTGGGATTGAACTCTCAGCACAATCCTGATACCTAAATTATTTTGTATGTTATGTTTATTTCTAGATTTTTTTGTTGAATGACTATAATGTGCTTAGTGTGAACATTATGTTACCATTAATACCATATGTGGCTATATTTCAGGTATTTGCTATTTCTAAGCCAAAACAAACTCACTCCCGTTACTTTCAGTCCGGTTACTCAAATAAGTAATCTTCAGTTAAGGAACCTTTGAGACTTGTATTAGTAGATTGCACAGTACAGTACATATTCCGTACAATTGATCACTAAATGGTAACACCCCAATAAGTTTTTCAACTTGTGTAAGTCGGGGTCCACGGTAATCAATCCATGTGAAGTGAATTATATTTATATAGCGCTTTTCTCTAGTGACTCAAAGCGCTTTACATAGTGAAACCCAATATCTAAGTTACATTTAAACCAGTGTGGGTGGCACTGGGAGCAGGTGGGTAAAGTGTCTTGCCCAAGGACACAACGGCAGTGACTAGGATGGCGGAAGTGGGAATCGAACCTGCAACCCTCAAGTTGCTGGCACGGCCACTCTACCAACCGAGCTATACTGCCCTACAATCCATGGTAATGTACCTTGTACATAAAATGAAATAAAAGTAACCTAAGATGGGCCAATACATATTTTGAGTAGTTTAATACGTGTATTAATCAGATTTAGCAAAATCCAAGTTTATTTGGAGTTCGTTACAAGCAAATGGCACCGATTCAGTGAAATTGTCCTTATGTACAACCAGATTTCCTCATTTTCCACAGCATGTTTGTGTATGCTAACTACTAAAATACACATGATTACATGTAAAGTATGTAATTTTGCATGTCCTCCAGAGCAATTTCAAGCACAACACATAAGGTGCATCACAAATGCCATTTTCAGACCACTTTAAAAAAAAAAAAATTGTGACTTAAAATCAGTGAAAATCCACCCATCCATTTTCAACCGCTTGTACCCGAGAGGTACAAGCGAGCAGACCAAAAATCAAACTGTTCATGCTAACACAACTTCATTAATATTTACTGCACTCGTGTGGTAACAATGTTCTTCACAAAGCAGATGCTTGACCCCAACATTTACAATAATGCAACATTTGATCAGAGGCACAGTAACACTTGTGTTGACATACATGATGTATTCTGTGAGTAGAATAATTGAGAGTTGTCTTTTTTTCCTGCTTCAACAATGATTTCCAGTGTTGTTATAGACCTTTCCTACCCATTAGTGTGCAAAGCTCTGCTAACCAATTCAGCACTCTGAGCCCAGGCAGCCCGGTAAGGTTGCCCACATAGAAGAGGAACAATAGTCCGCCTGACAAATGCACATTTTGGAGTTCATTCCATTAATACAACAGCCCATATGTCCTCCATCATCACACTAAAAGGCTTGGCCTCACTGGTTGTGCAAAATGTATACAGCGAATAAAATCCAATTATCAAATCCAAGCAGCGTGTACATACTGTACCTGTCTCATAAGTCCTGAGGCGTGAGCGGGCGCATTCTCCTCAAACTTGGCAAGCAGCTGGGTAGCCATGACCTTGACTTTATTGTTGTTCCCTACAGCAGCGGAATCCATTTTCCTCTCTGCCAATAGAGCTGGTACATTGGCCTGTCTGTCTTCACGAGCAGCCTTGGATACTTCCTCCTGAAAAAACATTTATTGGGAGATTTGTTTTTCCAATCACTTTTAGGAATTAGACTCTTTGAAATTACAACTCTGAGCAATTTCTAAAGGAATGCACTAGGGGTGTACGATAATCATCAGGACGTTTGGCATATTGCTAATCATAATGTGACACTGATAATCCAGTAACATTTAAAAAAAAAAAGAATAGATAACTAATAAACTTTTTTAAAAATGTTCCAATTACCCAAAGTGTGCTGTAAGCTCAGACCTCGTTGGATGTTACAAACTGTCTATAATAAGAGGAAAACATCCCGTGTCATGCATGAACCAAATGCCTTGCAAACACTCCGCAAGGGAATAAGAAATCAAACCTCAATGGCCACCCACTAGTATCCACACCAAAACAGAAGAAGCTATCAGTGCCCTGCTCCAAGGTTCAAGTTTATTCGTCACATGCAGAGTACACCACAGTGAAATGCTTTTTTCCATGCTCTTCAGATAATGCGTACAGTGGGATCCAAGCACTACTTGCAGAATCTAATACACTAAATACCAAAAATACAAACATTTGAATAGCTCTGATGTACATTATTTACAAAAAAAATAAGTTGCACAAGTGCAAAGTGATTGCAAACTCATATTCTGATCCTCTTGTGCTTGGCGGTAACACTCTTGTAAGTGATGTTGCATCCTGACAGAAGTCTGACGTCCTTTTTAAAGGGGAACATTATCACCAAACCTATGCAAGCGTCAATATATACCTTGATGGTGCAGAAAAAAGACCATGTATTTTTTTTAACCGATTTCCGAACTCTAAATGGGTGAATTTTGGCAAATTAAACGCCTTTCTGTTTATCGGTCTTTTAGCGATGACGTCAGAACGTGACGTCACCGAGGTAACACACCCACCATTTTCATTTTCACTTTACAAACACCGGGTCTCAGCTCTGATATTTTCCGTTTTTTCGACTATTTTTTGGAACCTTGGAGACATCATGCCTCGTCGGTGTGTTGTCGGAGGGTGTAACAACACTAACAGGGAGGGATTCAAGTTGCACCACTGGCAAGAAATCTGCCGCCAGACCCCCATTCAATGTGCCAGAGTGTCCTCACATTTGACCGGCGATGCTAAGACAGACATGGCACAGAGATGTATGGATAACCTGCAGATGCATTTGCAACCATTAAGTCAACGAAATCACAAAGGTGAGTTTTGTTGATGTTGTTGACTTATGTGCTAATCAGACATATCTGGTGACGGCATGACTGCCAGCTAATCGATGCTAACATGCTACGCTAATCGATGCTAACATGCTATTTACGCTAGCTGTATGTACATTTGAAACTAGATACCCACATTTAATGCGAAACAAACACTTACCAATCGCCGGATTTACGTTGTTCCAGTGTCACAAGATGTGAAAGTCCTGATGGTTTGGTCCGCACATTTTACCGGCGATGCTAATAAGGCAGCCATGCTATGGGCCAGTTCATTAGGTACACCCACGCTATGGCCGAATAGCGTCAATAGTTATTCGCTCAATAGCTTCAATTTCTTCTTCAATTTCGTTTTCGCTATCTGCCTCCATACTCCGACCATCTGTTTCAATACATGCGTAATCTGTTGAGTCGCTTAAACCGCTGAAATCCGAGTCTGAATCCGAGCTAATGTCGCTATATCTTGCTGTGGTAACCGCCATGTTGTTTGTATTGGCAGCACTGTATGACGTCACAGGGAAATGGATAGTGGTTTCGAAGATAGCGAAAATAATGCACTTTAAAGCTTTATTTAGGGATATTCCGGGACCGGTAAAATTTTGAAAAAAAAATTCAAAAAATACAACAAGCCACTGGGAACTGATTTTTATTGTTTTTAACCGTTTTGAAATTGTGATAATGTTCCCCTTTAAACTTTATTGGCAACCTCAACATGCCAACAGCAGCCCTCATTAGACGACACCATAGCGCTAGCCTAGACCAGGGGTGCCCATTACGTCGATCGCGGAGGGCGTGTTAGTCGATCGCCAGCCAGGCATTTAAAAAATAAGACCTAAAAATTATCGATCATCAATCTTCACCAAGACGTCACTTTCGTCACTTGATTGGCATTCACGACACCTGAGGGTCTTGTGAGATGACACTGGCTGCTGCGAGCTCATTATTAAGAAAAAGCGATTGACAGGAAGGCGAGAAACACTTTTTATTTCTACACATTCGCGCCGTACCTGCTGTCAAAACTCTAAAGACCGACTGCACAGTTCCTATCTTCACAATAAAAGCGCTGCTTCCTCTTGCCTGCGCTAACAAAATAAGAGTCTCAGAAAGCTGGCGTGCACAAGCTAGCAAGCTACGGAGCTAACGGATTTCTTGTAAAGTGTATAAAAACAAGTATGGAAGCTGGACAAATAAGATGCCAAAAACCAACCACTTTCATGTGGTATTGGACAGAAAGGAGGACTTTTGTTCTCCTCCATTTGAAAATCCCGACGTTATCCGTACTTCTGTCAGATTCCAATCAATGCAAGTCATCCGAATCAGGTAACACTCCAACTTATATTCTTGTCTTCATGAAAGATAGGACTCTATATGTGTTAAACATTATGGCATTATCATTAAAAACATTTACAATGTAAACAAAAACGTATGTTTCATAAATAAAAACATGTACTGTAAATGATATATATGAATGAGGTAGATCCCCTCGACTTGGTCAATTGAAAAGTAGCTCGCCTGCAGAAGAAGTGTGGGCACCCCTGGCTGCAATAGTTATGACAATTTGTGGTAGATTATTTATAAATGTATTTCTTATTTATAATGACATGCATGTTCAACTTGAATGTCACAAAATTCCATTACATAAAAACATTGTTCTTTTGGGGTTTTTTTTTTTTACAAAAATGTGCATGTCTTCAATTTTATAAGCAGCGGGTTGGGCATCATTTTTAAATTACAGCTTTGGTATTAGTATCGGTTGAAATGTAAACAATAATCATCCATAATCAGGATGTAAACTTCACTGATTTATGAATGTTACCCCAAAAGGGACAAACGGTGGAAAATGAACGGATGGGTGGATGTGACCCTACTAATGATGTCATATTTAGGGACGGCGTGGCGCAGTGGCAGAGTGGCCGTGCGCAACCCGAGCGTCCCTGGTTCAATTCCCACCTAGTACCAACCTCGTCACGTCCGTTGTGTCCTGAGCAAGACACTTCACCCTTGCTCCTGATGGGTGCTGGTTGGCGCCTTGCATGGCAGCTCCCTCCATCAGTGTGTGAATGTGTGTGTGAATGGGTAAATGTGGAAGTAGTGTCAAAGCGCTTTGAGTACCTTGAAGGTAGAAAAGCGCTATACAAGTACAACCCATTTATATTTGGTTAGTATAAAAAAATCTACAAGTAGTTTGTCCAATCCACCACCATTGTTTGACGCTCTCTTAACTCCAGGTGTGCACACATTACACTCAAATCTACATTTATAAAATAATACACATAAATAACAATTTATCAATATCAGTCTTGACAAGCAGAATGGTACCGGCTTGAAAAAAAAATGAGCATGCGCCCGCAGAATACACATATTTCTAGTTTATTCCTTGTCTAATAGAACCTGTTTTCACTGCTGTTACTTCTTATGCAACAATACAAACTTCATTGAACAAAGTTGAAAAGTGTGATAATCTGACATCAAGCATTTACTCTAAAAACAAGATTTAGTACATTCAATCTTGCATCATTATCCAAGTTTTATGTTTATCTTATTTACAGACAATGAACCAGATCCATTCAACCATCCATTTTTTACCAGTTGTCCCTTTTTGCAAGAAGATAATTTTGAATGCCCTCCATTAATTTATTATATACATATGTCCATGAACGTAATCTAGATGATGTCTCTCTTGTTTGCATGAAACTTTCCCAACAACTCACGTCTTCAGACTGGCTGGTTTTCCTTCTCTTCCCCAAACCGTCCATGTCCTTCTCTTTCTTGTCCTGGTATTGAAAAATCAAACAAGGCATTAGTCCCATCACAAGAATGTATGTCGCTGCTCAATATTTCTGGAAGAGATTATTGGATGTTCGAACTCTAACCTTGGGGTTACGTTTCCTTGAGATTGCAATGCTCTGACCAAGCTTGCTAAAGAAGGAGATGGGTGATTTAGTGCTTGTCATTAGTACAGCCTTCTCCTCTGGACTCAGATTTTGATTATCTGAACAGACAAAAAAAGAATTTGTTAGGATAATTAGGCACTGAATCAGTACAACCCCTCTTTATAACGTCACACACTAAATGGACAGTCTCTCACCTCCAGGTGGCACTGTGTCCTTAAACATCTCATAGAACTGGCTAAGGTACATGACCATAGAAAGTTTGTCAGGCTCCACGACAGTAGACATCTCTTTGCCAGTCATGCAGGGTGAGATGCCAAATTCCCTCTCTGCCACGTCAAAACCCAACTGGTTGTTCTTTTCTTGGTCTCGTTCATCCAGGGAATCGAAATCACTGAGGACAACAATGAAAGCAAAACAAGACAAAGTCAAAAACAGGATTTGAAAACAGATGTTTAGAGGCAAAAATACAGAAAGGTATAATTACAACCTTGGTGTTGTGTTGCCTCAAAAACAAAATAACTCCAGGTTCCATAATCTATTTGATTGACATTACTGTTTAGCTCTGTAATTACCTTGTATGTGCATTGTTTCCGTTTGTGACATCAATGCAAGTACATTTTAAAAATTCTACAGCAGGGGTCTCAAACTCACTTTACCTGCGGGCCACTGGACGCAGAGTCTGGGTGAGGCTGGGCCGCAAGAAAAGATTTCCCCAAATTTTTTTTGCGTACTCCTCAGCATGTCTGGTTGTATAATGACGTTTCAAATTGTATCCCTTGTGCACCGCAACTTTCTCTGTGCATCTCCCACTTTTGCTGGAATTGTCTTCGTTCATCACTAACCCTTCTCTTCCATGCAGGGTTTGAAAAAGACATGTTTGGAGTTGTAAAATATATTTGTATTTAGCCGATGCACGGAGAATAATGTTATTTCCGCAATGTGTCGTTACGCTTTTCCTCCCTACAGCAACACGGCGGTCGGCGGATAATAGTAAAGCACCGAGATAGCGAGCGCAAAAAAAGTGACGGCTCCCGGAGTGTTATCCGGCGTCGTATAGAAATATATGTAGTGTTCATCGTGTGAGCCAATGCAAAGCACGTAAGAAAACCCTCATCTCCATGGCAACCTACCCCTTTACTTACTTGCCGCTTTTCCACTAACGCAGGGGTAGGCAACCCAGAACGTTGAAAGAGCCATTTTGGACCCAAATAACACAACGCTGTCAAGCGCCATTCATATAAAACTCGCAAGCCGCACTAACATTAAATTTTTATCAATCAATGTTTACTTATATAGCCCTAAATCACTAGTGTCTCAAAGGGCTGCACAAACCACCACGACATCCTCGGTAGGCCCACATAAGGGCAAGGAAAATTCACACCCAGTGGGACGTCGGTGACAATGATGACTATGAGAACCTTGGAGAGGAGGAAAGCAATGGATGTCGAGCGGGTCTAACATGATACTGTGAAAGTTCAATCCATAATGGATCCAACACAGTCGCGAGAGTCCAGTCCAAAGCGGATCCAACACAGCAGCGAGAGTCCCGTTCACAGCGGAGCCAGCAGGAAACCATCCCAAGCGGAGGCGGATCAGCAGCGCAGAGATGTCCCCAGCCGATACACAGGCGAGCAGTACATGGCCACCGGATCGGACCGGACCCCCTCCACAAGGGAGAGTGGGACATAGGAGAAAAAGAAAAGAAACGGCAGATCAACTGATCTAAAAAGGGAGTCTATTTAAAGGCCAGAGTATACAAATGAGTTTTAAGGTGAGACTTAAATGCTTCTATTGAGGTAGCATCTCGAACTGTTACCGGGAGGGCATTCCAGAGTACTGGAGCCCGAAATGAAAACGCTCTATAGCCCGCAGACTTTTTTTGGGCTTTGGGAATCACTAATAAGCCGGAGTCCTTTGAACGCAGATTTCTTGCCGGGACATATGGTACAATACAATCGGCAAGATAGGATGGAGCTAGACCGTGTAGTATTTTATACGTAAGTAGTAAAACCTTAAAGTCACATCTTCAGTGCACAGGAAGCCAGTGCAGGTGAGCCAGTATAGGTATATATGTATGTATATATGTATATAAAGGTATATACAGTACAGGTATATATGTATGTATATATGTATATAAAGGTATATACAGTACAGGCGTAATGTGATCAAACTTTCTTGTTCTTGTCAAAAGTCTAGCAGCCGCATTTTGTACCAACTGTAATCTTTTAATGCTAGACATGGGGAGACCCGAAAATAATACGTTACAGTAATCGAGACGAGACGTAACAAACGCATGGATAATGATCTCAGCGTCTTTAGTGGACAGAATGGAGCAGATTTTAGCGATATTACGGAGATGAAAGAAGGCCGTTTTAGTAACGCTTTTAATGTGTGACTCAAAGGAGAGAGTTGGGTCGAAGATAACACCCAGATTCTTTACCGTGTCGCCTTGTTTAATTGTTTGGTTGTCAAATGTTAGAGTTGTATTATTACAAGGTGGGGGCCACAAAATAACGTCTGAGACCCCTGGTCTACAGTGTATCAAAACCAAATTTTTATTAGCAAAACATATTTTACAAAAGAAAAAAACCAAATGGCAGACTACAGATATGCAGTAAGTCATACCTTAACTTACAAGTACCTACATTTATGAGTAATTTGGGATACAAGTGGTCTTTCTGATTTTTGTGAGGCTTTAAACTGCAAGCATAATTTTAAGTTACGAGCATTTTCGCCAGCGGTTGACGTTGACTTGTCTACAGCCCGCAGCCAGAGATTGACACAATCCTGCACTCTAACCACCGGAACGGAGAGAGTTGGTGCAAAAAAGAAGAAGCAAACGAACGAATAAGAGAAACAACCTGGTCAGTCAGTCTGCATCACACAAGCTGCACTCAGTGTTAGCGACATGCAGACACAATTTTCCAAACGACTGACATTTATTCATTACATTTTGGAGAAGCAGCTGTCGCTGTTAGACGTGTTTCAGCTTTGTCTCCTGACTTAAACTGGACGGTTGAGCATTGCCGTTGAAACACAAACACAGTTTGCTGTCAACTCCAAACTTTCCGTGTGCAACAACAATGTTATAATTCCTATTGTTAACAACAAAGCAGGTCGTAGGAGACATCTACAAAAGTCTGGTTCCCAAAGTAAATGCTGAACAATATTAAAACAGTATTTCTTAAAACTACTGTAGATGTTTGTAATAGATGATATTGTAATGTTTTTCATATCTATATTTCTTTTTTTTTCTTAAAAGACATATTACATATTAAAATGGTGGTGTTTTGGGAGGGCCCAGCATGGATTGAATTTATTTAACTTAATTCCAATGGGCAAGGCTTATTTGAGACAAAAGTGTTTTGATTTACGAGATCGGATGCAGAACACCAACTTGATGTACTACCGTACTATATAGAATTCATTTAATTACCATCCTACTTACTTAACACTGAAAATATGAGCAAAGGGGCAAAGGCTGACTAAATATGTAATACTTTAATAAAAGGTACAACTGATGAGAAAATGTTATAAAACAAGTTGTGTGCAAGTAATACGCAAAATAATGCATAGCTGGAAGACAGGCTAATGTATGATTTTTGGCGAGAGACAATTTATTGTAAATGTCATTGCTGGAAGCCGGGGAAAAAAATTCCATTACACAACAATTACCTCACACAGTCCATTTAAAAACATCAGTGCATTCCATCAAGCACAGAACAGACTCTCTCAAACCTCTTAGAAGCTGCCTTTTCACATGTGCACATTTAATGAAGAACTGCACTTATTGGGGGAATTTTGCCAATCAATCGCAAGCCAAATGTAAAACAAGAACACATGTCTTAATTTATGCATTCTAATTTGTAGATAGATAGATAGATAGATAGATAGTACTTTATTCATTCCGTCAGGAGAGTTCCTTCAGGAAAATTAAAATTTTCAGCACAATCCCATTAATATCCGATTATATATGAGGTGTCTAACAATGACGCTAATGGGAGTTATCTATTGCAGCCATAAAGTCCTTGTACAAAACATCCAAAAACCGCCAACAATATTCTAATTACATGTCGGGACCTGCATATTCTTTCTTCCATCCATCCATTTCTACCGCTTATTCCAGGGGTGCCCACACTTTTTCTGCAGGCGAGCTACTTTTCAATTGACCAACTCGAGGGGATCTACCTCATTTATATATACCTTTTTTTTTTATTTATTTATGAAAGAGACATTTTTGTAAACAAGTTAAATGTGTTTAATGATAATACAAGCATGTGTAACACATATAGATGTCTTTCTTTCACAAATACAAGAATATAAGTTGGTGTATTACCTGATTCTGATGACTTGCATTGATTGGAATCAGACAGTAATGATGATAACGCCCACATTTTCAAATGGAGGAGAAAAAAAGTTGTCCTTTCTGTACAATACCACATGAAAGTGGTTGGTTTTTGGCATCTAATTCATCCAGCTTCCATACACTTTACAAGAAAAACATTGGCGGCAAATTCCGTAGCTTGCTTGATTGACATTCACGGCACCCGAGGGTCTTGTGAGATGACGCTGGCTGCTGCCAGTTCATTATTATGAAAAAATGACAGAGAGGAAGGCGAGAAACACTTTTTATTTCAACAGACTTTCGCGCCGTCCCTTCCGTCAAAACTCTAAAGGCCGACTGCACATTTCCTATCTTCACAATAAAAGCCCTGCTTCATGCTGCCTGCGCTAACAAAATAAGAGTCTCGGAAAGCTGGCGTGCACAAGTGATGTGCACGCCAGCTTTCTGAGGGATCGCTTGTGCACGCCAGTTTTCCGAGACTCTGTATTTAGTTAGCGCAGGCAGCATGAAGCAGGGCTTTTATTGTGAAGATAGGAAATGTGCGGTCGGCCTTTAGAGTTTTGACGGAAGGTACGGCGCGAGAGTCGGTTGAAATAAAAAGTGTTTCTCGCCTTCCTCTCGGTCATATTTTCATAATAATGATC
This sequence comes from Nerophis ophidion, assembly GCF_033978795.1. Lineage (NCBI taxonomy): Eukaryota > Metazoa > Chordata > Actinopteri > Syngnathiformes > Syngnathidae > Nerophis > Nerophis ophidion. Next base: position 58,877,705 of record NC_084622.1, on the reverse strand, counting down.
TTGCAGCAGCCAGCGTCATCTCACAAGACCCTCCGGTACCGTGAATGTCATTTAAGTGACGTCTTGGTGAAGATTGATGATCACTCATTTTTAGGTCTATTTTTTTTAAAAGCCTGGCTGGAGATCGACTGACACACCCCCCGCGGTCGACTGGTAGCTCGCCATCGACGTAATGGGCACCCCTGTCTTATTCCCTTCAAGGTCGCAGGGGGCGCTGGAGCTTTCTTTCTTTCTTTAGTTTATTTCGAACATGAACACGCTTACAGCATAATACATCACACAATTTCATATAATTTCACTTTACATCATATCTGAAAAGGAGTAGGAAGAAGCAAAGCTAATTTAACCCTACACCTTTCCCACTTCAGAGCGTTTACAAATATATACATTCATTTACTGACTGATATTAACCAGGTATCAATCAATCAATCAATCAATCAATGTTTATTTATATAGCCCTAAATCACAAGTGTCTCAAAGGGCTGCACAAGCCACAATGACATCCTCTGTTCGGATTAAGTATTAGAGATATTGTTATTATAAGCAGGTCTGTACGCTTAGCTTTTTAACTTAATAGCACAGAATTTTTTTTGTAGCACAGAAACATTTTTGTAGCAATATGAAATGTCTTAGATATCACAAATTCATTATCAACACTTAAGCAAGGAACACATGTGCACTCATACATATAAACACAATGCCATCATAATGCCTACTGAAACACTTTATTAAACACGGAGAACATCCCTAAACTGTGCTAGCACTGTCGCTGACAAAAGTAGGGCTGGGGGACAGGGATCAAAACTAATATCCCAATATAGTTTAGCCCAGGGGTGGGCATTACGTCGATCGCGATCGACTGGTCGATCTCGGAGGGTGTGTCAGTCGATCTCAAGCCAGGCATTAAAAAATGTACATAAAAATGAGCAATCATCAATCATACCAAGACTTCACTTTCGTCAGTTGTTTGACATTCTCGGCACCCGAGGATCTTGTGAGATGACGCTGGCTGCTGCGAGCTCATATTTAAGAAACAAATCACTAACAGGGCGGACGCAGAGAAACACATTTTATTTCTAGAGACTCCGTACCTACTGTCAAAACTCTAAAGAGCGACTGCACAGTTCCTGTCTTCACCATAAAAGACCTGTTTCATCCTGCCTGTGCTAACAAAATAAGAGTCTCAGAAAGCTAGCAAGCTACGGAGTTTGATGCCAATGTATTTCTCCCCCGCCCTCAGCGACCGCTCCCTCTCCTCGCTCGCCCACACACTCACCTGCTGCCAGACATTAAAGGGCCACACACATATGCTACTCTCATAACAAAGTGTTTAAAAAGGAGTATGCAAGTTGGACAAATGAGATGCCAAATCCAACCACTTTCATGTGGTATTGTACAGAAAGGAGGACTTTTTTTTTCCTCCATTTAAAAATGCGGACGTTATCAGCACCACTGTCTAATTCCAATCAATGCAAGTCATCAGAATCAGGTAATACACCAACTTATATTCTTGTCTTCATGAAAGAAAGGAATCTATGTGTGTTAAACATGCTTGTATTATCATTAAACACCATTAACTTGTTAACAAAAATGTCTCTTTCATAAATAAATAAATATAAATTATAAATAGGAATGAGGTAGATCTCCTCGACTTGGTCAATTGAAAAGTAGCTCACCTGCAGAAAAAGTCTGAGCGCCCCTGGTTTAGCCCATAAACTAACCCATAAATGGAAAAATATGTTGACGTAACTAAATATCTCCACCATGCCATCATTTGATTTTAAATTTTCAGGACTGATTGTGATCCTAAATACATAAAAACAGGTACCATCCAGTAAAAAAAACTTGGGTTTTGTGTAATAGGATCCCAACTTAAAGGCCTACTGAAAGCCACTACTAGCGACCACGCAGTCTGATAGTTTATATATCAATGATGAAATATTAACATTGCAACACATGCCAAAAAGGCCAGTTGATTTGAATAAATTACAATTTTAAATTTCTCGCGGAGTTTCTTGTTGAAAACGTTGCGGAATGATGACGCTATGATGACGCTATGATGACGCGTGCGCTTGACGTCTCGAGTTGGAGGGGACATATTAGCGCAGCACCACTAGAGGCTAAAAGTCGTCACTTTTCATCGCGTAATTACACAGTATTCTGGACATCTGTGTTGCTGAATCTTCTGCAATTTGTTCAATTAATAATGGAGAAGTCAAAGAAGAAAGGTGGAGGTGGGAAGCTTTAGCCTTTAGCCACACAAACACACAGTGTTTCCTTGTTTAAAATTCCCGGAGGTGAAGATTTACTATGGATCAGAGCGTTTAAGCGAACTTGTCAACCGGCAGGTTTCGCTGAGAAAATTGTGGTAAAACGGTGGCGGAGATCAGCGGAGCTTCTGTCGTTCTGCTGCTGCCGTGACTGATTCCCTCAGAGACTCTGGTGTCAAGACACCCGTGGACACACCCTTCCGACTATCAGGTACTATTTAACTGACTAAAACACTAGTGACACAATAGAAAGATAAGAGAATTCCCAGAATTATCCTAGTAAATGTGTCTAAAAACATCTGAATCGCTCACAATTCAATCGCCTTTTTTTTTATTTACTTTTTTTACTTTTTTTCTAGTCCTTCGCTATCAATATCCTCAGCCACGAATCTTTCATCCTCGCTCTAATTAATGGGGGAATTGTCGTTTTCTCGGTCCGAATAGCTGTTTTTGTTGGAGGCTCCCATTATAAACAATGTGAGGATGTGAGGAGCCCTCACACGGGTGACGTCATCGTCTGCTACTTCCGGTACAGGCAAGGCTTTTCTATTAGCGACCAAAAGTTGCAAACTTTATCGTGGATGTTCTCTACTAAATCCTTTCAGCAAAAATATGGGAATATCGCAAAATGATCAAGTATGACACATAGAAAGGACCTGCTATCCCCGTTTAAATAAGAACATCTCATTTCAGTAGGCCTTTAAGAGGTGGTTTGAGATTAGAAAAAAGAAAAAGCCTTGAAAATAACATAAGAAAAGTCAAATATAATCTCCAATCTTCTTTAAAAAACAGATGGCTATGCTCAATTGTTCTGCTAACAAAAAAATAAAAGAACAAAATGTGAAATAAAGTGTCCAGGTTTTTAAACATGAAAATAAACTGACCTCGAACGATGGTGTTTTTTAGAGGTAAACGTCATAGAACATACACAGAACTCTCAGCGCGAGTGATCGATCATTTGGTTATGGTTTAAATTTATTTGAACATGCTATAAAGATGGGCGAAAATTTTACCGTATTAGATTTGAATGGATTTATTTTAGGAGCAAAAAACAAAAAAAGGCGCACCGTACAGCACTGATAAGCGCTAATGCCGGCGACCTACTTTTAGCGGCTACCCCAAATAGGTAACTAGCTTGCGTGAAAGTTCATTTAAGATTATAAATCATGCCTCTCACTTTCACAGTTTAAGATTGTAGAGAAGTTGGTCAATTTTTAAATACAACTTAGACCTGGAGATGTAGAGAAAAACACGAAAAGACCCTTGTTTGTGTTACTTTGTTTACCTTTAACTGCTTGAGTATTGTGGTTAATTCTTCATCTAAACGGGAAGATATAACCGTCCCATCTGTCGACATCGCAGTGAGAGTAGACATTGTTCAGTAAGTGATTGTTTTATTATGTTGTAGTTTTTCTTTCTTTTTAATGACTTAGCACTATTACTTCTTTCTTCTGTGACTTTTAGCTTATCATCCATATATTCAGACTTACAAACACAGGCTTCTGGACCGTCATTTGTCCCAGATGAGTCATTGTTGGCTCTCATAAAGTCTAGCATGTTTAGTAGTGGTTGGAAATAGCGAAGGCTGTGATGTGTCTGTGAAATTAATGTTCCACACTGCAAAACCTGAAATGTAAATATCTTAAATAAGGGTGATATTTGCTTGTTTTCTGTCTGATAAGATAATTCTTCTCACTAAACAGATTTTATGTTAGAGTGTTTTACTTGTTTTAAGGGTTTTGGTCCTAAATGATCTCAGTAAAATATTACAACTTGTTGCTGAGATTTTATGACCTATATTGAGTAAAACATGCTTGAAACTAGAATATCAACTGTTGCAAAGCCGTGTCATCAACACTCACAAGTATAAAACTACTTTTTAAAGTAATAAATTCATACTTCAAGCATGGAAAAAAAAAAATCATGATTTTGACACGAATGTGTCTCATAATTAAAACAGGTGACAGCCAAATGGACTTTGCTGTTTTATTTTCAATGAAACGATAGAAAATACGTACTCATATAGTAGTAAAGTTGGCACAGTACAGTAAACTGACAGTTAATATTTAATCATTTAACATGTGACATTTCAAACAATTTTGAACAGAACTAGCTCATGCACATTCAGATAAATTCCTCATAATTACAATAAAAAAAAATTTGGCTGGAGGCCGGGCTGTATATATGCGCACTAATTGACTGAAAGAGCACGCACTTGGCGAGATGATGTCATGTTATCGGTGGAAAAATGCATCTTTAGACCATATGATTTGCCTGAGCAGCTAGAAGACCCCGAGGGTAACAACTAAGCGGTTGCCTTGTTGCCTTTCCATTAAGAAAAAATAAACTAGTTTTTAGTGTAAGTTTGTTGGTTTCAAGAAATGTAATGCCAAGCGCATATCATTATGTCAAGAATATAGCACTAGCATTTACTTCATTTAGGAATATTTTTCAACATATTGAGCAAAAATGTCTCTTTTTTTCTACCAAGAAAAGTGCACTTGTTATTAGTGAGGATATACTTATTTTAAGGTATTTTGGGTTCATTTAGGTTAGCTAATTTTACTTTTGTTGCCAAATTTTCTTGTTCTATGGCAGATAATATGGCTTAGTTCAGATAAAATACCCCTCAATTTTGTATTTTTTTTTCTTGTTTTTGAACACTGACATTTTGCAGTGCACTATTTGCTTAAAGAGAACAAAATACAAAAATATTACATGTTACTATGAATGTTACTACATTGCGCATATACTTCCAGCTTGTATATAACATTTTCTTGTAGGTTTTTGGATTTTTTCTTTTAAAACACTTTATACGTGGAATAGAGCAAATCCCATTACCTTCATTGCTAGATGACTCTTGCTAGCGTTTATTTAGAAGTTGGAATACATTAAAAAAAAGAATGACATTTGTGCCTGTCTCACATGAGCATTGTGAATAATATCCAAATAAATAAAAAAGTGCAGTTTCGCTTTAAACATCCTAAACCCTCTCCTTCCTTAAAGCAGTTGACACACAACTAATAGCTTGGATTGTTAACTGCCATGTTGCCACAAGAGAACATTAATCTGCATTACGGGTGTGGCGTGTGTGTGTGTGTGTGTGTGTGTGTGTGTGTGTGTGTGTGTGTGTGTGTGTGTGTGAGCAGAAAAGGGCAAGGCCCCCTTAAGGGCCCTGAGGAGTCCATTACATGTGGTATCCGTCACCTCATTAACACAACACACATACACAACAAAAGGCAAAGTCCAATTCAGACACTTAACAGCGCATGCAACCAACATTGCTATACCTAGTCTATTTATACCTGCATTGTCCTTTCCATCCTTACACTTTCCATCATTGTAACTAAGCTACTGTGTTGAACAATTTCCCTTGTGGATCATTAAAGTTTGTCTAAGTCTAAGTCTAAATATTCATATAACAGGCTAGTCCTCCAAACGATGCTTTAACCTCTAAGTCACCCACACTGAACAGATCAAATAGTTAGGAATTGTTCACAAATTTACACCTGGGTATGTGTTGTAATGCAGCATCACGTGGACATCGGGGGCGGTACCTCTGGATTGGCAGACCGGGGTGGTGGTTCCTCTCTTTAAGAAGGGGGACCGGAGGGTGTGTTCCAACTATGGTGGGATCACACTCCTCAGCCTTCCCGGTAAGGTTTATTCAGGTGTACTGGAGAGGAGGCTACGCCGGATAGTCCAACCTCGGATTCAGGAGGAACAGTGTGGTTTTCGTCCTGGTCGTGGAACTGTGGACCAGCTCTATACTCTGGGCAGGGTTCTTGAGGGTGCATGGGAGTTTGCCCAACCAGTCTACATGTGCTTTGTGGACTTGGAGAAGGCATTCGACCGTGTCCCTCGGGAAGTCCTGTGGGGAGTGCTCAGAGAGTATGGGGTATCGGACTGTCTTATTGTGGCGGTCCGCTCCCTGTATGATCAGTGTCAGAGCTTGGTCCGCATTGCTGGCAGTAAGTCGGACACATTTCCAGTGAGGGTTGGACTCCGCCAAGGCTGTCCTTTGTCACCCATTCTGTTCATAACTTTTATGGACACAATTTCTAGGCGCAGTCAAGGCGTTGAGGGGTTCCGGTTTGGTGACCGCAGGATTAGGTCTCTGCTTTTTGCAGATGATGTGGTCCTGATGGCTTCATCTGACCGGGATCTTCAGCTCTCGCTGGATCGGTTCGCAGCCGAGTGTGAAGCGACCGGAATGAGAATCAGCACCTCCAAGTCCGAGTCCATGGTTCTCGCCCGGAAAAGGGTGGAATGCCATCTCCGGGTTGGGGAGGAGACCCTGCCCCAAGTGGAGGAGTTCAAGTACCTAGGAGTCTTGTTCACGAGTGAGGGAAGAGTGGATCGTGAGATCGACAGGTGGATCGGTGCGGCGTCTTCAGTAATGCGGACGTTGTACCGATCCGTTGTGGTGAAGAAGGAGCTGAGCCGGAAGGCAAAGCTCTCAATTTACCGGTCGATCTACGTTCCCATCCTCACCTATGGTCATGAGCTTTGGGTCATGACCGACAGGATAAGATCACGGGTACAAGCGGCCGAAATGAGTTTCCAGGTCTCTCCCTTAGAGATAGGGTGAGAAGCTCTGCCATCCGGGAGGAACTCAAAGTAAAGCCGCTGCTCCTCCACATGGAGAGGAGCCAGATGAGGTGGTTCGGGCATCTGGTCAGGATGCCACCCGAACGCCTCCCTAGGGAGGTGTTTAGGGCACGTCCAACCGGTAGGAGGCCACGGGGAAGACCCAGGACACGTTGGGAAGACTATGTCTCCCGGCTGGCCTGGGAACGCCTCGGGATCCCCCGGGAAGAGCTAGACGAAGTGGCTGGAGATAGGGAAGTCTGGGCTTCTCTGCTTAGGCTGCTGCCCCCGCGACCCGACCTCGGATAAGCGGAAGATGATGGATGGATGGATGGATGGTATGTGTTGTGTATGTGTTCTTCAGGTACTCACATAAAATCTGGCCTGTATCGGTGAATGAGCGCACACAGGGCCAGACCACTCTTCCATGACATAGTGAGGTCCTTTACGCAAACATTTCGATATCCTTCTGTTTGCCTCTGACACCAGTTAAGAAGTTTACTGGATCGAACTATGGATTCTGAAGAGGCAAGGAGAGATCAATTGTGTTATCATGTTGAAATTGCAAATGGGAAGCATTTTTTGTTTGTAGCATTGCACATGTAAGGGAAAAAAATATTTGGACACACCTTTAATCAATACTCACACCCGCATAGGACTGGGCGATAAATCGATATATACGATATATCGCGGGTTTGTCTCTGTGCGTTATAGAAAATGACTATATCGTAATATTCGAGTATACGTTCTCACGCAGTTGCTTTTAGCTGCGAGCATTACACTACAGGCTCTTCTCACTCTTTCCTGTCTCTCCTTCTCACAGAGAAGCAAGCGCACAAACTTACACACGTCACGTCATACGCCCAGCAGAGAGGTCGCAGACTGGGTAACGTTAGCTGTGATTGCTAACGTAGCCGTACGGGTCGTAATACGAGAGAAAGAAGGTGCGAATCCAGCCTTGGCGTCACTATAGACAGCCATTTTAAACTAGACAAACAAGTCAATGGCGTTTTAAAATCGTGTTTTTATCACCTTCGTCTTTTAGTAAAGGTTAAACCGTTTTTATCTTTTAACCTTTTTGAACAAGTGGTGCATGCTTTTATTTCAAGTGGCCTGGACTACTGCAATGCACTTTATGCTGGCATTAGCCAAAAAGCTCTCTCCCGGTTGCAGTTAGTCCAGAACGCGGCAGCACGACTTTTAACAGGGGCCAGGAAACGCCAGCATATAACCCCAATTCTTCAGAGTTTGCACTGGCTCCCTGTTCATTTTACAATTGATTTTAAAACATTGCTGTTTGTTTTTAAATCTTTACATGGACTGGCACCTCAATATATCTCGGACCTCATCCAAATTTACATTCCTGCGCGCTCTGAGGTCCGAGAGCCAGTTCCAGCTCGTGGTGCCCAAGACCAGACTTAAGACCAGGGGAGACAGGGCCTTCTCTGTGGTCGGCCCTAAGTTCTGGAACACTCTGCCCCTCCATGTTCAAACTGCTTCCACAGTGGAGTGTTTTAAGTCTCGTCTTAAGACCCACTTTTATTCTTTGGCTTTTAACACTACGTGAGTTGTGTGGTCCTCTGTGTTTTTTATACACTTTGATTTCTATTTTACTGTTTTAATTGATTTTACCCTTTAAAATAGTTTTTAATCATATTTGTTTTTATTGGTTTTATATTTATTTATTTTTTTGTTTTTATTCAGTCATTGGTGGAGCATAATATATATATATATATATATACTTTTTTTATTTTATTTTATTTATTTATTTTTTAATTTTTTTTACAATTGTTTTTAACATGGCTGTGCAGCACTTTGGAAACGTTATTGTTGTTTAAATGTGCTATATAAATAAAGTGGATTGGATTGGATCGAATCTGGTAACAAATAAAGGAAGACTTAATTCCAAATAAAAACAGCAGGGGGTTCATCGTCTGGCGGTGGTTCGGCTTCAAGTAAGAATATGTCGAACAGACAACCGTAATTTGTCAAGTGTGGGGCAAAAGCATTGCTATAAAAAGTAGCATTACTGCACATATGTAGCATCATTCGCTAAAATGTGAAGGGAATTTAATAACGTCCGCAGTAACCTACCACATAGTGAAGGACGAATACTATTTGATTTCCTATTATGCAGCTCATTTTTATTCGACACTTAAAATGTCTCTGACAATCTTGCACTTTCTGTTTTGGAAATGACATGAATGTTTGTGCCATTGCTTAATAACTTTAATAAATACACTTTTGGTCAATTGACTTAGTTGTGATTTCCCTCTCTGCATGAAAGTTTAAAAGTAGCATATATGAATGCAGTATGAAGTGTAGACACATAGAATCATCCTACTGCTGTGATTATATGCATCAAGTGTTCATTCAAGGCCAAGGCAAAATATCGTAATATATATCGTATATCACGATATGGCCTAAAAATGTCGAGATATTGAAAAAGGGCCATATCGCCCAGCCCTACACCCGCATTCGACTTAGTGGGAACAATTTAGAAAAAGCCATTTCATGTACCAGCAGCGGTTGCATGAGTTGAAGGTGGAAGAACTTGAGAGCCATAAGTTCCACCTCATCAAACCTAGGAAAGATTAGCCAGATCCCCATCCGACCCATCTAAAAAGATCTATATTCCTAGTCCAAAATGCTGTATATTGCTAGAAAAGTGGAGCCATATTTTATTTCCAGTTACAGTAGGTGTGAAAACTAGGTGTCCAAATACTTTATTCCAGATAATGTCTCTCTGCTGGACAATCTTACGGCCTCCGTCAGGCTGAAGCTGTGAAGGGACTCGTTAAGGTTTATCAGCCGTGACTCCATCATCCATGTTAGTACCAGTATAAACTGGTTCATGAGGTAATGTAATGAACCATGAAAGGTCAATTGTTTACTGCCATAAAGACGACATGGCATGCAAATAAGCGGTTAGGAGAGGATGCTGTTTATGTTGAATTTATTGCAACCAATCAATGACTTGGTTAGTACACGCCAAATATTTATGTTCCATTATTTAACAATGCTCAAATACATAGTTTATGTAGTATGTAGTAGAAAACCACACATTTGTTGAAACTAAAAAAAGAAAACTCCATGCATTTGGACATTCTGTTACCTTGCAACTGCTTGTCAAGCAGGCAATAGTCTATAGTGGAAATAGTCCAATGTTACATTGCAGCAGCAAAAATCTTTCACCAATGAATTGTGAAAGTATGCGTTTTGGTCAGTATAACGTTTAACATATATTGTAAACAAAAAAATACAAACCATTCCTGGCCAACTTTGGTGTCGATGAGTTGATCACATTTTCTATTTCAACGCGCAGCTCTCTGGATTCTCCTGTGTCGATCAAGTGCCGTACCTGTAAATTAATTCATCTGCATTATATTACATATCAACTTTTAAACCAAGAGTATTATACAATAATATATTGTATACAAAAATATGTAATGTTTTCTTAAATGCTTTTTCAAAAGTTCTTAAGATGTACGATGACAGAATGATCCAACTGTGCCAAAGAAGTGTAAATTTAGCAGTCTGTGAATTATTGTGGTTGAAATTTACTGTTCAGTAGAACTGCATTTTAATTAGTTTTTCTCTCATCCATCCATCCATTTCCTACGGCTTGTCCCTACCGGGCCGCGTACATTTCCTAATATAATAACCACTCTAAACCACAACCCCAACCAATCACAGGAACATTTATCTATCAATATCTTATTTATGACAACATTATCAATATTATTAGCTCCATTATCAGTCCATCCAGGATTTCACATGCTTTTTTTTGTGATTATTGTGACCTAAAACGCCTAAACTCAGGGCAGATTTTTCAAAAAAGTTGGGGCAAAATTTGCAATGTTTTGAGGCTTTTTTCTTTCAATAACATTATATTAACTCATGATTTTATGAAATTGATACCAATGTTTTAAGTGTTCCTTGTATCCTTAACATCAATAAGCACAGGATTTCAGCACAACAAAGATTGTATTGATGTTTTACTCGTTTCCATACCACAGAGACTAAAAAGGAGACACTCATTGTCAAATGATGTTTAATTTATAACCAATAATAGTAACAATGAATTATAATTACAGAAAGAAAAGCTTCCTTATTGTCTGCTGCCTGCTCTGTTATTGACAAGTTGCAGACATTCTCTGTGTACATGTTATGCTTGAAAAGTGTTTGTCCATCTTAAACATTCTTTTATGTTCCGACACACTCAGCCCCGCACATAAGGAGCATTTGCTAACTGTTGATAGCGATCTATCACGGTAACTTTTGTTGGTAAACCAGACAATGAGAGATTATCATCATATCATCACATACCAACATCTGTGTCATGTAAATGCTGCCTTACTGCTGGGTTGGCATTGCACATGAGAATCTGTTTTTGCTTTTCTTAACTTGTAGAAAATACAATAAATAATATAAAATATACATATGAATACATGTAAACTAAGAAGTGAGGGGGCCAGTGTGTTGCTAAATGTTTATGTACTATATTACCACAGAAGGCATAGTGCTGTAGAAAGAAACCGGTGGTAGGTCTGAGCGACTACGCAGGAAGGTGAAAATTATACTGTTTGAGCAATAAAAAGTTAAGATATTGTTGCACGTTGTTGTTCTTGCTTCGTGTTCACAAAAACAAACAGTTTTAATTAGAGAGTTTGAGTGCCACTCAGAAATCATTTCGATTGGTGAAAAGGACACTGAAAATGTGCAGGAAAGTTGAATTAATTAGACGAAGTTGTGAGGCCGTGCATCATTTTCGGATCTTGGTAGAATTTCTGTGAATAACTGCAAATGCAGCATCACAAATTCTTGAAGGGACTGTTTTGTATTCAATGGCGAAGACCAGAAGGCGGGTTCACATTACACCAGTTTTTAAATATTTGCATAAGCTTCCGTGTGTTTCGGGATCATTTTTAAGGTTCTTCTTACGGTTTATAAATATTTTTTATGCTGTAGGGCAGGGGTGCCCATTACGTCGATCGCGATCGACTGGTCGATCTCGGAGGGTGTGTCAGTCGATCTCAAGCCAGGCATTAAAAAATGTACATAAAAATGAGCAATCATCAATCATACCAAGACTTCACTTTCGTCAGTTGTTTGACATTCTCGGCACCCGAGGATCTTGTGAGATGACGCTGGCTGCTGCGAGCTCATATTTAAGAAACAAATCACTAACAGGGCGGACGCAGAGAAACACATTTTATTTCTAGAGACTCCGTACCTACTGTCAAAACTCTAAAGAGCGACTGCACACTTCCTGTCTTCACCATAAAAGACCTGTTTCATCCTGCCTGTGCTAACAAAATAAGAGTCTCAGAAAGCTAGCAAGCTACGGAGTTTGATGCCAATGTATTTCTCCCCCGCCCTCAGCGACCGCTCCCTCTCCTCGCTCGCCCACACACTCACCTGCTGCCAGACATTAAAGGGCCACACACATATGCTACTCTCATAACAAAGTGTTTAAAAACCAGTATGCAAGTTGGACAAATGAGATGCCAAATCCAACCACTTTCATGTGGTATTGGACAGAAAGGAGGACTTTTTTTTTTTCCTCCATTTGAAAATGCGGACGTTATCAGCACCACTGTCTAATTCCAATCAATGCAAGTCATCAGAATCAGGTAATACACCAACTTATATTCTTGTCTTCATGAAAGAAAGGAATCTATGTGTGTTAAACATGCTTGTATTATCATTAAACACCATTAACTTGTTCACAAAAATGTCTCTGTCATAAATAAATAAATATAAATTATAAATAGGAATGAGGTAGATCTCCTCAACTTGGTCAATTGAAAAGTAGCTCGCCTGCAGAAAAAATGTGAGCGCCCCTGCTGTAGGGCTTTCTTATCTTTCAGAATTGCTTTTACCCTATAAACCTTCCCGGGCCCTGAGATCCACCAGCACTCATCTTTTCATTATTCCAAAAGTCAGGACACAATGGTCAATGGATGGGATCTTTCAAAATTATGGCCCCCGTCTATGGCAGTGGTCCCCAACCACCGGGCCGATTGGTACCGGGCCGCACAAGAAGTAAAAAAATGAAATAAAAATAAAGTTTTTTTATGATAATACAAGCATGTTTAACACACATAGATTCCTTTCTTTCATGAAGACAAGAATATAAGTTGGTGTATTACCTGATTCTGATGACTTGCATTGATTGGAATTAGACAGTGGTGCTGATAACGTCCGCATTTTCAAATGGAGGGAAAAAAAAAGTCCTCCTTTCTGTCTAATACCACATGAAAGTGGTTGGATTTGGCATCTCATTTGTCCAACTTGCATACTCCTTTTTAAACACTTTGTTATGAGAGTAGCATATGTGTGTGGCCCTTTAATGTCTGGCAGCAGGTGAGTGTGTGGGCGAGCGAGGAGAGGGAGCGGTCGCTGAGGGCGGGGGAGAAATACATTGGCATCAAACTCCGTAGCTTGCTAGCTTTCTGAGACTCTTATTTTGTTAGCACAGGCAGGATGAAACAGGTCTTTTATGGTGAAGACAGGAAGTGTGCAGTCGCTCTTTAGAGTTTTGACAGTAGGTACGGAGTCTCTAGAAATAAAATGTGTTTCTCTGCGTCCGCCCTGTTAGTGATTTGTTTCTTAAATATGAGCTCGCAGCAGCCAGCGTCATCTCACAAGATCCTCGGGTGCCGAGAATGTCAAACAACTGACGAAAGTGAAGTCTTGGTATGATTGATGATTGCTCATTTTTATGTACATTTTTTAATGCCTGGCTTGAGATCGACTGACACACCCTCCGAGATCGACCAGTCGATCGCGATCGACGTAATGCCCACCCCTGGTCTACAGGGATATAGTCCGTAAGCACACATGATTGTATTTCTTTATGGGAAAAAAAACCAAAAAGAAACACTCACCTGGCTGGGTTTGAGGAAGTTAAGGCTAACGTTGGGGTAACGAGTGGTAGGATCCACGCTGTACTGACTGAAGTTCTTGCTGACATTTTCTGGCGTCGTCTGGGGCAGTAGACGATAAATACTCTCCCTGGGCGAAGAGGAGATATTTCAAAACAACAAGTTAACTTAATTACTAATCCGATACATGGAATAGTTTAAGTAAGAACAAATGATGGAAACAGACAAAAAAAAAACACGTTCACTTTGTTATATAAGAGCACACACAGCTACTGCAGAGTCAAGTTCCGTTAAGATCCTCTTATCGTACTATCAATAACAAAGGTGTGACTGACGCTTAAAATGACAGAGGCACATTTCCTAGCAAACCACTTTAAGATTAAGGGAGTGTGTCTGAAGAGCAGTGATACATGTGTGTGTTTGTGTGTGTGTTCCAACTGCACAAGTGTTTTCATGCAAGCGCAATAACATGTCAGACCAAGTTTGGTGTGACTCTATCATCGTTTCCACCTACTAACCTCTCAGCCAGAACCTCTAACGGCGTTTTTCCCTGAGCCCAGCTCTTCACCATCCATCCTGAGTCCATGGCTGCCAGGAAACCACGGGCAATGCCAGTACCCATGGGCCAAAAAGGCTGGAGACAACAGCACATAAAACAACCAAATATGGTCACAAAAAAGCCAAGAATGTACAAACTAAACAAAATATGCAGTATACTGTGACGCGAGACAAAAAAAACTGTCTTGAAAGAGCTCTTACCTCTAATAAGCTGTCTCCCACAAGCGCCACCAGTAGTTTGTGGTCATTGCGCTGACGAACCATGGCGGCGTTCTCCGATGCATACATGCAAGTAAAGTCAAACATGGCGACATCAGGCTGGCCGTAGTGGTTGATGGCAAAATCGAGCGAGGGCAGCTGGTGGTTTGTTGAAAAATCTGCAGCCTCGCGGGCGTAAGACAAAAGAGCGACTTGGTCCACATTCGCTCGCGACAGCAGCATCTCTGTGTCTGCATAGTCCTGCAGGACAAAAATGAGGGATCAGTTAAGTCGTCGATTACATCACTAGTTTTGAAAGTGGCTAAATATATTTATATTGTTCACTGCTCAAATCCACTGCAAGTCATCCTGTCATGCCAGACATCTGTCAATGTGTACAGAAAAGTGGTGAAATGATTTGCTGACAAAAATCGACAATAACATTTGTCGCAGCCAAATTCATTTGTCGATAATAGTGTGTGACGTCATTGCTTGTGTTTTTACGAACGAAAAAGAAAGTGCGAGTTGGCGCTTCTGGTGACCAGCAGCAGGAAGTAAAAAAAAACGGCAACAACATACAGTACAGGCCAAATGTTTGGACACACCTTCTTATTCAATGTGTTTTCTTTATTTTCATGACCAAAAAAGGTGAAATAACTGAAAACATGTTTTATACTCTAGTTCAGGGGTGGGCATTACGTCGATCGCGATCGACTGGTCGATCTCGGAGGGTGTGTCAGTCGATCTCAAGCCAGGCATTAAAAAATGTACATAAAAATGAGCAATCATCAATCATACCAAGACTTCACTTTCGTCAGTTGTTTGACATTCTCGGCACCCGAGGATCTTGTGAGATGACGCTGGCTGCTGCGAGCTCATATTTAAGAAACAAATCACTAACAGGGCGGACGCAGAGAAACACATTTTATTTCTAGAGACTCCGTACCTACTGTCAAAACTCTAAAGAGCGACTGCACACTTCCTGTCTTCACCATAAAAGACCTGTTTCATCCTGCCTGTGCTAACAAAATAAGAGTCTCAGAAAGCTAGCAAGCTACGGAGTTTGATGCCAATGTATTTCTCCCCCGCCCTCAGCGACCGCTCCCTCTCCTCGCTCGCCCACACACTCACCTGCTGCCAGACATTAAAGGGCCACACACATATGCTACTCTCATAACAAAGTGTTTAAAAAGGAGTATGCAAGTTGGACAAATGAGATGCCAAATCCAACCACTTTCATGTGGTATTGGACAGAAAGGAGGACTTTTTTTTTTCCCTCCATTTGAAAATGCGGACGTTATCAGCACCACTGTCTAATTCCAATCAATGCAAGTCATCAGAATCAGGTAATACACCAACTTATATTCTTGTCTTCATGAAAGAAAGGAATCTATGTGTGTTAAACATGCTTGTATTATCATTAAACACCATTAACTTGTTAACAAAAATGTCTCTTTCATAAATAAATAAATATAAATTATAAATAGGAATGAGGTAGATCTCCTCGACTTGGTCAATTGAAAAGTAGCTCGCCTGCAGAAAAAGTGTGAGCGCCCCTGCTCTAGTTTCTTCAAAATAGCCACCATTTGCTCTGATTACTGCTTTGAACCCTCTTGGCATTCTCTCGATGAGCTTCAAGCACACCTATGAAGTGAAAACCATTTCAGGTGACTTACTTCTTGAAGCTCATTGAGAGAATGCTAAGAAAGTGCTAAGCAATTATCAGAGCAAAGGGTGGCTATTTTGAAGAAACTAGAATATAAAATGTGTTTTTAGTTATTTCACCTTTTTTTAAGTAACTCCACGTGTTCAATCATAGCTTTGATGCCTTCAGTAACAATCTACAATGTAAATAGTCATGAAGATAAAGAGAACGCATTGAATGAGAAGGTGTGTCCAAACTTATAGCATATACTGTAAATGAAAACATGGAAAGTATGGATCTGAATATTTTACCCAAACACGTCAAGGCCGTGTGTAGTAATGTTCAAGGCCTTGCTTTTCACGGCAATATGTCTGCGATACAGAACCATTTAAAGCAGAGGCCTGACAGACATGTGGAAGATGTGTTTTTAGACTCTTTTTGGTAAGCATTTAGCTCCCTAACAACAGAGAGACAGAGTTGTGTAAAAAATTAACCAACTATGTTTTTAGCCAAAGTAATGTGTCTATATACCAGGGGTGCCCACACTTTTTCTGCAGGCGAGCTACTTTTCAATTGACCAACTCGAGGGGATCTACCTCATTTATATATATCATTTATATTTATTTATTTATGAAAGAGACATTTTTCTAAACAAGTTAAATGTGTTTAGTGATAATACAAGCATGTGTAACACATATAGATGTCTTTCTTTCACAAAGACAAGAATATAAGTTGGTGTATTACCTGATTCTGATGACTTGCATTGATTGGAATTAGACAGTAATGATGATAACGCCCACATTTTCAAATGGAGGAGAAAAAAAGTTGTCCTTTCTGTACAATACCACATGAATGTGGTTTGTTTTTGGCATCTAATTCATCCAGCTTCCATACACTTTACAAGAAAAACATTGGCGGCAAATTCCGTAGTTTGCTTGATTGACATTCACGGCACCCGAGGGTCTTGTGAGATGACGCTGGCTGCTGCCAGTTCATTATTATGAAAAAATGACAGAGAGGAAGGCGAGAAACACTTTTTATTTCAACAGACTTTCGCGTCATCCCTTCCGTCAAAACTCTAAAGGCCGACTGCACATTTCCTATCTTCACAATAAAAGCCCTGCTTCATGCTGCCTGCGCTAACAAAATAAGAGTCTCGGAAAGCTGGCGTGCACAAGTGATGTGCACGCCAGCTTTCTGAGGGATCACTTGTGCACGCCAGTTTTCCGAAGCTCTGTATTTAGTTAGCGCAGGCAGCATGAAGCAGGGCTTTTATTGTGAAGATAGGAAATGTGCAGTCGGCCTTTAGAGTTTTGACGGAAGGTACGGCGCAAAAGTCTGTTGAAATAAAAAGTGTTTCTCGCCTTCCTCTCTGTCATATTTTCATAATAATGATCTTGCAGCAGCCAGCGTCATCTCACAAGACCCTCCGGTACCGTGAATGTCATTTAAGTGACGTCTTGGTGAAGATTGATGATCACTAATTTTTAGGTCTATTTTTTTTAAAAGCCTGGCTGGAGATCGACTGACACACCCCCCGCGGTCGACTGGCAGCTCGCGATCGACGTAATGGGCACCCCTGCTATATACCTTTGTGGATTTTTGTAAACAGGTTATCATTGATAAAATCCCTTTTCTTTAAGAGGAAGCTAGCTAGCTTTGATGTTTCTTTTTTTTGTTGTTATTGCTGCTTTCTGACTGTCCAAAATTACAAATTGCAACTTTGTTTTTAATGGGCCGGCTTTTAAAGCCTGTCGGTGCTTTAAAAAATGACCGAAAGTTTGATAAGAGTTATTATTTTCTAACAGCCTAATGATCAGCACAGTTACGGTATGAATAAATATTTCTGAATGAAAAAGGCATCTTTTTGGTTAGTTAGCACGTGCCTACAGATATACTCAAGCTGAATGTAAAAAGCAGATTACTAAATTGGGGCCACTGACTAGGTGTACGTGTCCTGGCTGACCGCGTCAGACTTTGTTACATTGATTTCCTGTGTTTACAGTTTTATTGGTCTCAGTGCTCCTTCCTCCCTGTTTTTTCCATTTCCTTCACACTTCCTCTGCCTCTTAACAGTCAGCATGGAGTACTGATTACCACACCTGCCCCTGTTTGGTGATTAGGATACGGTGCTTGTTCATTGTATGTTGTTCCATGTTAGTTGCTGTTGTTTTTACCCATCACCTTTTCCTAGCTATGCAAGATCAATTCTTTGTTTTTGTCACCCCCTGACTGCTATCCATATGTGTTTTCTGCCTGGTACTTATAAAGTGACCCTTTACTTTCAAACAACTCCTGCCTTTTCTTCATTTTGAAATCACGTTGGCGCCAACTACCATACAAAGACGTAACAACACGCTTCATAATACAATAAGTCGACAAATCGTGAAGATAGTCGATGACTAGTCGACTATCAAAAGTCATTAGATGCAGCCCTAGTACAGAATCGTAAAAAAAAAAAGGCGACTCATAATGATTACCGTATTTTACGGACCATAGGGGTCACCAATGAATGGTCTATTTTCAATCTTTTTTTCATATATAAGGCATTACGGTTTATGGGGCGGATTAAATGAGTCATATTATACTTTTTTTTTCTAAATTGAAAACACTTCCTTGTGGTCTACATAACATGTAATGGTAGTTCTTTGGTCAAAATGTTGCACAGATGATGTTTTACAGATCATCTTCAAGCCGCTTTCTGACAGTCGCTTTAGGATGCACCGTTTTGTGGGAGGTCTTATTTACGTGGCTCACCATTGGCAGCGCCTTCTCCCCGTCATTATTGTTGTAGCGTGCAAGGATGGGAGTGGAAGTGTCAAAAGATGGAGATAACTGTTTTAATGACATTCAGAGTTTACTTAAATCAACAACGGAGCAGCATCTCCTCATCCGGAAACAACAACAAGGTTGGGTCCCGTGAAAAACAGTCCAAACGGAACTCTATAATAACTAAAGTTCCTTGGATGAATGATATAAACTCACTACAACGGAATGTGTTAGCGCTTTCATGGCGAGTTTACTGACAGATATAAGTAAAAACTTTACACTACTTTATATTAGAAATGGCAACTGCTGAGAATGAATGTACCATAACAAAATGATAGAGAAACAGAAGAAACTTATCGAGTACGGAGTCCTCACGGAATACAAAGGCGCGCGCAATTTTTCAGGATCTATGCAGATACCAAATACAGATCCGCATGTACCAGAAGGTAAGAAAAGTTGCTTTTGCATAATATCACGAAACAAGACGGAAGGTAATGTCTTACCTTATACACACACCATAATACTCGTATGTTTAATACGCCGACAATCCATCAAGCGGTGTGGCTTAATAGCTTAAAAAAGTCTTATTAAAACATTTTGATAGATTTTTGAGGGCCGTGTATAGTAATGTTCTATATTTTCAATGGAACAAATAAAATGTTGGTGTTGTTTACTTGAGTCATATTGTCACCATATGGCAGTCTACACTTATCTCTTAAGGTTGACTGCCATCTACTGGTCACACTTATCATTACACCATGTACCAAATAAAATTGCTTCGAGGTCGGTAAGCAAAACGAGAATTATTCCGTACATTCATACTGTCGAGTTTTGAGAAAAAATTGTTATAGTAACAGCATTATATGGTAAAGTATCGTATAATAAGTACGAAATTGATGGGATATTTGGATAGAACAATTAATCACAGCTCTTCCTTTTACATAATCAAACCTTGCCATAAGGGAAATTAACATTTGCGTGTGAGTTGAACTGTCTTAACATGCACATCAAATCACTGCATGTTTTAGGAGTGACATGTTTTCATAGGGGCGGTTAGAGGCACATTCTTTGGGATTCAAGCTTTTAGGGTGTGTATTGCCAGGCTGGTGCTGGTAAAAGTAGAGAGCAGGGTAGTGGAGGTTGTCAACTGTGGTAGATGTGTTGAATCAAGATTAAGAACTCGCTTCTCTCCTGTTAATATTTTGTCCTTTCTTTGCTGCAGAAGAATCGTTTTCAAACTTTGAGTTAAAAAAAAAGTTATTGTACCTAAACTTTTTACAACATGTTTTGCAAACCCCTTTGGCATCAGTGCTTCTATATGCCGCGAACCGTTTGAAGTAGGACTGCAAATTGTTATTTTAAAACAACTTGAAGCTGGTTTGTGACCTTACGCCAGTGCATAGCCATGGCACACCTTCAGCCATGTTTGTACAGGAAGGCAGATATGTGTAATGTCATTCTGCATTCC
The DNA here is from genome assembly GCF_033978795.1 of Nerophis ophidion. Taxonomy (NCBI): domain Eukaryota; kingdom Metazoa; phylum Chordata; class Actinopteri; order Syngnathiformes; family Syngnathidae; genus Nerophis; species Nerophis ophidion. Next base: position 58,857,317 of record NC_084622.1, on the reverse strand, counting down.
TGTGGAAGTGGGCTAGTGAGAGGAAATGGAACTTCTACGTATTCCAAGGGGCACAAAGAGTGAGCAAATGTGCTTAAAGTTGGCAGTAGAGTCCTGGTGACAGTTGGCTTTGTTAGACCATTAGGATGGTAGCAGAGAAAACACAGAAGACTAAAACTCTGTAAAACAATGTCAGCCTGTACGTGCGTGCAGCTTTTGTTTCTCATTGACAGTCTGAATATTCTGCAATTCCTCTCACAAACGGTCAGCTCTTTGATTACTCACATGCAGAATGACTCCTTTCTCTAGCAGGCTTTGTTTCTTGGCAGTCATCACAAAGTAGTGTGTGTCATCCTTATAGTAGACAATGTTTTCCAGGTCAATACCTAAAAAGACCACAGGAAAAAGACTGTTACATAGCAAATAACAAAGTGTTTCTCTATTGCAGCAGCAGTCTGCTCTGCCGTACGCAGAGGACAAGGGAGGCAATTATGCGAAACAGAGCTCCAGGACAATGTCACGTCAGCAAATTTAAACAGAGTTTTGGACTGACAATTTTGGAAGCATAGACACAAGAGATAACTGGAGGCGTAACTACAAATAAAGGTTTGTAATCAATTCTACAAGATTCTAAAATGACCTGCTACATAAACACACCTGTTGCTTCTCTGAGGTCTTGAAAGAACTTCTGATTAAATATGAAGGCGACGCCGCTGATCTCTTCAACTTTTGCCTCTGCTGTCGTGTTCCTGTTAATGAAGTTTGCTGTGATGGCGATAGCAAGCTTTCCACGAAACTCCTTGCGTCGAAACCCTAATTACAAGACAACGCAGAAAGTTTAAACAGAGCTGGAACAACCTAAGACCATGTTTTCTGCAATATTCAGGTCTTGCCAAAGTATTCTATGATACATTTTAAATACAGAGTAATTCACAAACTTAGAGCCAATAAAACATTTTGTTGAATGGGAAATCTCTTAAAACAGTGGTTCTCAAACTTATTTCACCAAGTGCCACCTCAGAAAAAAATTGTCTCTCCAAGTGCACCATAATTACAGTGGCATAGTAGGCCTATGTTTTCGTTAAAAACAAGGCAGATAATTTAACAAACATAATACATATTTTGGCTACTGTAACATTACACACAGTTTAAACAGTAACAATGTGTTTAAATATAGGAAAATAAAACACTGTACTTTAATCAAGTGATTCTTTGCCTCACTACTAGATGGAGCCCGCGTACAACTAGTGGTATACATACCACAGTTTGAGAATCCTGCCTTAAAATAATTATTTTAACTACACAGTGGAACCTCGATTTCTGAACTCCTTATTGTACAAATCTTTTGACTTACGAACAGCAGACCTAATGAAAATATGCTTTGGTGTACGAACGTTGTCTCTGTGTAGGAACTAGGAACGTTGCAGAGCAGCCATTAAGTGCCTGACTGCACATACATTCTGGGCGGGCTGATCAGTATCTGGTGCTTACTGCGTATTAATTTAGCAGAGTGCTACTGTAAGCAACTTTGCTTTTGTGTGTGTTTTTTAGCCTTTCTACAGCATGTTTCTACTTTCGCTAGCTCGATATGTGTCCAAAGATAGTAACGGACAATAAATTTGAGGTTTGAAACATTAACAAGTATCCAGAGCGTTGTCAACACTGTTTGTAGATCCAGGTTTCACTGTATATTAGAACTACAGTATTGCTTGGATTCAAAATGATGTCATATCTGGCTCACTGCCGGCTCATTGAATACACGTGGTGGTCAAGCCAGCGTCTGTTCTCAATGGGTACTGGGGAAATGCCTTATGTTTGCATTGTTTTCGGCTGTACGAACCGTTTAAATCGTGAAAGGAATAAACGTTTCTTCAGAATTCCTCGAGAGGTAATTAAGAATGGCGGAAGAGTGCAAGATTTTATTGAAGACGACACTTAAAAGTACAACACACTCGAGTATAAGGGAGCAAAGTCGAAAAATGCACAGAGTTTTTAATGACCAGTCCGTTAAAGGTTTGTTCGATATACTTTTAACGTTTAGTGTTTCCCATAGATCAGTGGTTCTCAACCTTTTTTCAGGGATGTACCCCCTTGTGAACATTTTTTTAATTCAAGTACCCCCTAATCAGAGCAAAACGTTTTGGTTGAAAAAAAGAGATACAGAAATAGACCTCCTTTTTAGACCAGTTGATCTGCCGCTTCTTTTCTTTTCTTTCTCCTATGTCCCCCCCTCTCTTGTGGAGGGGGTCCGGTCCGATGACCATGGATGAAGTACTGGCTGTCCAGAGTCGAGACCCAGGATGGACCGCTCGTCGGGACCCAGGATGGACCGCTCGCCTGTATCGGTTGGGGACATCTCTTCGCTGCTGATCCGCCTCCGCTTGAGATGGTTTCCTGTGGACGGGACTCTCGCTGCTGTCTTGGATCCGCTTGAACTGAACTCTCGCGGCTGTGTTGGAGCCACTATGGATTGAACTTTCACAGTATCATGTTAGACCCGCTCGACATCCATTGCTTTCGGTCCCCTAGAGGGGGGGGGTTGCCCACATCTGAGGTCCTCTCCAAGGTTTCTCATAGTCAGCATTGTCACTGGCGTCCCACTGGATGTGAATTCTCCCTGCCCACTGGGTGTGAGTTTTCCTTGCCCTTTTGTGGGTTCTTCCGAGGATGTTGTAGTCGTAATGATTTGTGCAGTCCTTTGAGACATTTGTGATTTGGGGCTATATAAATAAACATTGATTGATTGATTGATTGAAGTAAAATACAGCACTATGTCATCAGTTTCTGATTTGTTAAATTGTATCACAGTGCAAAAATATTGCTCATTTTTGGTGGTCTTTCTTGAACTTTTTGGAAAAAAAGATATAAAAAAACACTAAAAACTTGTTGAAAAATAAACAAGTGATTCAATTATAAATAAATGTTTTTACACATAGAAGTAATCATCAACTTAAAGTTCCCTCTTTGGGGATTGTAATAGAGATTCATTTGGATTCATGAACTTAATTCTAAACATTTCTTCCCAAAATAAGAAATCGTTAACATCAATATTTATGGAACATGTCCACAAAAAAGTCTAGCTGTCAACATTGTTGCATTTTAATTTTCACAGTTTATGAACTTACATTCATATTTTGTTTAAGTATTATTCAATAAATATATCTATAAAGGATTTGTGAATTGTTGCTATTTTTAAAATATAAAAAAAAATCTCAAGTACCCCCAGGGGTACTCGTACCCCCATTTGAGAACCACTGCCATAGATAATATCTTCATGTTATCTATAATTCTTAAAAACAAATTTTTGCTACGAGTGTTCCATAAAGCACCAACTCAGCAAGTCTAAATAAAATAAATCAAATGTGAGCAAAACCTAAAAGAGTTATAAGCTTTTACCGTGGCAACGATCATAAATGAAGCTTTCAGCTCATACACTGTGTTGACATTTATAGTTATATTTTGATAAAGATGGGGAACAACACGCATACTCATAAACCGTGTGTAAACAGCAAGGGCAGGCAACAAACATGGCAGTAGACACCAAGTTAAATCATGAAATGCAATCTTATCCGCGCATTCTCCACGAGAGTCTTGATACCAATTTCCTTGACTTAGCCACACAAAAAAAACTCGTACACCTCCATGCTTTTCCAGATTTCCATCTGTTTTGTCGTGTAGAATGATATCTGGAGCCCACAATAGTTCTAATTGTTTGGGAACTCCACCGACGAATAATCTTTTATCACTCGACAAATCTTTTTTTTGATAAAGTATAGGGATCTGTTCCATTGCATACTTGGATGATTTGCTCATATTTGCTTTTTTGCAGGAAAATACAGGCCCCTTGTGTACTCCACTAGTGCGCGCGCTGCTTACTGTACAACAGCCACCTTAGCTTTGTTGACCACCACTGTTTTTCACTTCCGGGAAGAAATCACTTGTCGGAATACAAGCACTATTGTGGCAGATAAACAAAAGTTTCAAGCAGTATGTGCAACACCAGAAACAAACGAGGTGATGACTCGCCTGGTAGTGTGTTTCTCCTTCCGTCTGCTCCAATGATGACGTCAAACTCCAGCTCATTGACAGGGTGTGTCCTGGGGTGTACCTCGGCCCTCCAGCCTATCCCTGAGAACAGACACCGTATGTGTAATCTCATGGATATGCAACATAAGAGGAACTGAAGACAATGTTCTTTAACCAAAACATTAATTTCATTTTCCTTTTTGAAAACAGTTTGAACTCACTTTCACTCTCCTGATCTGCAGGAGGTTCAATTAAACCCTTGAATTCCACATTAACATGGATTTCAATTCCCACGAGGAGAGCGACTTTGAGCAACATTAGCTGAAGCTGACGAATACCTACAACACAAAGACAATCATACAATCGCTCCTCCACATAATGCACATCAATCAACAATGTATTTACTACTCACTGATATGATCAATGGCACCGGCGCAGAACTTTCCATGAAACTTCTTGGCCCCAAGGCCTCTGAGGTCCTGAATGGTGAATGGCCAAAGGTGCAACACGTTGTTCCTGGAGAAAGCATCCCTCTTCTCCAACAGCACCACTTTGGCCCCCAGGAAGGCAAGCTCGATGGCTGTTCGCAAGCCACATGGCCCAGCGCCAATGATCAGACACTAACAACAAAAGCAGACACATTTAATATGAATAAACAGTCATACATAACAGTTGGATTTCATTTGGGAACAAAGGGGTCGCTGTTTAAGAGTTTAAAGAGGAACATTATCACAATTTCAAAAGGGTTAAAAACAATAAAAATCAGTTCCCAGTGGCCTGTTGTATTTTTTGAAAATTTTTTCTAAATTTTACCGGTCCCGGAATATCCCTAAATAAAGCTTTAAAGTGCCTTATTTTCGCTATCTTCGAAACCACTATCCATTTCCCTGTGACGTCATACAGGGCTGCCAATACAAACAACATGGCGGTTACCACAGCAAGATATAGCGACATTAGCTCGGATTCAGACTCGGATTTCAGCGGCTTACGCGATTCAACAGATTACGCATGTATTGAAACAGATGGTCGGAATATGGAGGCAGATGGCGAAAATGAAATTGAAGCTATTGAGCGAATAGCTCAATAAAAACGCTATTGACGCTATTCGGCCATAGCGTGGGTGTACCTAATGAAGTGGCCCATAGCATGGCTGCCTTATTAGCATCGCCGGTAAAATGTGCGGACCAAATGATCAGGAATTTCGCATCTTGTGACACTGGAGCAACTTAAATCCGTCGATTGGTAAGTGTTTGTTTCGCATTAAATGTAGGTATCTATTTTCAAATGTACATACAGCTAGCATAAATAGCATGTTAGCATTGATTAGCTGGCAGTCATGCCGTGACCAAATATGTCTGATTAGCACATAAGTCAACAACATCAACAAAACTCACCTTTGTGATTTCGTTGACTTAATTGTTGCAAATGCATCTGCAGGTTATCCATACATCTCTGTGCCATGTCTGTCTTAGCATCGCCGGTCAAATGTGAAAACACTTTGGTACATTCAATGGGGGTCTGGCGGCAGATTTCTTGCCAGTGGTGCAACTTGAATCCCTCCCTGTTAGTGTTGTTACACCCTCCGACAACACACCGACCAGGCATGATGTCTCCAAGGTTCCAAAAAATAGTCAAAAAAAACAGAGCTGACGCCCGGTGTTTGTAATGTGAAAATGAAAATGGCGGGTGTGTTACCTCGGTGACGTCACGTTCTGACGTCATCGCTAAAAGACCCGTAAACAGAAAGGCGTTTAATTTGCCAAAATTCACCCATTTAGAGTTCGGAAATCGGTTAAAAAATATACGTGGTCTTTTTTCTGCAACATCGAGGTATATATTGACGCTTGCATAGGTTTGGTGATAATGTTCCCCTTTAAGTGTCAAGCATCTATTTTAAAAATGTTGTTTTCTTGTCAGTCCTAATAACCTTGACAGTCTCCAAATGTAATATTGGTTTAAGAATTGAGAGATTGATAGAGTGCTGGCAATCGACCTCTCCAGATGTGGAAAAACTACAATAGTAACAGTCATCTTATGTGATGGCGAACATAAAAAAGGTCAATGCGAATTATAATGGTTTCTTCTAAACCCACAACTATCGCCTGTCAGTGTTTAAAACCTGCATGGCTTACCTTAGAGTTGGTACAGGCACGGCCCTTCTTGTACTCCTTTTGGCTGGCCCTCTTGTCTAACTTGGCCCAAAGAGCTTTGGCCTTCCAGTAGTTGAGTTTGGTTTTGAGCTTGTGGTAAAAAACCCTCTGATCAGTGGGCTTGACTTCCAGATGCTCACACAGCTCATGGAAGGCCTTGAGCGTGCCCTTGCATGTGGTCGCCTGGACAAAGTTGTCAAACAAGACATGGGATCGGTTGACCCCTTCTCCTCCAGTTGCACCGACACCTCCATCACCCATGGTCCAGACTCACACCAGGTTGATAGGGCCCTCCACCTCCCCCCCCTACAGGGGTCCCTGAGTCTAACCCCAGCCCTGGATGACGCTGTCTGTTTCTCTCTTCGGTGGAGGGTTCTAACTCCCTGCCTCAGGCATTTTCATTCTGTCAGGGAAGAAAAAGAAATAAACTCAATAAAGTGATGTTTATGTGACATTAAAAAAAAAATCAAAATCCCATGCTAGATTTAGGCTTAAAAGCTGAGAAAGACTTCAGGAGCTAAATAATGTAAATATAATTAAATACAATGTAAACAGCAAAAACTAATCACATTACTGTTTTTTTTGACGGAAGAATAAAGCAAGCCTTGATTATTTTGTTCCAGATCAAGTTACAAGTTAAAAGATGTCCATTATCCACAAACACTACAAAACATGATACAGAATTCTGGTCATAATTCTCTGGTTTTCACACACATGCACACACTTAGGGCCATGAGGTTTTGTTTTAAAGAAATCACACATTATTTTTGCATTATTACTATTATAAGACACATCATTGTCTGCTTATGCTTTAAAGACAATTCTCTCAGCTTTTCATAATGGAACGGGGTACAATTGACAGGGGACTTTGAAAACAATCCATTAAGTCAAGAAACACGGCACACTTGCGAAGACACATAATAAAGACAAGTATTAGAATAATGAATAATTTAAAAAAACAAGCACCAAATATACTGTACATACAGATTAAGTTTTGACCTCATTGCACACATAATAATTGAACCCTAAATGGATATATGTAAAGAGTCAATGAATATTATGTAATACTTAAGATTGTAGGATGTGTTGTTATCTCTGTTACAGTTGTACTGTTGTTGTTGACTTCAGCTGCATCAAGTCTTTATGACTTATGTCTTCTATTTCCTTGTAGTTAAGATGATGCTATCTTAATTGTTTGTCCAGTAGTTCCTTGATGTCTTTGACAAGTATTTAGGCTTCTTCTTCTTGTTTTATGGCAGGTAAGGCTGGGCGATATGGACGAAATAATATATCTCGATATATTTTTAGTTGAACTCGATATTTGATACATATCTCGATAAATTTTCCATTAAAAATATTCATATAAAGATATTCATTTTTGAGCAAAATTCAAAAATGAATGACAACTATACTGTAAACAGTCAGTGGCACTTTTATTAACCACTTCGTCAACACACGTTCTGTGGTCCTACAGACCACATGTGTGAGATCAGCGCCGAGTAAATAACTTAATTGTGCGACTATGATCTTGTTGTTTCAAAATGATTCAACTATACCGGTATATAGTTTAAAACCCTCTCTGTGTGCAAATTTTACAATAGTATTATATTTAAACAACACATTCAGAACATTCGTTCTCAGGACTGGACTGTGCACCTTAACTCCTTTTGCACTATTTTCCTTTTCTTTTCTTCCTATGTTTTGCATATTTATAGACTTTGGCACTGATACCGGAGTTGCTTTTAATCTCATTATACCTGTGTAGTGACAATAAAAGTGTCGGAGGTAGTATTGAACAACAAACCGATGATAGAACAGACACACTTGCCATCTAAACAATACCCCGTTTGTTGACAAGAACAGGCAGCCATCGACGCACATTCAGTCTATTTATGAAGCAGAGGTAACACAACACCAGTGGAAGATTCAAAAGAGCTGCAGTCAAAGCCGACAAACTTCAGCTGCCAGCTTACTAAGCTAACAAAACAGCTCGAGTTGTGCCTGTGACTCGGACAGAGCATGGACTCGCTGACGTCACGCGTTGCCTTTTAAGTTAAATAACCACTGATAGTCACACACACCCTAAATGTGGAGAAACTACCCTCTGCATTTGACCCATCCCCTGGGAGGCGGGGGAGCAGTGAGCAGCAGCGGGGGCCGCGCTCTGGAATCTTTTTGGGTGATTCAACCCCCAATTCCAACCCTTGAAGATGAGTGCCAAGCAGGGAGGTAATGGGTCCCATTTTTTTAGTCTTATGTATGACTAGGCCGAAAAGGCGCACGCATACACTGAAACTTCGCTTAACTGCATTCGTTTGTTTTTTTAAGTTACGTATTGATTACATTATTGAGTAATTGATTACATATATTAAATATTAATGATGTTACTAATTCAATTACTCTTTTAGTAAAGTAACAAGTAACTATGATTAATGACTTGAAAAACCTCTAAAGGCCTTAGTGGCCACATGCGTGGACAGCACATTTTAGCTCTTATTTCCAAAATTGTGTAGACTACTGAATTGGGGTCTTATGCCGCTTATGTGGACAGTTATACTGCCACCTGGTGGTGTCAGAAGAGTATAACATACAATGGAATTTGGAAAAAAAATATAAAAATAAAAATTAGCATGTCACTACAAATGAAGTACACGTTTGTGTACTTATGGACTAAGTACATCATATCAAAAGATGATTTTTAGTTTCTATTCTAATTAGGGTCCAATAAGCCCAAATAGTAAAGAGAAATACAAAAAAAAGCATGTAAACAAACAGCTTGGGCCTTAAGAGGTTAAAGGTATTTTGTAGAACACAGCCTGTCACACAGCATCAAGAAGCAGTTGGCAGTTGTGTGTTCCTGGCTAAAATCTTAGTGTGTATGTTCTATAACAATTTTTACTTCTAAAAACACCAAAGGTCAATTATTTCCATTTGCTGTTGACCTTTAAAAATGGCACTTTATTTCCCATTTTGTTCTTCTGTGTTTTTGTTAGCTGAAGAATTGATTATAGATAAATGTTTTTTTTTTTAAGAAAATAGATGATATTTGACCTTTCTTATATTAATTTCAAATCTTTTATTCTTTTTTCTTATCTCAAAACATCTCTAAATTTGGGATCCTATTATGCCAAACCTACTTTTCGTACCTGTTTTTGTGTATTTAGAACCCCCAACAGTCCCAAATTTTGAAATCTCAGCATGGTGTGGATATTTAATTATGTCAAAGGATATTTCCATTAATGGGTTAGTTTATGAGCCAAACTATATCGGGATATGAGCTTTGGTCCATATCGCCCAGCCTTACACTGTTCTCTATGTTTGAGTGTTAAAGTAGGCCTTATGATGGTATTAATCAGGGGTGTCAAACGTACTGCCCGAGGGCCAGATCAGGCCCGCAGAATGAGTTTGCCAAGTATAGAAATTAACTTGAAATTTTCAAATGAAAGAAACAGCTGTTCTAAATGTGCCCACTGGATGTTGCAATCGCAATTCTTTGTATCTTTGTAGATAGATAGATAGATAGATAGATAGATAGATAGATAGATAGATAGATAGATAGATAGATAGATAGATAGATAGATAGATAGATAGATAGATAGATAGATAGATAGATAGTACTTTATTGATTCCTTCAGGAAAATTAAAATTCCAGCAGCAGTGTACAGAGTTGAGATCAATTTAAATAAAAGTAAAAAGTAAAAAATTGGAGTTTAAAAGGAAACACAATAGAGAAATATTACAATAAGAATAAAAACTAAAAAGCAACAATGTTGCTGCTACATATGTACAAAATAAACCACATTATAGTACATCAGTTGAGGAACATTATCAAAACTACATAAAAAAAACATCCTGTAATTTGATTGACAATTTTTTTATCCTAATAGATTGAAAATGAACACCAATGAGTTGACTGATAAAAATCCTAACATAATTTATTCAGAAAACATAAATAACGACAAATAAAGATCAAATACCATTAACCGCAACAAGTAAGTGTAAAAAAAACATTATGATTTGTACAATTTCAGGATGTGCTTGTTCTATTTATAAACAGAAAAAATAATCTGAAGTTGTCCTTATTTTTAAGTTATTGTGCCACCCGGAAAAGGGTGGAGTGCCATCTCCGGGTTGGGGAGGAGACCCTGCCCCAAGTGGAGGAGTTCAAGTACCTAGGAGTCTTGTTCACGAGTGGGGGAAGAGTGGATCGTGAGATCGACAGGCGGATCGGTGCGGCGTCTTCAGTAATGCGGACGTTGTATCGATCCGTTGTGGTGAAGAAGGAGCTGAGCCGGAAGGCAAAGCTCTCAATTTACCGGTCGATCTACGTTCCCATCCTCACCTATGGTCATGAGCTTTGGGTCATGACCGAAAGGATAAGATCACGGGTACAAGCGGCCCAAATGAGTTTCCTCTCCCTTAGAGATAGGGTGAGAAGCTCTGCCATCCGGGAGGAACTCAAAGTAAAGCCGCTGCTCCTTCACATCGAGAGGAGCCAGATGAGGTGGTTCGGGCATCTGGTCAGGATGCCACCCGAACGCCTCCCTAGGGATGTGTTTAGGGCACGTCCAGCTGGTAGGAGGCCACGGGGAAGACCCAGGACACGTTGGGAAGACTATGTCTCCCGGCTGGCCTGGGAACGCCTCGAGATCCCCCGGGAAGAGCTAGACGAAGTGGATGGAGATAAGGAAGTCTGGGCTTCCCTGCTTAGGCTGCTGCCCCCGCGACCCGACCTCGGATAAGCGGAAGATGATGGATGGATTGATGGATGGATGTGCCATCATTTTACCAGTCCGGCCCACTTGGGAGTATATTTTCCCCCGATCTAAAATGACTTTGACACCCCTAGTATTAATATACTGTATATGAGTGCACATGTGTGCCTTGTTTGAGTGTTAAAAAGGACATTTTGATATTTGGGACATGTCATACTGCTACTAAATGTGTTTTTGTGCTACAAATACAGTTCTTTGGTACTAATGAATGATTGCATGTTCCACTGACTACCTCATTGCAGCTGTCACATAATCCTGTTGGGTTCATTTTTTTATCAGGTGAAATGTCTTATTCAGTCTGGTGTGTCCTAATTTAACGCGTGATATAATTATTTCTTAACCTCTGTTCGACTAGATTAAAAGTTGGCGCTGAAAGTGTCCTGAATTTCCCCCTGCTTCCTCAACTCGTGTCCCTTCTTTCTTTGGTGGCATTTGCTAGTTATTCCTACATGCAAGAGCCATGCATAAGTTAAGGAAAGTGGAATTACTTCCACAATATTACCTGTGCATTATCATCTTCAAGCACTTGTTGCGAGAAGCTGAATCTGCATGTTTTGAGGTGAACATAACCGAACCTTCCAGTATTTAGGCATTTCACCTAAATACGTCATCGCATAGTTAAAAACTAACTGAAGCGTAACACTATCTCGATAGTCGACACCGGAATTATGCCGTGGGTGACAGTACCTCATTTTGTACCACTAAATCAATTAATCTTCAAAATAAGGCACTGTTATCTGCTTAGTTTTTTTAGTTAACCTACCGTTAACCTAACGACAGGTGCCATTATGGTACCCATTTTTTATACGCCTTCTTAGGTATCAAAGTTTACTTAATACAGTAGCCCTTAATCGCAAATGTCTCAAAGGGCTGCACAAACCACAACGGCATCCTCTGCTCAGATCCCACATCACGGCAAGACAAAATTCAACCCAATGGGAACAACGAAAAACCTTGGAAGGGATCGCAGATGTGTTCCCTTGTTTGTGTTTTCCTTTACTACTGACATGACAGGAATGTCTTCATGGGATTTATGCTCTCAGCATGAGTTTGCAAAGTGTATCAAGGCAAAAAAGAGAAATAAAAAAATGCTCAGAAAAAAAACAAAGCAAAACTGATGATTATCATGTTTATCAACAAGACAGAATCTAGTCTTACAACACTGACAGTGACAATAGTTCAACAATTTGGTTCATTTCACTGAAAATTCCCCGTAACCATTTACAAGTAGAAATAATCACCAGAACCTACACCAGGATAAGACAGTTTAAGAAAAATAAATTATATATTTTTTTCTATGTTTAGATATATTAAAGGCCTACTGAAAGCCACTACTAGCGACCACACAGTCTGATAGTTTATATATCAATGATGAAATATTAACATTGCAACACATGACAATACGGCCGCTTTAGTTTACTAAATTGCAATTTTACATTTCCCGCGAGGTATCCTGTTGAAAACGTCCAGCACCACTCACGGCTAAAAGTTGTCTCTTTTCATCGCATAATTACACAGTGTTTTGGACATCTGTGTTGCTGAATCTTTTGCATTTTGTTCAATTAATAATGGAGACTATAAAGAAGAATGCTGTCGGTGGAAAGCGGTGGATTGCAGCTGCCTTTAGCAACCTAAAAACAGCCGGTGTTTCTTTGTTTGTTGTGAAGCTTTAACACAGAGCGATTAAGCGAACATGTTTCTCTACCACATGTTAACCAATTGTGATATTAAGTCGGCTCTTACCGGAGACTTGAGCGGATTATGCGACCTCCTGCAGCTGTCAAAAAGGCAGCTGTGATTTTGGCTCCTCCATTGGCTTCTCTCAGAGACACTGAGACACGCTACTAACACAATAAGCAGATAAGGGATTTTCCAGAATTATCCTAGTAAATGTGTCTAACATCTGAATCGCTCCCACTGCCGCCGCCTGGAGCCGTCGCCTTTTCTTTTTTTTTAGTGCTTCATTCTAACTTTCCTCATCCACAAATCTTTCATCCTCGCTCAAATTAATGGGGAAATCGTCACTTTCTCGGTCCAAATTGCTCTTGCTGCTGGTGGCTATGATTATAAACAATGTTCAGATGTGAGGAGCCCTACAACCCGTGATGTCACACGCACATCGTCTGCTACTTCCGGTAAAGGCAAGGCTTTTTTATTAGCGACCAAAAGTTGCAAACTTTATGGTGGATGTTCTCTACTAAATCCTTTCAGCAAAAATATGGCAATATCGCGAAATGATCAAGTATGACATATAGAATGGACCTGCTATCCCCGTTTAAATAAGAAAATCTCATTTCAGTAGGCCATTCAGTCTCTATTCCGATAACATCAACTGTGCTTTTTTCTTTTTTTAAACCAAAAAATATAAGTACACTACAACGAGCAGGTGTTAACAGGAGTTTAAAAGAACCGATTTATTAAACACCTCAACTGGGAATGTCCCGCTTTAAGAGTGTTTTTAGAAAAGAACTGTCCCTCTGCTGGATGTTATCCCTTAAGTTACATACAAAAATTGGAGTCAAAAGCATCCCCGCCATCAATTGGTGTCGCAAATGTCACAATTAACCCCGAAAACAGTTGGTCTTACTCGCTAGCATTGGCTTAGAGCTAAAGATCGACATAACTTTATTTTACAACCATGGGAAGGAAGCAGTAAGTGTGAGAGACAGTGATGAGAAGAAGAAGTGGATGATAGTCATTAAATTAAGAAATTCTTAATTCTTTAGATGAGACTGGAGGTATGAATAGTGTCCTGTGTTGGGTAACATAACCAATTACAGCATTTTCATCATTGAGTCAAATCTTGGGCAAATTGTCTTCCATACAATAAATGCCCACGCTTAAACTAAAAATGGCGGACGTTTGCAACTCAGTCTGGGTAGATTTTGAACATAATTGTATAATTCGTTTGGAGGAATAGATAGGAAGGCAAGATTGTTTTATAAATATCTCCACAATGCCTCCACACTTCGATTAAATTTTTTTAGGACTTATGCAGATCCAAAATGCACAACAGCAGGTACCAATGGGTAAGAAAAGTTGGTTTTGCAGGCTAGGGCTCCTCTAATTAGTGACAATGCGTCACATTGTCCGTGTACTGCCCCTACTCTAATAGGTTCATCCAAAAGAGAGAGTTTATGGAGTTGTTGGTGTATTTGTAAAGTTAAAGACAAAGAAAATAGGGAAAATGTTATCATAAATGAAGGCTGATTAAGGTATCCTGACCAAACAAAGCACTTCTTTTTGGTAAGTTTGAATCGGTCAAATCAAAAGCTTTGGAAAATACCCTGTCAACTCACAGTTACGAGAAAACCAATCCTTTCCGTGTGCTGCTTTTGTCAACACAACCATAAATGTAGTGTTTATGGCACAGTTACGGCAAAAACAGGCAATAAATCTAACACACTTTATGTTGACAAAATGACATAATGCTGACATTCACAGTCCAAAATTCTATACCATTTGAATAAAGGAATCACAGAGATGGACAAGAATCAATTGTAAAGCATGCAAAAGTTGCCAAAATGTGTATTCCGCAGTTACGGAGACTGCAATAAAAAGCCATAAACCATGCTACGTCCTCATGGTTGGCATATTAGCTACCAGGTTGCCCTTTATCTGGGGATAGGTTGATTGGCAACACTAAATTGGCCCTAGTGTGTGAACGAGAGTGTGAATGTTCTCTATCGGTGGTGGCAACTTGTCCCGGGTGTATCCCGCCTTCCATCCGAATGCAGCTGAGATAGGCTCCAGTATCCCCCGCGACCCCAAAAGGGACAAGCAGCTGAAAATGGATGGATGGATATGATAGCGATAAAATGCAATTTGTGAAGAGACCATACAGTAATGCTAATCTGCGGGCATAAATCCAAATGTTAAAAAACACTTAAAGATTAAAGGTTTATGCAAAACTGTGAGGCTAAGTAATCAAACATTAATAGTGAATAAGAAGTTTAGTCAATCTGTAAATGAAAAGTGACAGTGAAAGTAATGAATGATTGGAAAAAATGCGAAAAAAATTTAACCGAAAAAGAATGTTAATCAATGAACAGTATTTATGTCGTGTATTGTAGTGTATTTCATATCAATGTAGTATCAAATTATATGAGAAACGATTAAAAAATGGTTAACAATATAACTGATGTCTTGAAATATAATTATAAATTTTATATTCATTCCTCCAATTAAAATTTAATGTTTTTATCAAGCTAAAATGTCTGGAATGTTAAAGTCTTAACATTGTGACAATAAGATTAAGAAGTGTATTTTTACTATGATTAATAAACATTTCTAAAAAGAGACATTATGAGTGGGTTTTACAGAAGGATGTGAGCTAATGCAATAATAAATTAAACATATGCAGAATCTGCAAAATGATTTTTCAGATGTTTTCAGTGTAAAATGTGTAAAACAGTATATTTTTTTACAATGAATTTAATAATTTTTGCAACATAACTCAAAGTTGTAAATGGATTTTTGATTACATTTTCCATCCATCCATCCATCCATCTTCTTCCGCTTATCCGAGGTCGGGTCGCGGGGGCAACAGCCTAAGCAGGGAAACCCAGACTTCCCTTTACCCAGCCACTTCCCGGGGGATCCCGAGGCGTTCCCAGGCCAGCCGGGAGACATAGTCTTCCCAACGTGTCCTGGGTCTTCCCCGTGGCCTCCTACCGGTTGGACGTGCCCTAAACACCTCCCTAGGGAGGCGTTCGGGTGGCATCCTGACCAGATGCCCGAACCACCTCATCTGGCTCCTCTCGATGTGAAGGAGCAGCGGCTTTACTTTGAGTTCCTCCCGGATGGCAGAGCTTCTCACCCTATCTCTAAGGGAGAGACCTGGAAACTCATTTGGGCCGCTTGTACCCGTGATCTTATCCTTTCGGTCATGACCCAAAGCTCATGACCATAGGTGAGGATGGGAACGTAGATCGACCGGTAAATTGAGAGCTTTGCCTTCCGGCTCAGCTCCTTCTTCACCACAACGGATCGGTACAACGTCCGCATTACTGAAGACGCTGCACCGATCCACCTGTCGATCTCACCATCCACTCTTCCCTCACTCGTGAACAAGACTCCTAGGTACTTGAACTCCTCCACTTGGGGCAGGGGCTCCTCCCCAACCCGGAGTTGGCACTCCACCCTTTTCCGGGCGAGAACCATGGACTCGGACTTTGAGGTGC
Source organism: Nerophis ophidion (assembly GCF_033978795.1). Classification (NCBI taxonomy): domain Eukaryota; kingdom Metazoa; phylum Chordata; class Actinopteri; order Syngnathiformes; family Syngnathidae; genus Nerophis; species Nerophis ophidion. The sequence continues at coordinate 58,841,204 of NC_084622.1, read as the reverse complement.
TGATTCTCATTCCGGTCGCTTCACACTCGGCTGCGAACCGATCCAGTGAGAGCTGAAGATCCCGGTCAGATGAAGCCATCAGGACTACATCATCTGCAAAAAGCAGAGACCTAATCCCGCGGCCACCAAACCGGAACCCCTCAACGCCTTGACTGCGCCTAGAAATTCTGTCCATAAAAGTTATGAACATTTTACATTTTAAGAATATAAAAAAAAAAAAAAATCCACGTATCTACAAAAAACACACTTCTCCCACAGGTTTCCTTCTCTATTCCTCCCTTTAATAGCGTTCCACAACCCCACTTTGCACGTACTGTGTTTTGTCATGGCATTATTGTGAGGATTTTGAAATTTACAAAATGTTGAGAATGGTAATCAATCTAATAAAAAAAAATAGAGCAACCCCAACTCAAACCCAATCCTAGTGTAACAATACTTAAGATAGGAATTTAAGACATACATATACAATACTTATAACTGTGCAATATTGTAAAAAAAAAAAAAGAAAATAAATAAAGGCAACAGTATCGATAATAATGTTTGTTTTTTATCCCAAAATGCCAATACTATCTTAGCTGCATTCGGGCGGAAGGCGGGATACACCCTGGACAAGTCACCACCTCATCACAGGGCCAACACAGATAGACAGACAACATTCACACACTAGGGCCAATTTAGTGTTGCCAATCAACCTATCCCCAGGTGCATGTCTTTGGAAGTGGGAGGAAGCCGGAGTACCCGGAGGGAACCCACGCATTCACGGGGAGAACATGCAAACTCCACACAGAAAGATCCCGAGCCTGGATTTGAACCCAGGACTGCAGGTCCTTCGTATTGTGAGGCGGACGCACTAACCCCTTGTTCACCGTGCTGCCCTTATCCCAAAATGTGTTATTATTTTTTTTATTTTAATATATATTTGTTTAAATATTATATTTCAAAATGTATTATTTTGAAAAAATAAATAAAAGGCAAAAAAATGTAGTCAATCCCAGTAAACCTTACCATGAAAGCGGCTGACAAAAATGGTACTCCTATCACCCAGAAAGGGACAGTATTTTTTTTTGTTTTGTTTCTGATGTATCAAATCATGCTTTATTCTAAAAATAAATCTCAAAATTAGGCCACTGGGTCAAAAATTCCACTGCACCAACTATGACCAATTAAAATTAGAAATAAACTACCAAAAATTGAACTCTAGGCAAAGTAATTCTTTGTCATTATATCCATCCATTTTCTACCGCTTATTCCCTTTTGGGGTCGCGGGGGGCGCTGGCGCCTATCTCAGCTACAATCGGGCGGAAGGCGGGGTACACCCTGGACAAGTCGCCACCTCATCGCAGGGCCAACACAGATAGACAGACAACATTCACACACTAGGGACCATTTAGTGTTGCCAATCAACCTATCCCCAGGTGCATGTCTTTGGAAGTGGGAGGAAGCCGGAGTACCCGGAGGGAACCCACACATTCACGGGGAGAACATGCAAACTCCACACAGAAAGATCCCGAGCCTGGATTTGAACCCAGGACTGCAGGACCTTCGTATTGTGAGGCAGACACACTAACCCCTCTGCCACCGTGAAGCCCTATTTGTCATTATAGTGTAACACTTATTTTAAAGGTGTAAAAAAACGACATTGTTTCAGTTGATACAAGAACAAGCAGAATGCAATGAGGGATCCGAAGGGTTCAGGATGCCACACTCGAACCACAGACGTGCTAAAACGTTGTACCCACCACAGTGTATAAAATAGCTGCGATGACTGTGTGCATTGGTGTGCATCCTTAAATGGCGTTGTGTTCTGCCAGGCTGATGCCCTGAGGGCACCCTGCAGATGAAGTGCCCCGTAGTGACTCTTTCATTCATCTTTCGGTTAACAGCAGGGTGATCATCTCTTAAAAGCTTTACACTTTCACTGAAAGAGAGTTTGTCGTACAATATTAGAGCCATGCAATGTGTTTGAGACTACACCCAGTTGTTGGTTTAAGAAATAGTTTAACTACTAATTCAGCCCAGGGTGTAGTCTATTTATATACTGCATGCAGTCGTTCACACTAAAAAAAAAAATAGGCCTCACCATAGACATGGCCGAAGGTCTATATTGCGATATACAGTCGTGGTCAAAACCTTGTAAAGAACATAATGTCATGGCTGTCTTGAGTTTCCAATAATTTCGAAAATTTTTTGTTATAATGATTGGAGCACATACTTGTTGGTCACAAACAACATTCATGAAGTTTGGTTCTTTTACGATTTTGTTATGGGTTCTACTGAAAATGTGAGCAAATCTGCTGGGTCAAACGTAGACATACAGCAATGTTCATATTTGGTTACATGTCCTTGGCAAGTTTCAATGCAATAAGGTGCTTTTGGTAGCCATCCACAAGCTTCTGGCCAGTGTCTGGTTGAATTTTTTATCAATCCTCTTGATAAAATTGGTGCAGTGCAGCTAAATTTGTTGGTTTTCTGACATGGACTTGTTTCTTCAACATTGTCCACATGTTTAAGTCAAGACTTTGGGAAGGCCATTCTAAAACCTTAATTCTAGCCTGATTTAGCCAGTCCTGTTGGAACACCCAACTGCGCCCAGGACCCAACCTACACTCTAATTTAGGTTGTCCTGAAGAATTTGGAGGTAATCCTCCTTTTTCTTTGTTCCATTTACTCTCTGTAAAGCACCAGTTCCATTGGCAGCAAAACAGGCCCAAAGCATAATTCTACCACCACCATGCTTGACGGTAGGTGTGGTGTCCCTAGGATTAAAGGCCTCACCTTTCCTCGTCCAAACAGTTAAATTTTTGTTTCATCTGACATCACATGGACAAAGATAAGACCTTCTGGTGGTCAAATGAAACAAAAATTGAGCTGTTTGGCCACAACAATTGCTACTACGGATGATTTGATCAAAAATTCCCTAAAACAGCCCACTACCTATAATATAGGTTTTTTAAACATAAGATCATTGTCTCCCAAAACGTTGTTAGTTAATGATATTATCAGAGACAACAATCTTAACGTCATCGGTCTCAGTGAAACCTGGCTTAAACCAAACGACTTTTTTGCGCTAAATGAGGCATGTCCTCCTAACTTTACACATGCGCATATTGCCCGTCCGCTTAAAAGGGGTGGGGGGGTTGCACTAATATACAACGAAAACTTTAACCTTAGTCCTAACATAAATAATAAATATAAATCGTTTGAGGTGCTTACTATGAGGTCTGTCACACCGCTGCCTCTACACCTGGCTGTTATCTACCGCCCCCCAGGGCCCTGTTCGGACTTTATCAATGAATTCTCAGAGTTCGTTGCTGATCTAGTGACACACGCCGATAATATAATCATAATGGGGGACTTTAATATCCATATGAATACCCCATCGGACCCACCGTGCGTAGCGCTCCAGACTATAATTGATAGCTGTGGTCTCACACAAATAATAAATGAACCCACGCATCGCAACGGTAATACGATAGACCTAGTGCTTGTCAGGGGTATCACCGCTTCCAAAGTTACGATACTCCCGTATACTAAAGTATTGTCCGATCATTACCTTATAAAATTCGAGGTTCAGACGCATGTTCGTCAAACTAATAATAATAATAACTGCTATAGCAGCCGCAACATTAATACGGCCACAACGACAACTCTTGCTGACCTACTGCCCTCGGTAATGGCACCATTCCCAAAGTATGTGGGCTCTATTGATAACCTCACTAACAACTTTAACGACGCCCTGCGCGAAACCATTGATAACATAGCACCGCTAAAGTTAAAAAAGGCTCCAAAAAAGCGCACCCCGTGGTTTACAGAAGAAACTAGAGCTCAGAAATTATTATGCAGAAAGCTGGAACGCAAATGGCGCACGACTAAACTTGAGGTGCACCATCAAGCATTTAGTGATGGTTTAATAACTTATAAACGCATGCTTACCTTAGCTAAAGCTAATTATTACTCAAATCTCATCCACCGTAATAAAAACGATCCTAAATTTTTGTTTAGTACGGTAGCATCGCTTACCCAACAAGGGACTCCTTCCAGTAGCTCCACCCACTCAGCTGATGACTTTATGCAATTCTTTAGTAAGAAAATTGAAGTCATTAGAAAGGAGATTAAAGACAATGCGTCCCAGCTACAACGGGGTTCTATTAACACTGACACGATTGTATATACGGCGGATACTGCCCTCCAAAATAGTTTCTCTCGTTTTGAGGAAATAACATTAGAGGAATTGTTACAACGTGTAAATGGAATAAAACAAACAACATGTTTACTTGACCCTCTTCCTGGGAAACTGATCAAGGAGCTCTTTGTATTATTAGGTCCATCAGTGCTAAATATTATAAACTTATCACTTTCCTCGGGCACTGTTCCCCTAGCATTCAAAAAAGCGGTTATTCATCCTCTTCTTAAAAGACCTAACCTCGATCCTGACCTCATGGTAAACTACCGACCGGTGTCTCACCTTCCCTTTATTTCAAAAATCCTCGAAAAAATTGTTGCGGAGCAGTTAAATGAACACTTAGCGTCTAACAATCTATGTGAAACCTTTCAATCCGGTTTCAGGGCAAATCACTCGACGGAGACAGCCCTCGCAAAAATGACTAATGATCTATTGCTAACGATGGATTCTGATGCGTCATCTATGTTGCTGCTCCTCGATCTTAGCGCTGCTTTCGATACCGTCGATCATAATATTTTATTAGAACGTATCAAAACACGAATTGGTATGTCAGACTTAGCCCTGTCTTGGTTTAACTCTTATCTTACTGATAGAATGCAGTGTGTCTCCCATAACAATGTGACCTCGGACTACGTCAAGGTAACGTGTGGAGTTCCCCAGGGTTCGGTCCTTGGCCCTGCACTCTTCAGCATCTACATGCTGCCGCTAGGTGACATCATACGCAAATACGGTGTTAGCTTTCACTGTTATGCTGATGACACCCAACTCTACATGCCCCTAAAGCTGACCAACACGCCGGATTGTAGTCAGCTGGAGGCGTGTCTTAATGAAATTAAACAATGGATGTCCGCTAACTTTTTGCAACTCAATGCCAAAAAAACGGAAATGCTGATTATCGGTCCTGCTAGACACCGAACTCTATTTAATGATACAACTCTAACATTTGACAACCAAACAATTAAACAAGGCGACACGGTAAAGAATCTGGGTATTATCTTCGACCCAACTCTCTCCTTTGAGGCACACATTAAAAGCGTTACTAAAACGGCCTTCTTTCATCTCCGTAATATCGCTAAAATTCGCTCCATTCTGTCCACTAAGGACGCTGAGATCATTATCCATGCGTTTGTTACGTCTCGCCTCGACTACTGTAACGTATTATTTTCGGGTCTCCCCATGTCTAGCATTAAAAGATTACAGTTGGTACAAAATGCGGCTGCTAGACTTTTGACAAGAACAAGAAAGTTTGATCACATTACGCCTGTACTGGCTCACCTGCACTGGCTTCCTGTGCACTTAAGATGTGACTTTAAGGTTTTACTACTTACGTATAAAATACTACACGGTCTAGCTCCATCCTATCTTGCCGATTGTATTGTACCATATGTCCCGGCAAGAAATCTGCGTTCAAAGGATTCCGGCTTGTTAGTGATTCCCAAAGCCCAAAAAAAGTCTGCGGGCTATAGAGCGTTTTCCGTTCGGGCTCCAGTACTCTGGAATGCCCTCCCGGTAACAGTTCGAGATGCCACCTCAGTAGAAGCATTTAAGTCTCACCTTAAAACTCATTTGTATACTGTAGCCTTTAAATAGACTCCCTTTTTAGACCAGTTGATCTGCTGTTTCTTTTCTTTTTCTTCTATGTCCCACTCTCCCCTGTGGAGGGGGTCCGGTCCGATCCGGTGGCCATGTACTGCTTGCCTGTGTATCGGCTGGGGACATCTCTGCGCTGCTGATCCGCCTCGACATCTCTGCGCTGCTGATCCGCCTCCGCTTGGGATGGTTTCCTGCTGGCTCCGCTGTGAACGGGACTCTCGCTGCTGAGTTGGAACCGCTTTGGACTGGACTCTCGCGACTGTGTTGGATCCATTGTGGATTGAACTTTCACAGTATCATGTTAGACCCGCTCGACATCCATTGCTTTCCTCCTCTCTAAGGTTCTCATAATCATTATTGTCACAGACGTCCCACTGGATCATTATTGTCACCGATGTCCCACTGGGTGTGAGTTTTCCTTGCCCTTATGTGGGCCTACCGAGGGTGTCGTGGTGGTTTGTGCAGCCCTTTGAGACACTAGTGATTTAGGGCTATATAAGTAAACATTGATTGATTGATTGAACACCCAGCAATATGTTTGGAGGAGAAAAGGTGAGGTCTTTAATCTTTTGATTATCATTATCAAGTATTCGGAAATGGCTAAACCTGTGAGTAGCTAATCTGGCTAGCTGTTAAGATAGCTAGAAAAATTCAAAATATAAGTGCCTAGTAAAGCTAAAAAACTGCAGACAGAACCGCGGTTCGGGTAGAAAGTATGCAGTTAGTAAAAAAAAATGAACAAGTTCATTAAGAGTCTAGAGACATGTTACAATATAAAGACTAGGGATGTCCCGATACAACTTTTTCACTTCCGATACGATACCGATACGATACCGATATTGTAGCCTTGAGTATTTGCCGATACCGATATCAATACGATACGATATAGGCACGAATCATACATATATTTATTCCTTATTTTGTTTTGTAGAATGTTGGAAAAGGCTTGATAAAGTGATGTTACTGTTACTGATGTTGTAGTGTTAAAACAGAAAACAATAGTCAGCAAGAGTAGGTATAGGAAAAACTGACCCATTTATTATTAACCAATTGGTTACATAAATTTTAACCTTCAACATAAGAGTATTACCTCAACAAATCCAATAAAAACAAAATGTTATATTTAAAGTGCAAAATAACCACTAATACCAACATAATTATACAATTGAAAAGAATAAATTAAAAATAAATTAGAAGACCCTGAAAAATTACCTAAATAAATCCAATAAAAAAATAAAAAAACGTTTTAAAGTGCAAACAATTCAAGTTCACTTGAGTTATTTTTTTACTGTCAGCATATGTTGGAAACAACTGTGGGCAGGGACAAAAACCACAAAAACAACACAATATTGTCCACTGTCCAACTGCTCTAAATTAAGAGTTCACAGCTCCAGTTTCACTGACTGACTATACCCAAAACAATGTAGTAATTACTCTTAGTCTTCACTGAAGAATAGTGTAAACACAATAAACATATCACTCTAATAACAATAGCATAAAACAAATAATAATCAGTCAGTGCTGACTACCCTTACTACTCCTCCTCCTCCTTCTCCACTTTCTGCTGTCCGAGCATAATGTGGAGATTTTTTTTAAGAAGATAAGCATTTCGGCATGCTGTTAGTTAAAATACTTCCACACAGCCGACATCAATCAATCAATCAATCAATCAATGTTTACTTATATAGCCCTAAATCACTAGTGTCTCAAAGGGCTGCACAAACCACCACGACATCCTCGGTAGGCCCACATAGGGGCAAGGAAAACTCACACCCAGTGGGACATTGGTGACAATGATGACTATGAGAACCTTGGAGAGGAGGAAAGCAATGGATGTCAAGCGGATCTAACATGATACTGTGAAAGTTCAATCACTACACTTTGCTGAGCCACGCATTGTCGTTGTTGTGATCACGTGGGCTGTGCATGCTGGATCAGAGACGCTCTTCTTCTGCGGCCGCCACCAACGTTAATTAAGGGACATTTCCGCCACCTACTGTGTTGGAGTGTGATCAAACCAGTCACCTATTATAGAAGTGCTGCAGCGGCAAATGGACAGCTTATATCGGAGCGCTTATATCGGAGTTTTTAGATTCAGTCCGATAAAATCCGATATTCACTTTTTTGGCTAATATCAGACCGATTTCCGATATCAATATCAGATCGGGACATCCCTAATAAAGACTGTTAGTGTGTCAGCATTGTTGCGGCGAGAAGTGCACAAAACGTAAGGACGGCTCGATACTTAACTTGATGATGTTGACATTGACGGTAATATCAGTACATGGTGGATACTAGAGTTGGGGGAAATCATTGAATTTGTAGATGCATTGCAACTTGGATAGAGCCGATGGTAAAATCGATTAGTAAAAGCCAATAATCAATTATTTATTTCTTGCAAAAAAAGTAATGCAAACAGTTCTACATCTGCAGTGAGCCACCAACCCAAGAGATCCTACCAGCTCCTTTATTTTAATGCGCTTATGTTCCAGTATTGCACACAAGTTCGTTAATTTAATACATGGAAATGAATTCAACTGTTTCTTAATACAAATACACTGTTTTTTAAAAGTTGCAAGTGATGAATGCTTATAAATAAACATGAATTAAAGATGCACCAATAATGGATTTTTAATCGAATTGTAACTCCTGAATCGTAATCCAATCGTGTGGTGCCCAAGGATTCCCACCAACTCATCGATACTCGAATGAATAGGTCAATATTTTTATTTTCTTATATTAATTTACTTGTTGTTAATGTTCATGTTTACAAATCCAAGAATAATTTTCTTGGACATAAAAGAACTGAGGTCAAAAAAGATTTCAATGCATAAAAACAGTAGTTTTGTTTAGTTATTGTGTACTATTGACTGTTTTGCGGAAAGAATAGTAAAAAGAAAAAAAAGTAACTAGTTAAAATTGTCTTTTGATGTTGTTAAACTGTCCATAGCACTCACCATAAATAACTGAACATTGTACAATTATACATGTGATCGGTATCGTTATCGGTCGATCTCACTCATTAATTAATGATCAATATAGTAATCTGCAGCATAAATCCATGATCAGAACATCCCATTTTTTATTGGTTCTGAATTAGTAGAATTTAATGAAACAGTATCAGGACAAGTATTAAGAACATTTTCTGTGGACAGTTTTGTGAGGGCCCCTTTCTGTCTCAGTCTGTCTATGACAGTAAAAAATCCAAGATTACACTGGGAAGTAGACAAAAAACAACCCAGACACTCCAAAATCTTGAATACAATCTGACAAGAAGAGTTTTTAGGGAAACTCTTTCATAAACTGTAAAGTACAATTGTACTTCCTTCCTGTGCAGTGACCACATGGCCAAATACTTGAGTCTATATAATGTATTTTCCAATTACAAGAATTACACATCCCTGCGGACTCTCATTGCCCCCACCCTTTCCTTTCCAAAAATAGTACTTTAGTGTATAACTGTGACCTACTGTGTGTGCTAGTCTTAGGAATTACGTAAAAATTTATAGGCAATAATCAACATTTTATTTCCAAATTCTAAAAAAATCCTGTACCCAGAACAGGATAACCAGTTAAAAACTATGTGTTTTATAAAAATAGTGAAGTGAAGTGAATTATATTTATATAGCGCTTTTCTCAAGTGACTTAAAGCGCTTTACAAAGTGAAACCCAATATCTAAGTTACATTTAAACCAGTGTGGGTGGCACTGGGAGCAGGTGGGTAAAGTGTCTTGCCCATGAATTGATTAACGTGGACCCCGACTTAAACAAGTTGAAAAACTTATTGGGGTGTTACCATTTAGTGGTCAATTGTACGGAATATGTACTGTACTGTCCAATCTACTAATAAAAGTATCAATCAATCAATCAATCAAAGGACACAACGGCGGTGACTAGGATGGCGGAAGCGGGAATCGAACCTGTAACCCTCATGTTGCTGGCACGGCCGAGCTACGCTGCCCAGCATGTTAGCGTAGATTAGCGTAGCATGTTAGCATCGATTAGCTGGCAGTCACGCCGCAACCAAATATGTCTGATTAGCACATAAGTCAACATCAACAAAACGTAATACAAGTGTGGATGGCACATCTTCCTCAGAGCTACGTGGTCCTGGATTTGAATCTTAACTTGGGCTTCCCTGTGTGGAGTGTTTTTATATATATATATATATATATATATATATATATATATATATATATATATATATATATATATATATATATATATATATATATACATGCATTTTTTTTGCACAAAAACGATTTTGTGCATTCCATGTAATGACTCTGTAGGACTGGGCGATAAATTGATTTGAAATAAATCGAACAAATGACTGCAGGCTTCAAAGATTGTTCATCTCTGCGCTGCTGACCCGTCTCCGCTCGAAATGGTCTCCTGCTGGCCCCACTATGGACTGGACGCTCACTATTATGTTAGATCCACTATGGACTGGACTTTCACAATATTATGTTAGACCCACTCGACATCCATTGTATGATCCATCTGCGGTCATCTCCAAGGTTTCTCATAGTCATTCACATCGACTTCCTACTGGGTTTTGTGAGTTTTCCTTGCCCTTATGTGGGCTCTAAACCGAGCATGTCGTTGTGGCTTGTGCAGCCCTTTGAGACACTTGTGGATTAGGGCTATGTATACAAACATTGATTGATTGTTTAAAAAAGACAGCAGGACTACAAACTTATTCCAGCATCTGAAACGGAAGCATCCAGCCAAGTGGAGGAAATGCAACTCTGTACTAGGCTTACAAGAATATAACAACCAACAAACTCCTGCTAAAAAGCAGCTTAAATCATTTTCATAAGGTACCATTAATGTGTGATAAGAAAGAGGCACAGATAAAAACTATTACTGGTGCTCTAACAGTGAAAAAGCCTGCGTTTATCCACTTACTAAACAAATGTAGTGATACCCCTCAATGGTACATTTTTATTTACAGAAGTATTTAATCCAAAAATGACCCCAAGCAGTTCCTACATATGAACTTTTACATCAAAGTAACTCTGACTAGTGTCCCACTTACAGATCTGATGACATCTATAACATCGGATGGAACTTCGACCGTCAATACTGTCCCACTAATTTGATCACAAGGCATAATTTGTCAATTAAAAATACAATCATAAATGGAAATAGTACTTACATATATGTTGCTGTATAAAACTGACCTCCCGGGTGGTGAGACTGCTGACATCAGATGTGTCAGTGGGAGAGTCAGAGTAAGAATTAAAGGTTCATAGAATATTCCATAGAACAGAGGTGTCAAAGTCGTTTTCACATGGCAGTTATTTTTGGCCCCAGAGGGCTGCTTTTAACAGTGAATACTATTATTAGACAATTTTTAAATGCATTTTATTGGAAGATTTTTTTTTTTAATTAAAAAAAAAATCTGGCAAGTTGCAAAAATTTTACCTCAAAATGTAGGGTATATTACTTTGAATGGAAAAACAGTAGTGCTGCATTATGGCAAAAAAAAATTGTATCTCAGTTACCAGAATTTTTTTTTTTTTTACAGTAAATAAAAAAAAAACTGCCATTTTACGGTTACATTTTTGCACCTGAGGTGCCAGTTTGTATTTCCGTTTCTTTTCTTTTTCTTCTATGTCCCACTCTCCCTTGTGGAGGGGGTCCGGTTCGATCCGGTGGCCATGTACTGCTCGCCTGTGTATCGGCTGGGGACATCTCTGCGCTGCTGATCCGCCTCCGCTTGGGATGGTTTCCTGCTGGCTCCCAAGTGAACGGGACTCTCGCTGCTGTGTTGGATCCGCTTTGGACTGGACTCTCGCGACTGTGTTGGATCCATTATGGATTGAACTTTCACAGTATCATGTTAGACCCGCTCGACATCCATTGCTTTCCTCCTCTCCAAGGTTCTCATAGTCATCATTGTCACCGACGTCCCACTGGGTGTGAGTTTTCCTTGCCCTTATGTGGGCCTACCGAGGATGTCGTAGTGGTTTGTGCAGCCCTTTGAGACACTAGTGATTTAGGGCTATATAAGTAAACATTGATTGATTGATTGATATTTTTTTTACCGCAAATCAACAACTGTAGATTTTTCGGTGGGTTGTGACAGTAAATGCCAAAACGGCACCACAGTTTATTACAGTTAAAAATGTACTATTTTTTTATTAAGACAAAAATGCCGTAAAAACCACAGCACATTTCACAATTGTACTATCTATTGCTACTTTTACATTGTACAATTTCATGGATACCTTGCTTTGAAATCTGTATTATTAGTATTTATTTGTATTTAAAAATGGTTTCAATGCTTGATAATACATTTTTGCATAACGACACAATATTTAAATTAACCTTATTTGCGATTACATGGAGTATAATTTTTTTGTTCTCCCAAAATAGGAAAAATAATACATTTAGTAAGAAAAGTTACAGTATTTTATTAAAACACATTATTTCCAGGCTTTCGAGGGCCAAATAAATTGAAGTGGCGGGTCACATCTGGCCCCCGGGCCTTAAGTTTGACACCTGTGCCATAGAAACTGCTTGGGATCATTGTTGACCCCACATGTGAAAGAGTGGGGAGTGATACAAAAACTGCATTTTTTTTTTTAATTAATGAAAATATTTATAAAAATGCAAATGGCCTATTGTCACAAACATACTTTATGAGGGATACCTGGATTATGAAACTATTACAACGCTTTGTTTAAAATTTTGAATAATAACAACCCAGTTTATTGCAAAAACTCATTAATTTTAACTGTGGTTCTTTTTTACCCCACTTTTGGAAGTGTAGGTATTAGTATGTTGTGCATCCAAGGGTTAAAACAGAAATTTTACTTACCATAAGAATATATAGAATAATTATTTGATTAAGACAAAGCATATTTGCTACACATATGAGCAAAAGGATCATAGAAAATATGGCAGAATTAGCTGCAATTGCAAAATGTCATCGGTTTGGTTTTGTGAATTTTTTTTATACAAAGTAATTTATATCTGTTCGAAAAACAACCTCTTTAATAAAAATTTGAATTTTGCTATGAGCAAAATGCAGTGGATGAGGTGCCATTTCAAACGACTAGTTTTTGATCAAATAAAAACAAAACTTGTTTTGAATTATCTTTGTCATTTTTATTCATTGGCTTCTTTAAAACATTGGGGGAAAATGGAAAAAAATCGTCGATAACATTTAGTTTTTAGCCCTTAGTGCCCAAGTTTATCACTTTATATAATTGTATTATTTAACAAAGGTTGCTGAACTGGTTTGTTAGTTATAATTAACAAATGAACCAGAAACAATTTGCATAAATCATCAACCCCTTGTTTAATCCAGTTTCTTACCACACACTTGCTGGCACCGTCTTTGCACAACAGTTTGAACTCAATATTGTCGTTTTCGCCTTAAGTTTGAATGGATGGAGTTACGAGAAATGTATTCAAGTGGTGTGTTAAAGTGGAGGTGGATTTTGATAGGTCTGGATTTAATTGATCGAGTGTGTGATATAAAGTGAATGTAATCACAAATCTGACTAGAACAATTGTAAATTCATCTATCCATTTTCTAACGCGTGTCCTTCTCGGGTTGGCGTGGGGCTAAAGCAGTAAAATATGGTGGTACCTACAGCTGGGCGATATATCGATATACACGATATATCGCGGGCTTGTCTTTGCGCAATATAGAAAATGACTATATCGTGTTATTCGAGTATACGTTCTCACGCAGTTGCTTTTAGCTGCGGGCATTACACTACCTGCTCTTCTCGCTCTCTCCCGTCTCTCTTTCTCACAAACAGCAAGCGCACTTTCTTACACACGTCACAAACTGTCACGTCATACGTCACACACGTATACGCCCTCGCCCAGAAGAGAGGTAGCAGCATGGATAACGTTAGCTGCGATGCTAGCAGAGCCGTGCGAGTGGTAATACGAGAGAAAGAAGGTGCGAATGTAGGAAGAATTAATTCCCAAGAAAAACAACAGGCGGTCCATTGTCTGGCGGCGGTTTGGCTTCAAGTGGGAATATGTCTAACAGAATACCGTAATTTGTCAAGTGTGGGCCAAAAGTGTTGCTACAAAAAGTAGCATTACTGCTAATATGTAGCATCATTTGAAAAGTCACCTGCTAGAGAATGAAGAGTGATTACTCCGCATGTCAACATCTTCGTTCGGTGCCACATGCCCACACCATCAAAATCCAGAGGCAAGCATTTCCAGATCAACACCGTATGAAAAAAAATAGTTAACAACAGAATTTAATAACGTCTGTCGTAACCACCTAGCGAAGTACGAACACTCTTTGATTTCCTATTATGCAGCTCATTTTTATTTGACACTGACAATTTTGCACTTTCTGTTTTGGAAATGATTTGACCATTTATGCAATTCCTTAACTGTTTAATAAATACAGTTTTGGTCAATTGACTTAGTCGTTATTTCCTTCTGTGCATGAAAGTTTAAAATGAGCATATATTTATGCAGTATGAGCAAGAATGTTTTAATGTAGACACGTAGACTCATCATACTGCTGTGATTATATGCATCAAGTGTTCATTTAAAGCTAAGGCAAAATATCGAGATATATATCGTGTATCGCGACATGGCCTAAAATTATCGAGATATTAAAAATAAGCCATATCGCCCAGTGCTACCCTTTTTCCAGTAATATACTGTTAAAAAAAAACCCAAAAAAAACGGTAAATTCTACGATAAATTTCTGACTGAGCTGCAATGGGGTATCAGATGGGCTGTTTTCAAAGCAGCGATTTGTTGATCTATTCACTGCCAACAAAGGAAGAAAAATAACAATTCTATAGATAAAAGCAGGAGTTGGTGCCTTTTCAGAGACTTACTTATTGAATTTTAGTTATGCTCAATTAGAAGAATGCTTGCAACAGGCATGAGAATCAAGAACATTTATTTTTGTACCCAGCCCATGTTATTCTTTACAATCAGAGAAAGCAGGGCAAGTGGATTATGTAGCCAAAAATGACTGAACCACAAGAGGAATGAAGGAAGCATGCTGGAACGCTGAAATATAGCCTTGCTGCTATCAATAGCACACACTGCATATTCCCTACATCATCATACAAGTGGATTGCTGTGTTGATCATTTGCATAGGCTCATTGCAAGAGTGCAGTGGCACGGTTACATGGATCTGGTTACCTCCTCACTCTAAACTAGGAAAGGTAATCTGAAACCAAACGCTTGGCCCATCTTTGTCAAAACTGTACACACAAAAAGCAGAAAACATTCTAAAGAACATTGAAAAAGTAAAGATTGTGTCCAGTAATAATCAAGCCAGCTTACATTAAGTAATAGTTGCATGCAGGAGAAAGTAAAAAGGTAAAAGCAGAGAGAAAAGACTCGAAAAAAATCGATACTCCGAAAGAGAGAACAACTGAAATCAGATTCAGGTGAGCCTTCGCTGACGGAATCGATCCACAATCTTATTTAGCCAAGGTTAAAGGAGAACTGCACTTTTTGGGGAATTTTGCCTGTCATTCACCATTGTTATGTGAGACAAGCACATAGGTTTTTATTTTTTTATACATTCTAACCTTAAGGCCTACTGAAATGTGATTTTCTTATTTAAAAGGGGATATCAGGTCCATTCTATATGTCATACTTGATCATTTCGCGATATTGCCATATTTTTGCTGAAAGGATTTAGTAAAGAACATCGACGATAAAGTTCGCAACTTTTGGTGCTGATAAAAAAGTCTTGCCTGTAGCGGAAGTAGCAGACGATATGCGCGTGACGTCACGGGTTGTGGAGCTCCTCACATCTGAACTTTGTTTACAATCATGGCCACCAGCAAAGAAAGCGATTCGGACCGAGAAAGTAACGATTTCCCCATTAATTTGAGCGAGGATGAAAGATTCGTGGATGAGGAAGGTGAGAGTGAAGGACTAGAAAAAAAAAAGAAGACAAAAAAAAAGGACTAGAGTGCAGTGGGAGCGATTCAGATAGGGAAGATGCTGTGGGAGGCGCCGTGGCAGCCGTGGGGGTGGCTGGACCACTCGGCCAGGCCCAACCGCAACAAGGGATAAAGCCAGACAGCTTTAAACCCGACGCTGACGGTCAAGAGGACGCTGCTGGTATTGATGCTGGAGTAGCACACAACATAGATCGCCTTCAGAATACAGAATGGTAAAAATGATCGCTGCATAATACACTGTACTTTGTGTGTGTGGTCCAATCCAACCGTGTTCGCTTGACATCTCTGTTCCATAGTAAAGCTTGACTGTCATCTTTCGGGAATGTAAACAATGAAACACCGGCTGTGTTGCTAAGGCCGGCCGCAATACACCGCTTCCCACCTACAGCTTTCTTCTTTGATGTTTCCATTGTTCATTGAACAAATTGCAAAAAATTAACCAACACAGATGTCCGGAATACTGTGGAATTTTGCGATGAAAACAGACGACTTAATAGCTGGGCACGATGCTGGCACAAAATGTCCTCTACAATCCGTGACGTCACACGCAGGCGTCATCATACCGAGATGTTTTCAGCAGGATATTTCGGCGCGAAACTTAAAATTGCACTTTAGTAAACTAACCAGGCCGTATTGTCATGTGTTGCAATGGTAAGATTTCATCATTGATATATAAACTATCCGACTGCGTGGTCGGTAGTAGTGGCTTTCAGTAGGCCTTTAGCAAACGTCAGCAAACAATAAAGCCAACGAGAGGTACTCTATTTTGCCGATAAAGCACACTAAAAAAAACTACAAAAACCTCCATAAACGTTATATACATATTTTGTACGTATATGCGTAATGTAGTAACAGGCACATTCATAATAACATGTAATATTAACATATTTTGGTAAAATTAAGCATGCTGCGGCGTATTAAATTCACAGACGCATCACAGTGTTTGCATTTCCCTCCAACAAAAACTACTACTAATCATGACAGACATCGCGAGAGCCATCGAAGACTAAAAATGATGATCCAGAAACGTATATTTTTGAACTTAAATATAAGGAGGAAGATCTACAAGTTTTAGAAGTTGAGTAATATACAGATTAATCTTAAGTAAAACACTAAGCATCATGCATCGGGTATAGCTCGGTTGGTAGAGCGGCCGTGCCAGCAACTCGAGGGTTGCAGGTTCGATCCCCGCTTCCGCCATCCTAGTCACTGCCGTTGTGTCCTTGGGCAAGACACTTTACCCACCTGCTCCCAGTGACACCCACACTGGTTTAAAATGTAGAAATTGGATATTGGGTTTCACTATGTAAAGCGCTTTGAGTCACTAGAGAAAAAGCGCTATATAAATATAATTCACTTCACTACTAAGTGCTAAACAAGATACACAAACTATGAACATATTAAAACAATCGCTTACTGTACAAGGTCTGTTCTCACTGGGATGGCGACTAATGGGATGTTTATATCTTCCCGTTTAAATGTAGAAATAATCATAACCCACCAGGAGGTAAATAATTAAAGGGGCATCTAAGAAGGGGTTTTTTTCTATGTCTTTTCTTTGTTGTCATCTACGGGTCTAAATTTAATGTCAAAGTTTAACAATCTCTCGATTTAAACTTAGACTTCCTTTGTATTGTCATTCAAATTTGAACTTTACAGTACAGATAAGAATGAAATTGCATTGCATTAGCTCATGGTAGTGCAAGATAAAAAAGCAATAAGGTGCAGATATAAATAAATAGATCACTGTACAGATAAATATATTGCACTTTTGCATATGCATCCAGGTTTATGGACGTATGTTATATTGTCTTTATATTCCAGAGAGTTAATCCATTTTGGGGGGAAATTGAGGGGATAATTGTGATGCGTTCAAGAGTCTTACTGCCTTAGGGAAGAAGCTGTTACAGAACCTGGAGGGTCTGCTTCGGAGGCTGCGGAACCTCTTTCTAGAGTCCAGCAGTGAAAACAGTCCTTGGTGGGGATGGGAGGAGTCTCTGCAGATTTTCTGAACCCTGGTCAGGCAGCGGCTTTTTGCGATCTCCTGGATAGGAGGAAAAGGAGTCCTGATGATCTTTTCCGCCATCCTCACCACTTTCTGCAGAGACTTCCAGTTTGACGCACTGCAGGTTCCAGTCCAGACAGACATGCAGTAGGCTCTCTATAGTGTCTCTGTAGAATGTGGTGAGAATGGGGGGAAGGAGCCCCACAACGTTCTACTATTCAGGTGAGAAGCATGATTCATAATTTTGAATTAACTTTCACCAGCTCAGTAGCAATGTTGCACCTGCTCAGTATGTCAACACCGTAGCTGCATAAGATAGCAGGCATGTGTGAGCAGCCTTTCAGGAAAAAGAGAACTGACGAAAAAATTGTAACATTTTTATCAGCACAAAGTGTTGCCACATTAAGCCCTAAAGAACATTTTGGAAAATCAAGACTTCATTTTCTGTAATCTACTCAAAAAAGAGCGTAAATCGACATAATGGGCCAAAAATGCTGTCATTTTGAGGAGAGCGAACATTTGTCTACGGCAGGGATCAGTCTCTAGCGGACCGCGGTCAGAGTCTAGACCCAGACGTCATCCCATATGGACCTGGACCAATAGTAAATTAATTATTTAAGTATCTTAAGTTTTGACGGAGCACTTCTATTTTGAACAAAGCAGCTTTTATAGACTCTCTAGCACAGGGGTGCCCATTACGTCGATCGCGATCGACTGGTCGATCTCGGAGGGTGTGTCAGTCGATCTCAAGCCAGGCATTAAAAAATGTACATAAAAATGAGCAATCATCAATCATACCAAGACTTCACTTTCGTCAGTTGTTTGACATTCTCGGCACCCGAGGATCTTGTGAGATGACGCTGGCTGCTGCGAGCTCATATTTAAGAACAAAATCACTAACAGGGCGGACGCAGAGAAACACATTTTATTTCTAGAGACTCCGTACCTACTGTCAAAACTCTAAAGAGCGACTGCACAGTTCCTGTCTTCACCATAAAAGACCTGTTTCATCCTGCCTGTGCTAACAAAATAAGAGTCTCAGAAAGCTAGCAAGCTACGGAGTTTGATGCCAATGTATTTCTCCCCCGCCCTCAGCGACCGCTCCCTCTCCTCGCTCGCCCACACACTCACCTGCTGCCAGACATTAAAGGGCCACACACATATGCTACTCTCATAACAAAGTGTTTAAAAAGGAGTATGCAAGTTGGACAAATGAGATGCCAAATCCAACCACTTTCATGTGGTATTGGACAGAAAGGAGGACTTTTTTTTTTTCCTCCATTTGAAAATGCGGACGTTATCAGCACCACTGTCTAATTCTAATCAATGCAAGTCATCAGAATCAGGTAATACACCAACTTATATTCTTGTCTTCATGAAAGAAAGGAATCTATGTGTGTTAAACATGCTTGTATTATCATTAAACACCATTAACTTGTTCACAAAAATGTCTCTTTCATAAATAAATAAATATAAATTATAAATAGGAATGAGGTAGATCTCCTCGACTTGGTCAATTGAAAAGTAGTTGCCTGCAGAAAAAGTGTGAGCGCCCCTGCTCTAGCATGCCGATGGGCTCATTCATTGTATTTTATTAAATAGCAGCATTTTTTTTCCAGTTTATATCAAGTTCGAACTGTATTGTTAATTCAACATGAAAGTATGTGCTCTTCATGTCTTAATGTATTTTTGCTTGCTGTGCGAACAATATAATTTAACAAGAAAATTATATGTTGATACAAAACCAGTGAGTTTTTCCTTGCCCTTAAGTGGGCTCTGAACGGAGGATGTTGTTGTGGCTTGTGCAGCCCTTTGAGTGATTTAGGGCTATGTAAATAAACATTGATTGATTGAACAATGGGAAATAATTCCACCGAAAAAAAGCTTCAAAAATTGAGCTCCTCAGTTCCCAAACGCTTACTGAGTGTTGTTAAAGGGAAAGGCAATGTAACACAGTGGTAACAATTCCCCTGTGCCAACTTTTTTGCAAACAAAAAAACCCCAAAAAACATCTTGTCTTTGCAGTCTATTCAATTTAGGATTTGCAAATCATTGTATTCTGCTTTTATTTACAAATTACACAACATGCCAACTTCACTGGTTTTGGATTTTGTACAAATAATTAATAACATAGATGTGTCTTTGAATATATGTATAACTTATTTTAGCTTTTAAATACATATTCTATAACAAATTATACTATGACATTATTTTGACGGATGACACCAGCACACCACCTTGGGCCAAGCCAGAGGAAAGTACCACTTAGTTTGAATATGAATGAAAACCGAATAACTGCGATAATCAAAAACAGCATACCAACCAGATGCATGACAATTATTAATTTTACAACTCCAAATATCAAATGTGTTATACATCAGCATCATTAGAAGTGATTCAAGAATCAACTTGTGACATTGCAGCACTGAAGGGACATGAAACTATGGTCTGGTACATGCCATAATCCTGTCACATCACCAATATCTATCCCTAATCTGCTGCGTGGGCAAAGCGAGCTGTTTGGATGATAAACAAGTAGCATCCGTGTGGAGAATGTGAGATTTGGAAAGGGGCTGTTTATCGAATGTGCTCCTGCAAGGACTTTTTTAAAAACACAGCTTATATGTCAGCATTCTGCTCAAGATCTCAAGCAAGTCGCCAAGTAAACTCAGTGTTCCCAGTTCGAAACCTATTTCTTTCATCCCAATTACTGCAGTCTTGACAGTGTCTTCTCTCTCTATTCCACATTACAACCAGGGTCGCTCGCCCACATATGCATGCTTCACTGAGCAAAATGCTGGAAAAAAATATAAAAAATATAAAATAAAATAAAAATGCATTAAAAAAACTGGGAAAAAAAACGTAATTCCAATTTTTTGTGAAAAAATCTGGGATTTTATTAGTAGGCCATATCGCCCAGGCCTATTTACACATATATAAATATATTCTTTATTGCATAGTTTTATGCTATTGATAATTGTTATTATTTCACAATGTAACAGGTCGTATCCTCTAAAGCAGTGGTTCTCAAATGGGGGTACTTGAAGGTATGCCAAGGGGTACCTGAGATTTTTTTTAAATATTCCAAAAATAGCAACAATTCAAAAATCCTTTATAAATATATATTTTTTAATAATACTTCAACAAAATATGAACATAAGTTCATAAACTGTGAAAAGAAATGCAACAATGCAATATTTAGTGTTGACAGCTAGATTTTTTTGTGGACATGTTCCATAAATATTGCTGTTAAAGATTTCTTTTTTTGTGAAGAAATGTTTAGAATTAAGTTCATGAATCCAGATGGATCTCTATTACAATCCCCAAAGGAGGCACTTTAAGTTGATGATTACTTCTAGGAAGTGGGAGGAAGCCGGAGTACCCGGAGGGAACCCACGCATTCACGGGGAGAACATGCAAACTCCACACAGAAAGATCCCAAGCCTGGATTTGAACCCAGGACTGCAGGAACTTCGTATTGTGAGGCAGACGCACTAACCCCTCTGCCACCGTGAAGCCCCACTTCCAAAGACATGCACCTGGGGATAGGTTGATTGGCAACACTAAATTGGCCTTAGTGTGTGAATGTGAGTGTGAATGTTGTCTGTCTATCTGTGTTGGCCCTGTGATGAGGTGGCGACTTGTCCAGGGTGTACCCTGCCTTCCGCCCGATTGTAGCTGAGATAGGCGCCAGCGCCCCCCGCGACCCCGAAAGGGAATAAGCGGTAGAAAATGGATGGATGGATGGATTACTTCTAGGTGTGGAAATCGTCATTTATAATTGAATCACTTGTTTATTTTTCAACAAGTTTGTAGTTATTTGTATATCCTTTTTTCCAACTAGTTCAAGAAAGACCACTACAAATGAGCAATATTTTGCACTGTTATACAATTTAATAAATCAGAAACTGATGACATTGTGCTGTATCTTACTTCTTTAAGTAAGATACAGCTTAAAAAACACTCACTGCTTCCACAGTGGAGTGTTTTAAGTCTCGTCTTAAGACCCACTTTTATTCTTTGGCTTTTAACACTACGTGAGTTGTGTGGTCCTCTGTCCTCTGTTGTCCTCTGTGTTTTTTAAACACTTTGATTTTTATTTTACTGTTTTAATTGATTTTACCTTTTAATCATATTTGTTTTTATATTGTTTTTATTGGTTTTATTTTTATTCATTTTTTGTTTTATTCAGTCATTGGTGGAGCATAATATTGTTTTTAACATGGCTGTGCAGCACTTTGGAAACTTTATTGTTGTTTAAATGTGCTATATAAATAAAGTGGATTGGATTGGATTGGATTTATCTCTTTTTTTCAACCAAAAATGGGGGTAGGGGGCACTTGAATTAAAAAAATGTTCACAGGGGGTACATCACTGAAAAAAGGTTGAGAACAACTGCTCTAAAGCCCTGAGTGGCCACATGCGTGGACAGCACCTTTTAGCTCGTTTCCCAAATTGTGTACACTACTGAATTATGGTCTTATGCCGACATATGGACACGTACACTGCTATCTGGTGGTGTCAGAAGAGTATAACATACAATGGAATTGGAAAAACAAGTGTAAAAATAAAAATGTGCGTGTCACTACACTAAGTACATCATATAAAAAGAACATTTTTAGTTTTTATTTTCATTAGGGTCCAATAAGCCCAAATAGCAAAGAGAAATAAATAAAAAAATCATGTAAACAAACAGCTTGGGCCTTAAAAGGGTATACCAGTGGTAGCTCCTGGTCTTTCAGGTAGAGGAAGCTCATTTACTCTATAAACACAAATACACTCTTCAATAACGGATAAAAGGATTTACAAAGAAAATGTCACTTACAGGATAGTAATATTATCCATTAATAACATGGTACAACAGTATGAAAGTTGAAAAATGCTATGTCAGTGGTTTAAATTTCGAAATTGCTGATTGACTCATTTTGCTATGAATCAAAAAGGGATTCAGCCTCAGACAGATCATCCTATCATTATGCGGAAGCCCGGCGTCCAGGCAAGCCCACTTTTCATTCACTTACAGAGATGCGTAACGTTCGTGGGCGAGATAAAACCCAATCTATTATCCAATGATCGTCTAGTTAAACTGTATTAGAAAAAAAATTTTAATTCCATGCACTGTGCCGAATGAGAGGAAAGTCGCATCAGCCGTCGCAAAAGAAGCTGATTCTGAACAAAAGTTGAATGCATTCTAGCACATATTTAGTCAATGAAATGCAAACACAAAAGTACATATTTTACCACTTTTTTATATTTTAGGGAATGCTGAGCTTCCCTTGCAGTTTTAGAGCAATCGCCACTGTTCCCTGCAGGTCTCCAAGGTAAACAGCCTCTGGCTATATAGAATAAGGCAGGTAAGAGAATCAGATCTGTAACTTCGGTACAAGGATTGACTCTATGGGCTAGGTCGTTCTGGCCGGAATGTGAAACAGGGCTGGGTGCATCCAAGGGTTGGAGGAGCCGCTGCTTACCCCCGCCACCTCTCAATCACCAAAACCATGGTGCAGG
This sequence comes from Nerophis ophidion, assembly GCF_033978795.1. Classification (NCBI taxonomy): domain Eukaryota; kingdom Metazoa; phylum Chordata; class Actinopteri; order Syngnathiformes; family Syngnathidae; genus Nerophis; species Nerophis ophidion. The sequence goes on along the minus strand of NC_084622.1, from coordinate 58,817,988 downwards.
CGACACGTCCGCATGGACAGAACCTCAGTTTTGGCATGGAACAAATGACTGGACACTACAGTTTGCTTAAAAAAGGCAGCAGCACAACACATTTACTGTATTTCTGCATTGGACAACTTATCGAGCCAAGTGCAACAAAACTCAACGCTTTAAGAGGCCAACCAGAACATAACAACAGACAAACTCCCACTAAAAGCAGCTTAGTGTGTGTATGATGATATAAAGGAGGACAATACACAGAGTGATCATTAAAGCAGTCACTCTGCAGATCCAGGCCAAATCGCTCATAAGCACGTGTACAGCTGCAAAACTCTTGTGGAATGATAAAGCATTTAATCATCAATATAATGATATATTACATGTGCGGGGTGTATAAAATAGTCAGGATGTTTCATGGATACAAAGGATTCTGGGTATTTGTTGTGTTGCGTTTATGTTGTGTTACTGGGAGGATGTTCTCCCGAAATGTGTTTGTCAATCTTGTTTGGTGTGTCTTCACAGCGTGGCGCATATTACTAAGAGTGTTACAATTGTTTATATCACAACCATTAGTGTACTCTGTGTCACCCAGTATGCCCTGCAGTCGTGTGCGTGTCGCCGCGGAAGCCACACACAACACGATGCTGGACTGACAAGCAACTCGTACATGCTGTAGAGGGCGACAAAGTCAATGACTTCATAGCACACCCCAAATACTTATTATCTTGGTCAATGCCGGCAGTCATTGTAGAGAATATTAGCGTCTCCTATTATGTATTATAAAAAAAATTCATTACATTTAGTGAGAAAATATTAACTACTTTATTGACACATATCATCCATCCTTCCATTTCCTACCGCTTATTCCCTTTGGGGTCGCGGGAGATCGCTGGAGACTATCTCAGCTGCATTCTGGCGGAAGGCCGGGTACACCCCGGACAAGTCGCCACCCCATCACAGGGCCAACACAGAGAGACAGACAACATTCACACTCACATTCACACACTAGGGCCAATTTAGTGTTGCCAATCAACCTATCCCCAGGTGCATGTCTTTGGAAGTGGGAGGAAGCCAGAGTACCCCGAAGGAACCCACGCAGTCACGGGGAGAACATGCAAACTCCACACAGAAAGATCCCAAGCCCGGGATTGAACCCAGGACTACTCAGGACCTTCGTATTGTGAGGCAGATGCACTAACCCCTCTTCCATCGTGCTGCCCACAATAAATACTAATATTTTCAAACAAATAATAACTTCCATATGAATCAATATAATTGTGATTATTATTTTTTCCATCATTGTCCAGCTCTACAGGACACTTGGCTCCAGATAATCGGTTTCATTCATCAGTCACACACAAGGAAATAAAGAATACGGTGCTCTATTACAGTGTTTACCAGTCAGCAGACTAACAAAATCTTAACACATATTGGCCTATTCTCAGGAATGTGTTCCACATAATGGCCAAATCTCCGACCTGAGAGGCACGGGATAGTCAAATTTAAGTTGTAAAGAAATCGCATACAAAAAAGAAAAGACGTTCTTGCAAATACTGTACAAAGAAACACAATTTAATTCAGCAGTGGTTCTGCAGACCGTTCTGAATGATGCTACTAAATCTTGTGCCTTCTGTGTTACAATTGGAGACCCTTAATAATGACCATATTTCTCTCATTCATTCACAAAACCATTAGAAAACAACTATGACCATTAGGGATGTCACAATTAATTGGGGTGTGGGAAAAAATCGATTCGAATTTAAATCGCGATTCTCACGTTATGCGATTCAGAATCGATTTTCATTTTTTTAAACATCGATTTTTGTTTTTTGATTATTTTTTTTATCAATCCGACAAAACAATACACAGCAATACCATAACAATGCAATCCAATTGCAAAACCAAACCTGACCCAGCAACACTCAGAACTGCAATAAACAGAGCAATTGAGAGGAGACACAAACACAACACAAAACAAACCAAAAGTAGTGAAACAAAAATGAATATCATCAACAACAGTATCAATATTAGTTATCATTTCAGCATAGCAGTGATTAAAAATCCCTCATTGACTTTATCATTAGACATTTATAAAAAAATTTAAAAAAGAACAATAGTGTCACACTTGCATGGCATCTCATAAGCTGGACAACACACTGTGTCCAATGTTTTCACAAAGATAAAATAAGTCATATTTTTGGTTTGTTTAATAGTTAAAACAAATTTACATTATTGCAATCAGTTGATAAAACATTGTCCTTTACAATTAAAAAAGCTTTTTACAAAAATCTACTACTCTGCTTGCATGTCAGCAGACTGGGGTAGATCCTGATGAAATGGGATGTATTGAATGAATAGAGAATCCTTTTAAATCGGGAAAAATTTGTTTTTGAATCGAGAATCGTGTTGAATTGGGAAAAAAAATCGATTTTGAATCGAATCGTGACCCCAAGAATCAATAATGAATCGAATCGTGGGACACCCAAAGATTCGCAGCCCTAACAATTACCATTTTTGGCCTCAAGTCCTTTCGGATTTTTAGTCCTAATCCAATACTTTGACAATAGATAATAGAACTGAAAATGTTATACCACGAAATAGGCATGCGGTCATGAAAAAAATGCTTTAAAAAAATTGCTGATAAATGCCTTTCAAAGCAGAACCCCTTCGGCTGACACTGTATTTATGTTTAGTCCCCCACATGACAATCCAGCAGATCCTTATTGTGTCCATACACAGTTCAGAACCACTCCCCTAAATTAATAGTAATCACCTCTATTGGGCAAAAAAAAATGCATTTCTTAGTATCTTATGTATCAAGTACCATTTTCACTGGAGGATGAGCAGGCATGCTAATTGCTAAAATAGCCACTAAACTAGCTTGAAACAACATCAACAAATAAGTACTTATTAAAATTTAAGAAGTGTAAATGGGACAGTGTTACAGTAGAAAGAAAGCAGCAATTAACAGTAAATGAATAAGTACATTAATAAGAATATAAAGAGAGGATAACTGTTGCTTTATCAGCATTGTCACAGTTAGAAGTGCACAATACGTAAGAGTAGTGCGGATCCATCCATAAAGCGATGTAGTTGATACCAAGGGCAGTATCAGTATATGATTCAGTTTCCCTTAATCTAATTGAATGAACACAATGAAAAAAATGTATTAAAATTACCGCGATAATAATCATAACCGTGATCATTTTTGTCACAATAACCGTGATAAGAAATTTGAATACCGTGACATCTCTTATAAATCAATTCATACTGTAACGACCAGCTGATGCCAATGCATCATGTTTCTGTAATTTAGATTTGACGTTAGTTTTTCTCCATTTTGGCAAACACAGCACCTGTACTTGAAAGGAGCAAGTGTTGTGTGTCTGGGGAAGCTCAAACTCATGAAGACGAAACTGTTGCCACGGGGGGTAAAACCTGTTAGAATTGTGCCGTTTATTATCATAATAATAGTAATAAAAGTTAAAAATAGCGTCAGACTGTGTGTGAGTTCTCCTGGGGGCTACAATACATTATATTACTTTAAATTGTTTTCAAGTAAAAACAACTTGTTATTCTCATGGTGTGGCAGTAATGAAAAGCTTCATAATTTCTGGTTTCTTCCAACCAGAAATTTTAACTTTATATCGATTTTTTTATGATACACAAATTAATATTGATATCGATTTTGTATATCGCGATATATATTGCTATTGTTTTATTTGCCTGGGCCTATATGTAACACATCGTTATCGCGGGAGGCATCAATATAGAGTATATTGCGTTAAGATTTTGAGGCCAGTTTGCCCATCCCCTATCGGAACAACCCTACCCGAAAGCCCATGAGGACACTTGCGCCACCGAACAAGCTGCAAAAAAAAGCCCAGGAACATTCCCACCATTGCTTCGTCCGAAAAGTGCGTAAAGTCCGCCAGATCTACAATTTTATCCTGACAAATAGTGAGTCTTTGACTAGCTCTCTCGTTACCTTCAAACATAATTATGCCTCTTTTTTTTTCAAAAATGTGCCCATTAAATGTCACGTGGAAGACTGGCAGGCTGAATGATGGAAGTAAAATGTCATTAGTCATCAGCAAGCTTCTGATGATTAAACCATAGCCACAAACCTCTGGGCCAAATCCAACAACTGGAATACATCCAGCTGGATTATGAGCCATCAAGATTTGCTTCCAGAAGACTTGCTCTTCTCTTGTCTTGTGACTCCTGTCATTTAACTTCTGCCAAATCTACTGCATTCTCGAGCCTGGTGGGGGCTGAATTAACTGGAACTCATGATGATCCCTTACAGACAACCACGACCTTATGAAAGTAGGGCTGGGCGATATGGCCTTTTTTTAATATCTTGATCATTTTTAGGCCATATCCCGATACACGATATATATCTCGATATTTTGCCTTAGCCTTGAATTAACACTTGATGCATATAATCGCAGCAGTATGATGATTCTATGTGTCTACATTAAAACATTCTTTTTCATACTGCATTAATATATGCTCATTTTAAACTTTCATGCAGAGAGGGAAATCACAACTAAGTCAATTGACCAAACTGTATTTATTAAACAGTTATTAAGCAGTGGCACAAACATTCATGTCATTTCAAAACAGAAAGTGCAAGATTGTCAGAGACATTTTAAAACAAGCTATTAGTGCACTTTTGTGCATGATGTCACTAAGATGACATATCAAAACAACACTAAATTAAAGTGCACTTTTTGTACAGAACGCCATAAAGTGCACTTTGTGCATGATGTCACTAAGATGACATATCGAAACAACACTAAATTAAAGTGCACTTTTTTTGTACAGAACGCCACTACAATGGTATAAAACAAATAAAGTGCACTTTTGTGCATGATGTCACACAACATATTTCATTAACTGTCAAATAAAAATGAGCTGCATAATCGAAAATCAAATCGCTATGTGGTAGGTTACTGCGGACATTATCTCCTTATGTTGTTGACTATTTTTTTTCATACAGTGTTGATGTGGAAATGGTTGCCTCGGCATTTTTTTGGTGTGGCACCTAATAGAGATGTTGCTATGCAGACAAGGCACTCCTCATTCTCTAGCTGGTGACTTTTCAAATGATGCTACATATTAGCAGTAATGCTACTTTTTGTAGCATCGCTTTTGCCCCACACATGACAAATTACGGTTGTCTGTTCGACATATTCCCACTGGAAGCCGAACCACCGCCAGACGATGAACCCCCTGCTGTTTTTCTTGGGAATTAATTCTTCCTTCATTTGTTACCAGATTCATACCTTCTTTCTCTTGTATTACCACTCACACCACAGCTAACGTCACCCATGCTGCTACCTCTCTGCTCCGCGAGGGCGTATACGTATGTGACATATGTAAGAATGTGCGCTTGCTGTCTGTGAGAAGGACAAACAAGAAAGAGTGGGAAGAGCCTGTAGTGTAATCCATCCATCCATCCATCATCTTCCGCTTATCCGAGGTCAGGTCGCGGGGGCAACAGCCTAAGCAGGGAAACCCAGACTTCCCTCTCCCCAGCCACTTCGTCTAGCTCTTCCCGGGGGATCCCGAGGCGTTCCCAGGCCAGCCGGGAGACATAGTCTTCCCAACGTGTCCTGGGTCTTCCCCGTGGCCTCCTACCGGTTGGACGTGCTCTAAACACCTCCCAAGGGAGGCGTTCGGGTGGCATCCTGACCAGACGCCCGAACCACCTTATCTGGCTCCTCCCGATGTGAAGGAGCAGCGGCTTTACTTTGAGTTCCTCCCGGATGACAGAGCTTCTCACCCTATCTCTAAGGGAGAGACCCGCCACACGGCGGAGGAAACTCATTTGGGCCGCTTGTACCCTTGATCTTATCCTTTCGGTCATGACCCAAAGCTCATGACCATAGGTGAAGATGGGAACGTAGATCGACCGGTAAATTGAGAGCTTTGCCTTCCGGCTCAGCTCCTTCTTCACCACAACGGATCGGTACAACGTCCGCATTACTGAAGACGCCGCACCGATCCGCCTGTCGATCTCACGATCCACTATTCCCTCACTCGTGAACAAGACTCCTAGGTACTTGAACCCCTCCACTTGGGGCAGGGTCTCCTCCCCAACCCGGAGATGGCATTCAACCCTTTTCCGGGCGAAAACCATGGACTCGGACTTGGAGGTGCTGATTCTCATTCCGGTCGCTTCACACTCGGCTGCAAACCGATCCAGTGAGAGCTGAAGATCCCGGTCAGATGAAGCCATCAGGACCACATCGTCTGCAAAAAGCAGAGACCTAATCCTGCGGTCACCAAACCGGAACCCCTCAACGCCTTGACTGCGCGTACAAATTCTGTCCATAAAAGTTATGAACAGAATCGGTGACAAAGGACAGCCTTGGCGGAGTCCAACCCTCACTGGAAATGTGTTCGACAGCAATGCGGACCAAGCTCTGGCACTGATCATACAGGAAGCGGACCGCCACAATAAGACAGTCCGGTACCCCATACTCTCTGAGCACTCCCCACAGGACTTCCCGAGGAACACGGTCGAATGCCTTCTCCAAGTCCACAAAGCACATGTAGACTGGTTGGGCAAACTCCCATGCACCCTCAAGAACCCTGCCGAGAGCATAGAGCTGGTCCACAGTTCCACGACCAGGACGAAAACCACACTATTCTTCCTGAATCCGAGGTTCGACTATCCGGCGTAGCCTCCTCTCCAGTACACCTGAAAAAACCTTACCTGTAGTGTAATGCCAGCAGCTAAAAGCAACTGCGTGAGAACGTATACTCGAATATCACGATATAGTCATTTTCTATATCGCACAGAGACAAACCCGCGATATATCGAGTATATCAACCAGTCCTACATGAAATTGTCTGTGTTTTGCCATGACCATTTGGTCATCAGCAAGTAATGGTACAGTATCAATGTATCAACATAAATCTTGGCCTTAAATGTCTATGAAAGCCGCCTGCATGAGAAGAAGGGACGTCGGACGAATGAGACGCATTCAGAGTAGGGCTGGGCGATATATCGATATACACCATATATTGTGGGTTTTTCTCTGCGTAATATAGAAAATGACTATATCGTGATATTCGAGTATCCGTGCTCACGCAGTTGCTTTTAGCTGCAGGCATTACACTGCATGCTTTCCTCAATCTTTCCTGTCTCTCCTTCTCACAGACACAAAGTGTGGGGCAAAAGTGTTGCTTAAAAAAGTAGCATTACTGCTAATATGTAGCATCATTTGAAAAGTCACCTGTTAGAGAATGCAAAGTGCTTACACCGCATGTCAACATCTCAGTTCGGTACCACACGCTCATACCATCAAAATGCAGAGGCACACATTTCCAGATCAACACCGTATGAAAAAAATAGTCAACAGCAGAATTTAATAACGTCCGTAGTAACCTACCACATAGCGGAGGACGAACACTATTTGATTTCCTATTATGCAGCTCATTTTTATTTGACACTTAAAATGTCTCTGACAATCTTGCACTTTCTGGCATGAATGTTTGTGCCACTGCTTGATAACTGTTTAATAAATACACTTTTGGTCAAATGACTTAGTTGTGATTTCCTTTTCTGCATGAAAGTTTAAAAGTAGCATGTATTAATGCAGTATGAAGAAGAATGTTTTAATGTAGACACATAGAATCATCATACTGCTGGGGTTATATGTATCAAGTGTTAATTCAAGTCCAAGGCAAAATATCGAGATATATATCGTGTATCGTGATATGGCCTAAAAATATCGAGATATTAAAAAATGGCCATATCGCCCAGCCCTAATTCGGGGTATGATTTTTTAAGCGTTTTTTAGTTTTAAATCAAACGCCGGCCTAAACACAATCCATTAAGGCCTTTGAGCTAACATGAGTATTATCTCACATTGAAACACTGCCTCTGTACTGTTTCTCATGCTGTGTATTCAGGTGATAGAAAAAAATTTGACATGTTCAAGAAATTTGAAACGACTTGTCGATGGGATGTTTTGCAAATTGGCCTACAGTTGTTTGGTCGGTGACAGATTTTTTAAATCCAAACAAGGGAGTTCATCTTCTCTCTCTTTGGCACTGAGTCCTCTTTGAGTTTGTTATTTTAGTTTCTACATCTGTGCAACGTAGGGAGCATGGAAGAAATTATTATTTAAAGCAATTAATAGAATATAAACAATAGAAAATTATATCGTACAATAGACATTTCTCTCTTATACTACAATATATATTGTAATATCTCACAGCACTATATTATAGTGACTAAGTTTATATTGGGGAATGTCTTTTCTTAATGGGGAAATAAGTTAATGCCTCTTGTTTTCATGTTAGCATTTAAGATAGCTATCAAGCCATTAGCACGCTACAGTATCTTGCTTCACCTGTAAATGAGCAGTATAACTGTTCTGTGAGTTTTATCAAAGTGCAGTTATCTATTTTTTTCACTATCACTGAGCTCCTGAGAGCGACCAATTCTTTCACAAATGTTTGTAGAAACAGTCTCCATTCCTAAGTGCTTGATTTTATACACAATTAGGACACCTGATTCTGATCATTTGGATGGGTGGCCAAATACTTTTGGGAATATAATGCCAAACACACACACTTTTTGTTGGTTACGTGTATGGGGCAGGATTTTTTTAATTGTATTTCTGGACTGTGTGTCAAAAATTCAATCAAAAGGGTGAGGGATTTTTTAAATTGTATTTCTGGACTGCATGTCAAAAATTCGATCAAAAAATTTAAATAAATTGAGACGTCTTGCTGATAGTCTGTAAAACACACTTTATACAACATTTTGAGCCAAGAGCCACCATTACGTGTTATTGTAAACCTCAAAGAAGTGTGTGAATTGTCAAAAAAAATGCAATATGAACCCTTTAAAATATGCGCAATGAATTTCTGTTCAGTGTCAAGTAAGCTTAGAAATAAAAATATGGCAGGAGCAGATTGAAGATTCAACCGCAGCAGCTCACAAAATCCCTCCATTTATTTATTTTAAATTGTTGGTCATTAAAATAAAGATCTGCACATGTAACAAAATTATATTGTCAATGTCGTCAAGACATGAAAATAAATTACTGCAACAGTTCTGTTAGATAAGAGTATAAAATGACAAATGAAAACAGAAAAATGTAAATAAAAATACGCACAAATGAAGAAAAATTAGTCAAACTGCCATAGGTTCAAAAATTATGTAGTTTGCCCAAGACGCAAGCACAGTAAATGTGCAACCATCGGCTAGTTTTGGTGATGGTTTTAGTCTACCGCTTATGTCAACACTAGTCAGCCAGTTGACACAAATGGTTTCCACTGTATGAGAATGTCTTTAAACTTGATTAAACCAAAATTAGACATAAACTGTGTCACAAAACATCAGCTTCCTTTCCAGTTCGTCTTTTTCGGGTTATTGCATATTAGATAACCACATAAATATAATCCATTGACAGTGCTGTCATTTACCATAGCTTCAAGCAGCCTGATGACTCAGTCTGAGGTTGTTTTTTTTTATATTCTCCACAGAAAGCACCATTGCAGCAAAGCAAACATCCTTCTCTGCGCCTAATCCTGGCATGTTTGAAGATAAGAATTAGCCTATGATCGTGGCATGAAAGAAGTAGGTACAGTATATCCCAAATAAAGTTCAGTCTGCTGAACAAGACTTTTTGATTTCAGTCTCCAATTGCTGTCCCACAAGTTGTGGAGGAAATACAAGAACAAAAGGAACGGCAAAAAGGTTAGTCCACTGATCAACAGAACCAATGCTGCATCACTTTGTATAGACGAGGAAAGAGCCCAGTCGTTCTTAATGTCCCACACAAAAGGCTGACTGTGCCTGCAGTCACTCAACAAAACCAGGCATTCATTAGGACTAGCATGTAACGATTGATAGTAATAATAACCAAGGTAAAACACCCGACAGTTAGTATTACCGTTTTAAATCTAAATTTTCAACAACAAAAAAAACAATTGAAAACTGCAGCTCACAAGCTTAAATACTGACATGAAAACAAGAACCATTAACGTCTTTCCCCATTAAGAAAGACAATCCCCAATCTAAACTTGTACGAACACATTACTGGTTGAATAACTATGCTATTAAATTGCGCTCTCTTTGAACAGAGCACCGTATTTTTCGGAGTATAAGTCGCTCCTAGGTATAAGTCGCACCTGCCAAAAATGCACAATAAAGAAGGAAAAAAACATATAAGTTGCACTGGAGTATAAGTCGCATTTTTGGGGGGAATTTATTTGATAAAACCCAACACTAGGAATAGACATTTGAAAGGCAATTTAAAATAAATAAAGAATAGTGAACAACAGGCTGAATAAGTGTACGTTATATGAGGCATAAATAACCAGCTGAGAAGGTGCCTGCTATGTTAACCTAACATATTATGGTAAGAGTCATTCAAATAACTATAACATATAGAACATGCTATACCTTTACCAAACAATCTGTCACTCCTAATCGCTAAATCCCATGAAATCGTATACGTCTAGTCTCTTACGTGAATGAGCTGCATACTAATATTTGATATTTTACGGTAATGTGTTAATCATTTCACACATAAGTCGCTCCTGAGTATAAGTCGCACCCCCGGCCAAACTATGAAAAAAAAACTGCGACCTATAGTCCGAAAAATACGGTAATCCTTTTATAGGCAAGAGATAGATGAAACAAAAGTGTTTTAAAATGTGTTGAAGAACTGCTGAACAGACTAGGATGCCACAAAGTTTGCCAGGAATATTAAATAATATATTTAATTTGTTATGCACTTTTCATAAATCTTCAAAGTGCTACAGTATAAACCAATATTTAAAACAATAAAAGCTTACCCATTGATTTTTTTTAATAACTTGGTCAAAAGATTTCAGTGTGTGTATAAGTACTTTTTGAGCACAATACCACGATAATAATGATGCCCGCGATCATTTTTTTTACAATATCCGTGATATAAAAAAATTTTAATATTATTAAAGGCCTAATTGGCTTCCATGAAGAGTAGATAGTACTTTGGAGGCCTTGAATGCATAGATTTGTGCTTGGTAAATAATCACAGAACATAAGTATAGTAGTGTATGTTTAAATATCCATAATATACTCTACGAATGAAATAAAGTGGTACCTCAACTTATGAGCACATTGTGTTGCAAGACCAAGTTCTTAATTCAAAACATTAATTTTTTAAAGCAACCCCACCCATTGAAATCAATTTAATAATCTGTACTTGGCCCTCCAAAAACACCCCAATTTTAACATGCAATATGCTTTTTAGATTTTTTTTTTTTAAACAATCAATATTGTTTGACAAACATTACATGTACTAAAAACAACAGAGCAAGTTTTTAAAAAATTCCTCAGTATTTTATATGTTAATATTGTTCAACTTTAACCTTGAAGACCAGACTGATGCAGTGTCTCCTTCAGGCTTCTACTTTCAGTGTTGCCAAGTCCGCTTATTTAAAGCGACTTCATTTCATATAGTTGGTTGCTTAATTCTCTTGTTTATCAATAGAGACTAGGAAATTGGTTTATGTTCCACACAAACATATTTCAGTTCAGAGAAGTTGGTATTGACAACAAGTGACAAGTGTTTGTACATCTGTGTGTTTACCAAAGGTAATCCTCGACCGTCCAGTTTGTTCAGCCAAGACGAGACAGAACGAAGTGAAACAAGTCAAACTCAAGATCGGCTGCTTTTCGATAGTTTAATGGATAAATGTATGTCATTTGGACATTTGTGGCTGCATGCTGCAGACACTGGCTGCTCACACCACAGTAAATTTATAATAAAGACAGAGTAAAAACCAAATGCCATCGCTACTCCAAGTCCGAGTCCATGGTTCTCGCCCGTAAAAGGGTGGAGTGCCATCTCCAGGTTGGGGAGGAGACCCTGCCCAATGTGGAGGAGTTCAAATACTTCGGAGTCTTGTTTACGAGTGAGGGAAGAGTGGAGCGTTAGATCGACAGGCGGGTCGGTGGGGGGTTTTTAGTTGTGGTGAAGAAGTAGCTGAGCCGGAAGGCAAAGCTCTCAATTTACCGGTCGATCTACGTTCCCATCCTCTAGTCTCCACTGCTGTGTAGACTAATGGGGATCCTTAATAAACTAAACTAAACTCACCTATGGTCATGAGCTTTGGGTTATGACCGAAAGGACAAGATCACGGCTACAAGCGGCCGAAATGAGTTTCCTCCGCCAGGTGACAGGGCTTTCCCTTAGAGATAGGGTGAGAAGCTCTGTCATCCGGGAGAAGCTCAAAGTACGGAGGAGCCAAATGAGGTGGTTCAGGCATCTGGTCAGAATAACACCCAAACGCCTACCTTGGGAGGTTTTTAGGGCACGTCTGACCGGTGGAAGGCCATGGGGAAGACCCAGGACACGTTGGTAAGACGAAGTGTCCAGGCTGGCCTGGGAACACTTCAGGATCCCAATTTATCCATCCATCATCTTCCGCTTATCCGAGGTCGGGTCGCGGGGGCAACAGCCTAAGCAGTGAAACCCAGACTTCCCTCTCCCTAGCCACTTCGTCTAGCTCTTCCCGGGGGATCCCGAGGCGTTCCCAGGCCAGCCGGGAGACATAGTCTTCCCAACGTGTCCTGGGTCTTCCCCGTGGCCTCCTACCGGTTGGACGTGCCCTAAACACCTCCCTAGGGAGGCGTTCGGGTGGCATCCTGACCAGATGCCTGAACCACCTCATCTGGCTCCTCTCGATGTGGAGGAGCAGCGGCTTTACTTTGAGTTCCTCCCGGATGGCAGAGCTTCTCACCCTATCTCTAAGGGAGAGCCCGCCACCCGGTGGAGGAAACTCATTTCGGCCGCTTGTACCCGTGATCTTATCCTTTCGGTCATAACCCAAAGCTCATGACCATAGGTGAGGATGGGAACGTAGATCGACCGGTAAATTGAGAGCTTTGCCTTCCGGCTCAGCTCTTTCTTCACCACAACAGATCGGTACAACGTCCGCATTACTGAAGACGCCGCACCGATCCGCCTGTCGATCTCACGATCCACTCTTCCCTCACTCGTGAACAAGACTCCTAGGTACTTGAACTCCTCCACTTGGGGCAGGGTCTCCTCCCCAACCCGGAGATGGCACTCCACCCTTTTCCGGGCGAGAACCATGGACTCGGACTTGGAGCTGCTGATTCTCATTCCGGTCGCTTCACACTCGGCTGCGAACCGATCCAGTGAGAGCTGAAGATCCCGGTCAGATGAAGCCATCAGGACCACATCATCTGCAAAAAGCAGAGACCTAATCCTGCGGTTACCAAACCGGAAACCCTCAACGCCTTGACTGCGCCTAGAAATTCGACCGTGTCCCTCGATCCCAATTTAATTTTCCTTTATTTAATAATTTAAACACTCTTTGCGATTTAAATCTATTTTTCAAGAGCGACCTGACAAAGAGGTCGGCACAAACAAAGTTACAATAATAATTACAACAAGACAATACAGCAGAACAACGGCAGTCATACCATAACAGGTCAAAAATAATTTAAAACGATTAAATAATCAAATTTAAAAGCAAGTACATTTCCCAAGAGAATTGGTTTCTCAATCTTTTCAAATGGACTTAAACTACCTAGGGGTGTAACGGTACACAAAAATTTCGGTTCGGTACGTACCTCGGTTTAGAGGTCACGGTTCGGTTCATTTTCGGTTCAGTAAGAAAAGAACAAAATATAAATTTTTGGGGTATTTATTTACCAAATTTGTAAACAATGGCTTGATCCTTTTAACAATGGGAACACTATAATAATTCTGCCCATGTTAATCCACATTAAACTGCCTCAAGTTGTTGCTTTGATGAAATAAAATGACAACTTTTCTTCTACGTATAAAAAGTGCAACATTAAACAGTTTCAAGTCAACTCATCATGCTAATTTATTACAGCATTGGGGAAGCCTGTAGTTGACTTTTATTATGTAAATGTTATATTTTTATCAACATGTGATAGCATGGACCCCGCCATTCAAAACTAGGCTGCTACATTACTAATGATTCATGTAACTATAGCTGAAAATTCATCCCTGACCACCATGGAGTTCATGTAGGCTTCATGATGCAATTAAATTATTTTATACACTAGCAGAGACAGAAACTCTTCATTTAATATAATTTCCTTTTTTGCTGCTTCAACACACCTCAATCAACACTGTCCGTAAAACACGCACACACACGCGCGCGCACACGCGCGCGCACACACACGCACGCACACACCGCAAAATGAGTTAACGTTTCGCTAAAAGCTAACCAGCCTTCACCTAAAGCCAGGACTGCGAGTGAGCTGAGCTGCAGTTTGTTTCTAGAAGGTCAACGGGCTCATAGTGATGTTTAGAACGTAGTTAACTTGGAATAGAATTTGGGGAGAGTGAGTTGCTCCCCTGCTAAAGACTGATCTGTTCGACATCGACACTGAAGCCCTGACGACATGCGCTCCGAATACGCATTGCTGATTGGCTTTGTATGTAACCAATCAGATGGTTGTGTAGGCGGGCCAATGCTGGGTGCTGTGTACAGACACAGAGGCAGAACGGAGCGGAGCAGCTTGTTAAGACTTTAGCATAGGCGGCTACTTCATATGTACGTGTTGAACTCGTTCGGTATTCCTCCGCACCGAACCGAAACCCCCGTACCGAAACGGTTCAATACAAATACACGTACCGTTACACCCCTAAAACTACCCCAAAATGATCAATTCTGGTAGCCTCAGATCTTTCTGGATGTCATTCCATGACCAGGGAGCAGCATAACTGAAGTATTTTTTTTCCAAGTTCTGTGTTGGCTTTAGGATCCAACATGTGGAGGACATCCTGTGAGCGTAGGCTGTAATGACTGTAGTCTCTACACACAAATGAACACAGATAGGTGGGGAGCAACAAAACGACGTTGGACATTCCCCGCAAGGAGCTGGACAGAGTAGCTGTGGAGAGGGAAGTCTGGGCTTCTCTGCTTAGGCTGCTGCCCCCGCGACCCGACCTCAGATAAGCGGAAGAAGATGGATGGGTGGATGGCGATCGCTACTCCTGTAAGCTGAAGACTGGTAACTATCGAGCATCGGGATGTATGCAAGGACAGTGCAGTGAACGATTTAGAAATGACGACTCTTTTTGGTGCTAATCGCAATAAAAAATGTTGCTTTTTTTTGTCTGTGCAACCTCACCCCAGTGACGTGGGGCCTCACGTGTCATCATGGTAAGAAAAAAAATGTAAAAAGAAAAAAATTAATTAAAATGTTTTATGTATCCAGTGATTATACTTTATAAAGCTATGTTTCATTTAACTTCACCAGTTTTACGTTATTTTTATCAAAAATCGCTGAATTTTCACATTTGCCGTTCAAATACTGAGAAGAGACTTGCGGTCGGTCAGCAACCAGTTGAGCCTCACCATGGATTGCGCAATGACTGCTAACTGCTGGCTGCTGTGCAGTGAGACCGTATTGCTATATGAATTATATTATAAATTTCCATAGTTTAGTTAGCTGAGGTATATAATGTACAGTGTATTTTGTCAACAACTGTATGTGTGTAACGTATTTCTTGTGCTGGGCAATCATAAAAACGGCTGCGAAGACGCGCTGTGTGAGGCACCTGTTCTCCCGCCTCCTGGTGATAGAGGGCGCTAGTGATCCCAGAGATCATTCTTGTGACAACTCGGCTGCAGAAGAAGTGACAACAAGCAGCAAGAGTGAGCAGCGTGTGTTTATTTTTTCCTCTCGCCTGGACTTTTAACACGGATGATTACATATCTAAAATAAAACAGTTTTTCTAAACTGGACTTTCAATCAAAGCAGGAGGTAATATTTAAAGGAAGACCAACGCCGGAACTAAATGGTTTGCTTCAGACCGTGATCACCATCAAGACAGAGGGGCGGCATAGCTTGGTTGGTAGAGTGGCCGTGCCAGCAACTTGAGGGTTGCAGGTTCGATTCCCGTTCCCGCCATCCTAGTCATTGCCGTTGTGTCCTTGGGCAAGACACTTTACCCACCAGCTCCCAGTGCCACCCACACTGGTTTAAATGTAACTTAGATATTGGGTTTCACTATGTAAAGCGCTTTGAGTCACTATAGAAAAGTGCTATATAAATATATTTCACATTTCACAGAGAAACTTTTAAAACTGAAGAAAGATAAGGAAGACTTCTATAAACAAGTTATCGATGGGTTTTTTATCCAGAAGGAGCGGCGCATTGACTTCATTTATAAGTAAAGGTAAGACCATAATAACGCTTTTTTTAATTAAATGTGCTTTTTTTGTGTGCTATAGTTTATACGTGTAAAGAATGCTGGTATGAGCTTTTAAACATAACCCGTTAACTGCTGCCAATCAAATGGAGAATAAGATACTCTTTAGTGTAGATTCCTAAAGTAGCCTTAAGCTTGACGCTCCTCTACTATCACATTCACTCCGCTTGCTGCGGCAACAACAAAACAAAACTCCAGACGTTCTTCTTCGTTTGTGTGGTTTACTTGTGATCTTCATAATTCAAAACATAAAACAGTCACGATGTGAGAACAAATGAATGACAAAATAAAGAGAATTTGTTGCAGTACTAGTTAGAAGAAGTATGAATGAGAATAAGTATGAGTGAGGTCAAAAAAACTGTGTGGCTCGATTCCACCGCACCTGACAGCAATTACCCATGACACCTTGCGTCCAAAAACCCCCTTACCACACAGATCCTTCCGCCATATATGCACTTAAAACAGTTACGTCATCAAATCATTTTGACAAATGTAATAATTACAATTAAAGTGAGCTTTATATAATTACTCTAAGCATTCAATATATCCATTTTCTTATCATGCAAATAAAGTAAATAGTCCCATTTTGACTGAATAAACATAAAGCACCTTCCATAAAATGTAAATTAATTTAAACAGCATTTAGGCTCCTACATTTAGGGTTCATATGTTTGTAAATCTGACTGTGATGAAGTCAGTGCCTCACCAGCCATGAACCTCACCCATACAGTAACCTTTATTTTTTTTTTTACTGAGCATCACTTTTTTATGCTGCCGTTGAACTGAAAATAATGTTTATATTAAATGTGTACTACTTTTAAAAAATAATGTCTAATAATTACTTGTGTGCCATTTATATGCATGAACAAACAAAAAAAGTCAGTAGAAGATGTCCTGAGTGAAAACAACACTGCAGCAAATGTGTTACATGACCCAAACACGCCAGTGACCGTCCCGTCTGAGAACGGCCGATAGCAAACAGAACATTAACAACAACCAGCAGCCTGATATTTTAAAGCTGTCAACTTTTTTTAGACGTCTGGACATTTATCGGAGCTAATGAATTAAAACGGCGCGTGACGTCACCAAACGTGTAAGAGGTGCAGCCCGCGAATCTCGGCGAACCTTGGAAGAATGTTTACGTTCGACAAACAGGCTCCACTTACCTTGAGCGTTCGAATGTTTATAATCCACTCATGTGTCGTGGGAAAGGAGCCATGTTTGTTAGTAAGTCCAGATTCCCTCGCGAAGAAGGCCGCGGCGTGAGTGAAGGAGGCCAAACAGGCGCAGAGGACAAGGCGCAACTTGAAACTGACAAGAGGCGGATCGGTCGAAACCATCACGGCGGCAAGGAGGGGGGACACGGATTAGAGATACAACTAAAACACGCGTCACCGAACAATTATAACTCCCCCCAACGTCATTGTGATGAAATCTTACATACTGAAACATGTACTTTGAATTTGAACATGCACCAAATTGGTGGGAACACTCACGTTTTTTAAAGTTAAAGCTCGAGCCCTGTCACCCCGTAATGTGTTGGACTGAACCAACATGGTTTAACACTGTTCTAAGCCGATTGGTCTGTTGCGGCGTGACGTGGGCGGGGCTGGCTGCTGCAACCCACGGTGACGAGGAAGGAATATGCAATAGTTATAAAATACATTTAAAAAATATATATAAAATAATTCAATAATTAAATAACCAAATAAATAAAGTAAAACGATAAATTGTGACACCATATATTTTAATGAGTTATGAAAACGCACAAAAATATTTAAAAAAAAATCTACCTACCTACCAGCTACTTTAAGTACCGTATTTCCTTGAATTGCCGCCGGGGCGCTAATTCATTTAAAACCTCTTCTCACTCCTGCGCTTACCAAAGGCATGCGGTACAGGTAAGCATGCGCTAAATATTTTAAAACCTCTTCTCACTCCAGCACTTTCCAAAGGCATGTAGTAAAAATTTGAGTGTGATGTAAGGATACCATCATGAAAAGCACATTTAATACAAAAAAAAAACTTTATTATGGTCTTACCTTTACTTATAAACGAAGTCCATGCCAGCTCGTTCTGATCAAAAGCACCGATAACTTGTTTATAGAAGTCTTCATTATCTTTCTTCAGTTTTAAAAGTCTCTCTGCCTCGATAGAAATCTTTCTTTCTTACCTCCTGCTTCGATTGAAAGTCCAGTTTAGAAAACTGCTATCAGACCCCTGCTATCAGTTAGCTCGGCTCCTCAAGTGCGGGCGACGACAGAATTATCCTGGGACAACTCCCCCTCCCGTTCTGCTCCGTGGGTGATCTCTTTATCCCACCGCTGCCACCATGAAGTGTTATTGTATAAATAATACACTGGGTATTTAGGACTTGAACATGCTTTATTTCAGCCCAGTTGTCTACGTAGCCAACATAGGAGTGTTACATCCTAAAAGGTCCGTCGTGCACCCCCAGCACATATCACGTCACTCATTGTCGCTTTTTCTGCAGCTGAGTAGTCGCAAGAAGGGTCACTAGCGCCCTCTACCACCAGGAGGCGGGAGTCATTTAATAACTCATATTTGACACACGCAGCTACGGTATATTAATAAAACATAGCTGCTTAAGGTTCTTTTTAGCATACCGGTATTCAATAGCTTGGATCTTAAATCCTACTGAATAGCTCTTAATCTTCGTTCCTTAATGGGATTTTAAATTACCGGTATTGAAATCAGCCTCCTCCATTTTGAAAATGATGACAGGGGAAGTGTCACTCGTGACATCACGAGTTTGACCCGGCGGTAATACTAAGCATACGCTAATTATTTTGCGAAGCGAGTTTGACCCGGCAGTAATTCAAGGCAGGCGCATGCTATATGCCCGGCGGCAATTCAAGGAAGTAAGGTACTTGTAATGCAGCTTTTATAAAGCAAGGTACCAATAATTGGATGTTAAAAAATAGCATGTCTCACTATAGAGCGTTTTCCATTCGAGCTCCAGGACCCTGGAATGCCCTCCCGGTAACAGTTCGAGATGCTACCTCAGTAGAAGCATTTAAGTCTCACCTTAAAACTCATTTGTATACTCTAGCCTTTAAATGGACCCCCTTTTTAGACCAGTTGATCTGCCGTTCCTTTATTTCTCTCCTCTGTCCCACTCTCCCTTGTGCGGTCCAGTGGCCATGGATTAAGTACTGGCTGTCCAGAGTCGGGACCCAGGATGCACCGCTCGCCTGTGTATCGGTTGGGGACATCTCTACGCTGCTGATCCGCCTCCGCTTGAGATGGTCTCCTGTGGACGGGACTCTCGCTGCTGTCTCGGATCCGCTTTGAACTGAACTCTCGCGGCTGTGTTGGAGCCACTATGGATTGAACTTTCACAGTATCATGTTAGACCCGCTCGACATCCATTGCTTTCGGTCCCCTAGAGGGGGGGGGGGCACATCTGAGGTCCTCTCCAAGGTTTCTCAGAGTCAGCATTGTCACTGGCGTCCCACTGGATGTGAATTCTCCCTGCCCACTGGGTGTGAGTTTTCCTTGCCCTTTTGTGGGTTCTTCCGAGGATGTTGTAGTCGTAATAATTTGTGCAGTCCTTTGAGACATTTGTGATTTGGGGCTATATAAATAAACATTGATTGATTGATTGATTGATTGGTATCAATTGTGAATATATTTTATATAAAACGTAACCTTCCTCCCACTTCTATCAAGGCGGAAAGGAAATGTCAACATAAGCATGATGAACACTCAACTAAAAAAAAACTAAAAAAAATAAAAAAAAATGTAACTCTTCATAACATCTTAAAACGTGCCAAAATAAGGAATATGTAAGAAGGGCTTAATAAAGTGGAACAAAATAGTGCAAAGTGTTGGCAACCCAGGGGGGTTTGCCCACATACGCGGTCCTCTCCAAGGTTTCTCATAGTCATGTGTCAAGTTTTCCTTGCCCTTATGTGGGCTCTACTGAGGATGTCGTTGTGGTTTGTGTTGTGGTTTGTGCAGCCCTTTGAGACACTAGTGATTTAGGGCTATATAAATAATCATTGATTGATTGATTGATTGATTGATCCTCACAGGACCGTTAGTGTAACCAACAAATAAAACTTTCCCATTCACATTAGGTATTGAATAAAACGGCCTATAAACGATTTAGAATAACTGCCACCCGAACGCCTCCCTAGGGAGGTGTTTAGGGCACGTCCAACCGGTAGGAGGCCACGGGGAAGACCCAGGACACGTTGGGAAGACTATGTCTCCCGGCTGGCCTGGGAACGCCTCGGGATCCCCCGGGAAGAGCTAGACGAAGTGGCTGGGGAGAGGGAAGTCTGGGTTTCCCTGCTTAGGCTGTTGCCCCCGCGACCCGACCTCGGATGGATGGATGGATGGATGTCACCAGTCTTAAGCTGCACACAAAATATATTATTTGTCATCTATCAAAGTACTCTTACTCATAACAGAAGGAGATATACAATTAAGGCAAGGTTAGTTTGTTTATAGACCACAATTTGTCCACAAGGCAATTCAAAGTGCTTTTCAGAAAATTAAGAGAAGGCAAAAATAAAACCATAAAATTCATATTTCAAGTTAAAATCAGAAAATACAATCGTTGTAAAAAAAAAAAAATCAGAATTAATCACTCTGATTTTTGTATTATGATAAATGAAGTCTCCATATTTCAAGTTAAAATCAGAAAACACTATCATTGTAAAAAAAAAAAAAAACAGAATTAATCACTCTGATTTTTGCATTATGATAAATGAAGTCTCCATATTTCAAGTTAAAATCAGAAAACACTATCATTGTAAAAAAAAAAAATCAGAATTAATCACTCTGATTTTTGCATTATGATAAATGAAGTCTCCATATTTCAAGTTAAAATCAGAAAACACAATCATTGTAAAAAAAAAATAAAAAAATCAGAATTAATCACTCTGATTTTGCTATTATGATAAATGAAGTCTCCATATTTCAAGTTAAAATCAGAAAACACAATCATTGTAAAAAAAAAAAAAAAGAAATCAGAATTAATCGCTCTAATTTTTGTATTATGATAAATGAAGTCTCCATATTTCAAGTTAAAATCAGAAAACACAATCATTGAAAAAAAAAAAAAAATCTGAATTAATCGCTCTGACTTTTGCATAATGATAACTGAAGACTCCATGAGAAGTGGTGAGCGCGATGAATATTTAATCTAATCCATGCATCTTTATATGTCTCAGTTGTGTTCAAAATGCGTTTCCCTCTTATGGAATCTTGCACAGCATTCCGAAGCATATTTATGGTTTTGTAAGAATGTACACACAGGGCAGTGGCTGAGGAGCTAAATTTGCCAAAGTGGAAGAAAAAAAAAAGGCAGTTAAGATTCCGACTTGGGAAAATTGAAAGGTTTAAACAATCCCTCTCGAATGGTAAACCGCTGATAAACTTTGTCCTGTTGCAATATCTCAATCACATGGAAAATAAAACATAGCTTGCGGCAATGACCCGGGAATCCCGACAGTAAATTCCCATGACATATTTAAACCTCCGAAGATTATCATCATGAGTGTGGTGGATGCTTCATGCATGGGAAAAGGTCATGCACACACACTAGTGGCCTCACTGATCTACCACCAACAACTGAAGTCAAAACTGCTGTGATATCAACTTCAAACAGACTTGTCACTATCAACTCGAGCTATCCTGTCACTCTTGAACACATGTCATCTCCAACTGGTTCATGGGAGCAGAAAAGATACAGAGCAATAATATTTACAACTAGTAGAGGCAATCCGAAGTTGAACTTAAATGCTGACAGAATGTAGTATGAATGTAAGAATAGTTTGAATCTTGGAATGGTTTGAATGTTGACGGGTTTGAATTTCCAGGGAAACCCGAATTTAGTTTGGAACTTGGAAAAGTGTTAATTTGAATCTCCAGGATGAGTGGATTGTGTTGATTCTGCAATGGTTTGAATAGGTCGAAATATGTGGGAATTGTGCAACTTCGAAAAAAATCCTATTCATTTCAATGGGAACTTCCTGGAAATTGTATTTTTTGGGGGGGGAAATGTTAAAAATATCAATGGAAAACGTCAATGGTCTGACTGAGTGACCCCAAATCACAAATGTCTCAAAGGACTGCACAAATCATTACGACTACAACATCCTCGGAAGAACCCACAAAAGGGCAAGGAAAACTCACACCCAGTGGGCAGGGAGAATTCACATCCAGTGGGACGCCAGTGACAATGCTGACTATGAGAAACCTTGGAGAGGACCTCAGATGTGGGCAACCCCCCCCTCTAGGGGACCGAAAGCAATGGATGTCGAGCGGGCCTAACATGATACTGTGAAAGTTCAATCCATAGTGGCTCCAACACAGCCGCGAGAGTTCAGTTCAAAGCGGATCCAATACAGCAGCGAGAGTCCCGTCCACAGGAGACCATCTCAAGCGGAGGCGGATCAGCAGTGTAGAGATGTCCCCAACCGATACAGGCGAGCGGTCCATCCTGGGTCTTGACTCTGGACAGCCAGTACTTCATCCATGGTCATCGGACCGGACCCCCTCCACAAGGGAGGGGGGGACATAGGAGAAAGAAAAGAAGCGGCAGATCAACTGGTCTAAAAAGGAGGTCTATTTAAAGGCTAGAGTATACAGATGAGTTTTAAGGTGAGACTTCTACTGAAGCATTCTATTATTATTATTATTATTTAAAACTCGATTTTACATGTCAATATAAAGTTATATAAGCCTTGCTTGTTCAATATTAAATGCAAAACTTGTTTGGGTCCCTATTACAGTTGGTACAAAATGCGTCTGCTAGACTTTTGACAAGAACAAGAAAGTTTGATCATATTACGCCTGTACTGGCTCACCTGCACTGGCTTCCTGTGCACTTAAGATGTGACTTTAAGGTTTTACTAATTACGTATAAAATACTACACGGTCTAGCTCCATCCTATCTTGCCGATTGTATTGTACCATATGTCCCGGCAAGAAATCTGCGTTCAAAAGACTCCGGCTTATTAGTGATTCCTAGAGCCCAAAAAAAGTCTGCGGGCTATAGAGCGTTTTCCGTTCGGGCTCCAGTACTCTGGAATGCCCTCCTGGTAACAGTTCGAGATGCTACCTCAGTAGAAGCATTTAAGTCTCACCTTAAAACTCATCTGTATACTCTAGCCTTTAAATAGACCTCCTTTTTAGACCAGTTGATCTGCCGCTTCTTTTCTTTCTCCTATGTCCCCCCCTCCCTTGTGGAGGGGGTCCGGTCCGATGACCATGGATGAAGTACTGGCTGTCCAGAGTCGAGACCCAGGATGGACCGCTCGTCGGGACCCAGGATGGACCGCTCGCCTGTATCGGTTGGGGACGTCTCTACGCTGCTGATCCGCTTGAGATGGTTTCCTGTGGACGGGACTCTCGCTGCTGTCTTGGATCCGCTTCGAACTGAACTCTCTTGGCTGTGTTGGAGCCACTATGGATTGAACTTTCACAGTATCATGTTAGACCCGCTCGACATCCATTGCTTTCGGTCCCCTAGAGGGGGGGGGTTGCCCACATCTGAGGTCCTCTCCAAGGTTTCTCATAGTCAGCATTGTCACTGGCGTCCCACTGGATGTGAATTCTCCCTGCCCACTGGGTGTGAGTTTTCCTTGCCCTTTTGTGGGTTCTTCCGAGGATGTTGTAGTCGTAATGACTTGTGCAGTCCTTTGAGACATTTGTGATTTGGGGCTATATAAATAAACATTGATTGATAAACATTGATATTAAAAGGTTCATTTGTTCAACCTCGGCCCGTGGTTTTGTTCAGTTTGAAATTTTGGCCCACTCTGTATTTGAGTTTGACACCCCTGATTTAAGTCAGATCCACCAATTGTGACGACTTTTTATTGTCAACCGAGTTTTATTTTTGTAATGATTTCTGCTGGTGGTGTGCCTCTGCATTTTTTTTAACGCAAAAGATGTGCTTCGGCTCAAAAGACGGTTGAAAAACACTGCACTAGTGTGCCGCTGGTACAAGGAACCAGGTCGCCAAGGCCATCCATCCATCCATTTTCTTCCGCTTATTCCCTTTCGGGGTCGCGGGGGGCTCTGGCGCCTATCTCAGCTACAATCGGGCGGAAGGCGGGGTACACCCTGGACAAGTCGCCACCTCATCACAGGGCCAACACAGATAGACAGACAACATTCACACACTAGGGCCAATTTAGTGTTGCCAATCAACCTATCCCCAGGTGCATGTCTTTGGAAGTGGGAGGAAGCCGGAGTACCCGGAGGGAACCCACGCATTCACGGGGAGAACATGCAAACTCCACACAGAAAGATCCCGAGTCCGGGATTGAACCCTGACTCCTCAGGACCTTCGTATTGTGAGGCAGACGCACTAACCCCTCTGCCACCGGCAATGAGGAAAAACATTCAAGGCAAAAGCGGCGTCACTCAGTAAGCAGATGGATGCTGCAGACGTTCCAGCACACACCCGTGTTGCCATCTTATAAGACCAACCCTGATTGCCCGCAACACAACCTGCTTTCCACCATGCCACTCATTCTTTGTCAGCCTGCGAATGAAGCGTGCAGACAAAAGCCGGTCTCGCCAAGGTGAGGCGTTCTGCACAAAGGAACCGACATGATGTCATTCGGGAAATACTTCCCCGGCGTCTGTCAGGTCACGTTACCAAACGCACATGACAACGACCTCCGCGTGGGGATGGAAGCCCGATTGTGATAAAAGAGCGGACGTCTTACCTGTGTGAGGGGGAAAAAAGGGAAGAAGATCCAAGAAATTCCTCTTGCTTGGATTGTATCCGTTTTTTTTGCAAATCTTTTGCTCTCGCCTCCTTTTCTTCTCATCAGAGTGAGATGCTGCCTGGACCGGTGCTCGTTGTCATGGCTACCAAAGCAGGGGGTGACGAGCACGTGACTGCATGGTGATTGGTCACATCCACAGAGCAGCAGCAGGAGGAGTGGATGGGGGGAGACGTTGGTGACGTCACACGCCCACCAGTGCAGAATCGGGAGGGGTCCTGAGAGAACACGGACACAAACGGTGTGTTTAGAAGGGTGGGGCTGAGGGCAGAAGTGGAGCGACTGACATGCTGACTGCTCTGAGTCAAGCGCCAGTAGCTCAGCTCACATGACAAGCAGTGCTCAAATAGCCCGGAATGCTCAAAACTCATGCATCACTCTTAAAGGGGAACTTCACTTTTCATTCACAAATACTACACGGTCTAGCTCCAGCCTATCTTGCCGATTGTATTGTACCATATGTCCCGGCAAGAAATCTGCGTTCAAAGGACTCCGGCTTATTAGTGATTCCCAGAGCCCAAAAAAAGTCTGCGGGCTATAGAACGTTTTCCGTTCGGGCTCCAGTACTCTGGAATGCCCTCTCGGTAACAGTTCGAGATGCTACCTCAGTAGAAGCATTTAAAACTCATCTGTATACTCTAGCCTTTAAATAGACCTCCTTTTTAGACCAGTTGATCTGCCGCTTCTTTTCTTTCTCCTATGTCCCCCCCTCCGATGACCATGGATGAAGTACTGGCTGTCCAGAGTCGAGACCCAGGATGGACCGCTCGCCTGTATCGGTTGGGGACATCTCTACGCTGCTGATCCGCCTCCGCTTGAGATGGTTTCCTGTGAACGGGACTCTCGCTGCTGTCTTGGATCCGCTTTGAACTGAACTCTCTTGGCTGTGTTGGAGCCACTATGGATTGAACTTTCACAGTATCATGTTAGACCCGCTCGACATCCATTGCTTTCGGTCCCCTAGAGGGGGGGGTTGCCCACATCTGAGGTCCTCTCCAAGGTTTCTCATAGTCAGCATTGTCACTGGCGTCCCACTGGATGTGAATTCTCCCTGCCCACTGGGTGTGAGTTTTCCTTGCCCTTTTGTGGGTTCTTCCGAGGATGTTGTAGTCGTAATGGTTTGTGCAGTCCTTTGAGACATTTGTGATTTGGGGCTATATAAATAAAAATTGATTGATTGATTGATTGATTGAATAATTAAAAAATATCAATGGCATATCAAATCAAATTTAAATAAAAATTGAATGCCCCTTTTCTATTTGCAGCCCTCCGAGGTAAATATCAAAATAAACTTTCTCCACAGGCTAATAATACATTTGCAAATAAAATAACAATAATGAATGAATCAAACATTCAAGCCTTGAAGTAGCAAGAGAAAATGCATGAGTAAAACGTTAATTATTGCTGGGAGGAGGGGGGGTTAGCCCTCCAACAAGTCAACAACATCCACAAATCGCACCGTTGTGCATTCACGCACAGCATAAAACGTTTGGTGGACAAAATGAAATAAAGGAGTGGGAAATTTTACACGTAAACAAACTGTTGCGTCACAGTCCACATTATGGTGAGTTCAAGAACTGCCAAAACTAGTAGGACAAAACGATTTCCACCAAATACTCTCATCAGTGAAGCATAGCATGCACACAGACATATTAAACAGGGAGCTTTTCTAACACTTGGGAAAGTTTGTGTCATGTTTGACCTCAAAAATGCTTTAGGGAGCCACTAAAGAGCCGCAGGTTGCTGACACAGGCTGTAGAAAGCCATTGTGTGACCTAAACCCTATATTGGTCAAAAAATGACAAAAAACAAAGGCCTCAGTTATGATAGACCAAACCAGGTCAAAGGAAGCTCTATAGTGACAGGTCACACTTTGGTGATTCCTTCACAGACTGGAGGCCACAAGCTTCAGGACACGACAGCTGAGTGCAGTCGTGCTCATCAGTGATCTCATCATGGTCGGCCATCGTGCGCTTTTATGGTCCAGCGGGCCGCAGAGGAGAGTCGTAGAACTCTGCAGGACAGCAGCAGCGGCAGTTCTCATATCACTGCACCAAAAACATTCTTTCCACAGAACAAAGATAGTGTGTGTTTATTTACATCTGCACAATTATAATGAGACGTGTCATTATTTTTGTGTTGGTTTCCAAAATAATGTTTCTTGTTTTGTTTGTGTGCAGGGGTTACGGGAAAAATGCTTACTGGTTTTACAAAACCCCAAAAGAGTGAAGACGGCATGTTGTGTAAATTGTAAATAAAAACACATTACAATGATTTGCAAATCTTTCTCAACCTATATTCAGTCGAATAGACTTAACGTTCAAACTTTGTTATTTTTGGCAAATATTAGCTCATTTGGAATTTAATGCCTGCAACATGTTTGGAAAAAGCTGGCACGAGTGGCAAAAAAGACAGAGCAAGTTGAGGAATGCTCATCACACACTTTTTTGGGGATCATCCCACAGGTGAATAGGCTAACTGGGAATAATAGGTGGGTGCCATTGATGGGTGTGAAAGCAGTTTCCATGAAATGCTAAGTCGTTCACAAACAAGGATGGGGCGAGGGTCACCACTTGTTGAACAAACGCATGAGCAAATTGTCAAACAGTTTGAGAACAACATTTCTCGACAGGAATTTAGGGTGTGTAAAATCATCAAAAGGTTCAGAGAAATCACTGCACGTAAGCGATGATATTACTGCATCAAAAAGCGACATCGGTGTGTAAAGGATATCACCACATGGGCTCGGGACCACTTCGGAAAACCACTGTCAGTAAGTATTGATAGTCGCTACTGTTGCGATCCGCTACTTGGATCACCACATATGGTTTATACTTCCAGTTGTTGTATCACTGTTGTTCTACACCCTTACTTCCTGTTTAGTCAGTCACCATGGTTGCTCATTGATCCCACCTGCTAATCACGGTTTCTGCACACCTGTCCCTTTTTTATTACTCCCCTATTTAAGCTCGTCCCTTTTCGTTATTCTTTCTGGGACTCTAATTTACCTTCGAGCAACATTCACGACTGTCTACTACCCGTATGTATTTTCTCGCTAGCTCTTACGCTAAGCCACTCGATATTCCAGCTTTCATGCTGAATGTTTTTTTTTGTTTACTCTTTTGTGTGCTTCGTGCCAAGTATAGTTTTTGTATTTTCAAGGATGGGGCGAGGGTCACCACTTGTTGAACAAATGCATGAGCAAATTGTCAAACAGTTTAAGAACAACATTTCTAAACAGGAATTCAGGGTCTGTAAAATCCTCAAAAGGTTCAGAGAAATCACTGCACGTAAGCGATGATATTACTGCATCAAAAAGCGACATCAGTGTGTAAAGGATATCACCACATGGGCTCGGGACCACTTCGGAAAACCACTGTCAGTAAGTATTGATAGTCGCTACTGTTGCGATCCGCTACTTGGATCACCACATATGGTTTATACTTCCAGTTGTTGTATCACTGTTGTTCTACACCCTTACTTCCTGTTTAGTCCGTCACCATGGTTGCTCATTGATCCCACCTGCTAATCACGGTTTCTGCACACCTGTCACTTTTTTATTACTCCCCTATTTAAGCCCGTCCCTTTTCGTTATTCTTTCTGGGACTCTAATTTACCTTCGAGCAACATTCACGACTGTCTACTACCCGTATGTATTTTCTCGCTAGCTCTTATGCTATGCCACTCGATATTCCAGCTTTCATGCTGAATGTTTTTTTTGTTTACTCTTTTGTGTGCTTCGTGCCAAGTATAGTTTTTGTATTTTCAAGGATGGGGCGAGGGTCACCACTTGTTGAACAAATGCATGAGCAAATTGTCAAACAGTTTAAGAACAACATTTCTAAACAGGAATTCAGGGTCTGTAAAATCCTCAAAAGGTTCAGAGAAATCACTGCACGTAAGCGATGATATTACTGCATCAAAAAGCGACATCAGTGTGTAAAGGATATCACCACATGGGCTCGGGACCACTTCGGAAAACCACTGTCAGTAAGTATTGATAGTCGCTACTGTTGCGATCCGCTACTTGGATCACCGCATATGGGTTATACTTCCAGTTGTTGTATCACTGTTGTTCTACACCCTTACTTCCTGTTTAGTCAGTCACCATGGTTGCTCATTGATCCCACCCGCTAATCACGGTTTCTGCACACCTGTCACTTTTTGATTACTCCCCTATTTAAGCCCGTCCCTTTTCGTTATTCTTTCTGGGACTCTAATTTGTCTTCGAGCAACATTCACGACTGTCTACTACCCGTATGTATTTTCTCGCTAGCTCTTATGCTAAGCCACTCAATATTCCAGTTTTCATGCTGAATGTTTTTTTTGTTTACTCTTTTGTGTGCTTCGTGCCAAGTATAGTCTTTGTATTTTCAAGGATGGGGCGAGGGTCACCACTTGTTGAACAAATGCATGAGCAAATTGTCAAACAGTTTAAGAACAACATTTCTAAACAGGAATTCAGGGTCTGTAAAATCCTCAAAAGGTTCAGAGAAATCACTGCACGTAAGCGATGATATTACTGCATCAAAAAGCGACATCAGTGTGTAAAGAATATCACCACATGGGCTCGGGACCACTTCGGAAAACCACTGTCAGTAAGTATTGATAGTCGCTACTGTTGCGATCCGCTACTTGGATCACCACATATGGTTTATACTTCCAGTTGTTGTATCACTGTTGTTCTACACCCTTACTTCCTGTTTAGTCCGTCACCATGGTTGATCATTGATCCCACCTGCTAATCACGGTTTCTGCACACCTGTCACTTTTTTATTACTCCCCTATTTAAGCCCGTCCCTTTTCGTTATTCTTTCTGGGACTCTAATTTGCCTTCGAGCAACATTCACGACTGTCTACTACCCGTATGTATTTTCTCGCTAGCTCTTATGCTAAGCCACTCGATATTCCAGCTTTCATGCTGAATGTTTTTTTTTGTTTACTCTTTTGTGTGCTTCGTGCCAAGTATAGTTTTTGTATTTTCAAGGATGGGGCGAGGGTCACCACTTGTTGAACAAACGCATGAGCAAATTGTCAAACAGTTTGAGAACAACATTTCTCGACAGGAATTTAGGGTGTGTAAAATCATCAAAAGGTTCAGAGAAATCACTGCACGTAAGCGATGATATTACTGCATCAAAAAGCGACATCGGTGTGTAAAGGATATCACCACATGGGCTCGGGACCACTTCGGAAAACCACTGTCAGTAAGTATTGATAGTCGCTACTGTTGCGATCCGCTACGTGGATCACCACATATGGGTTATACTTCCAGTTGTTGTATCACTGTTGTTCTACACTCTTACTTCCTGTTTAGTCAGTCACCATGGTTGCTCATTGATCCCACCCGCTAATCACGGTTTCTGCACACCTGTCACTTTTTGATTACTCCCCTATTTAAGCCCGTCCCTTTTCGTTATTCTTTCTGGGACTCTAATTTGTCTTCGAGCAACATTCACGACTGTCTACTACCCGTATGTATTTTCTCGCTAGCTCTTATGCTAAGCCACTCAATATTCCAGTTTTCATGCTGAATGTTTTTTTTGTTTACTCTTTTGTGTGCTTCGTGCCAAGTATAGTTTTTGTATTTTCAAGGATGGGGCGAGGGTCACCACTTGTTGAACAAATGCATGAGCAAATTGTCAAACAGTTTAAGAACAACATTTCTAAACAGGAATTCAGGGTCTGTAAAATCCTCAAAAGGTTAGGAGAAATCACTGCACGTAAGCGATGATATTACTGCATCAAAAAGCGACATCAGTGTGTAAAGGATATCACCACATGGGCTCGGGACCACTTCGGAAAACCACTGTCAGTAAGTATTGATAGTCGCTACTGTTGCGATCCGCTACTTGGATCACCACATATGGTTTATACTTCCAGTTGTTGTATCACTGTTGTTCTACACCCTTACTTCCTGTTTAGTCAGTCACCATGGTTGCTCATTGATCCCACCTGCTAATCACGGTTTCTGCACACCTGTCACTTTTTGATTACTCCCCTATTTAAGCCCGTCCCTTTTCGTTATTCTTTCTGGGACTCTAATTTGCCTTCGAACAACATTCACGACTGTCTACTACCCGTATGTATTTTCTCGCTAGCTCTTATGCTAAGCCACTCAATATTCCAGCTTTCATGCTGAATGTTTTTTTTGTTTACTCTTTTGTGTGCTTCGTGCCAAGTATAGTTTTTGTATTTTCTATTCCTAGCTTTCATGCTAGCGCCCTTGGTTTATTTTTGTCTGTTAGCTCCAGTGTTTTTGTTCATAGTCTGTTTTTGTTAAGTGTAATAAATCACTTAAACTTACCCTTGCTGTGTTCATGCCGACGCATCCACGAAGGGACCAATTTGGCATCACTATGCCAACCAGTCGTAACAGCTACATCTGTAAGTGCAAGTTAAAACTCTACTATGCAAAGCCAAAGCCATTTATCAACAACACCCAGAAACACCCGAGATGGACTGATGCAAAGTGGAAAAGTGTTCTGTGTTCTGACGAGTCCACATTTCAAATTGTTTTTAAAAACTGTCCAGACCTGTCTCCCATTGATAATGTGTGGCGCAATATGAAGCGTAAAACACCACAATGGAGACTGTTGAACAACTTAAAATTGGTCTCCTCAGTTCCCAAACGCTTACAGAGTGTTGTTAAAAGGAAAAGCCATGTAACACTGAGGTAAAAATTCCCGTGCCATCTTTTTTGCAACGTGTTTCTGCCATTAAATTCCAAGTTAATGATTATTTGCAAAAAAGAATTAAGTTTCTCAGTTTGAACATTAAATATATTGTCTTTGCAGTCTATTCAATTGAGTATAAGTTGAAAAAGATTTGCAAATGTTTGTATTCTGTTTTTGTTCACGAATTACACAACATCAATCAATCAATCAATGTTTACTTATATAGCCCTAAATCACTAGTGTCTCAAAGGGCTGCACAAACCACTACGACATCCTCGGTAGGCCCACATAAGGGCAAGGAAAACTCACACCCAGTGGGACGTCGGTGACAATGATGACTATGAGAACCTTGGAGAGGAGGAAAGCAATGGATGTCGAGCGGGTCTAACATGATACTGTGAAAGTTCAATCGATAATGGATCCAACACAATCGCGAGAGTCCAGTCCAAAGCGGATCCAACACAGCAGCGAGAGTCCCGTTCACAGCGGAGCCAGCAGGAAACCATCCCAAGCGGAGGTGGATCAGCAGCACAGAGATGTCCCCAGCCGATACACAGGCGAGCAGTACATGGCCACCGGATCGGACCGGACCCCCTCCACAAGGGAGAGTGGGACATAGAAGAAAAAGAAAAGAAACGGCAGATCAACTGGTCTAAAAAGGGAGTCTATTTAAAGGCTAGAGTATACAAATGAGTTTTAAGGTGAGACTTAAATGCTTCTACTGAGGTAGCATCTCGAACTGTTACCGGGAGGGCATTCCAGAGTACTGGAGCCCGAACGGAAAACGCTCTATAGCCCGCAGACTTTTTTTGGGCTTTGGGAATCACTAATAAGCCGGAGTCCTTTGAACGCAGATTTCTTGCCGGGACATATGGTACAATACAATCGGCAAGATAGGATGGAGCTAGACCGTGTAGTATTTTATACGTAAGTAGTAAAACCTTAAAGTCACATCTTAAGTGCACAGGAAGCCAGTGCAGGTGAGCCAGTACAGGCGTAATGTGATCAAACTTTCTTGTTCTTGTCAAAAGTCTAGCAGCCGCATTTTGTACCAACTGTAATCTTTTAATGCTAGACATGGGGAGACCCGAAAATAATACGTTACAGTAATCGAGACGAGACGTAACAAACGCATGGATAATGATCTCAACGTCTTTAGTGGACAGAATGGAGCGAATTTTAGCGATATTACGGAGATGAAAGAAGGCCGTTTTAGTAACGCTTTTAATGTGTGACTCAAAGGAGAGAGTTGGGTCAAAGATAATACCCAGATTCTTTACCGTGTCGCCTTGTTTAATTGTTTGGTTGTCAAATGTTAGAGTTGTATTATTAAATAGAGTTCGGTGTCTAGCAGGACCGATAATCAGCATTTCCGTTTTTTTGGCGTTGAGTTGCAAAAAGTTAGCGGACATCCATTGTTTAATTTCATTAAGACACGCCAACATGCCAACTTCACTGGTTTAGGGTTTTGTAGATGAAACCTGGTCAGTCACTACACGATCAGTCCAAGCATGCGGAAGAAGTATGTCAACTTTCTGTCAACTTGTTTTAGTTTTGTTTGTTACTATTAGACATTCTGACCGCACATGTTGTTATCATGGTTTACATTTTGTTCTAATAATCTTTAGTTTAGTAACGATCTAATCTATAAAATAGCATGCAAAACAAACATACTTAAGTATGCAAACACAGGACTGTTAACAATAATTCAATGGCAGTAATTATTGAGGGAAAAAAAACTTCCTGGAGAATAACTAAAATTAATGCCATCTTAAAAATAATATAAAACATCCTAATGATGTCCTCAAGAGGCAGCATGTAAAGATAAATAAGAATGGGACCTAAAATTGAGCCTTGTGGAACACCACACCTTATTTCACAGGTTCCTGAGGCAATTATGGATGCATTTGGACATCGTTATTAATATTTTGTTTCTTTTAAAACAAAAAATAAGTAAAACATCGATTCAAATATTACATCACGTGATGTTGCAGAAGCTCCGTCGTCAAAATTGGGCAAAAATGCGGCCCATTAAGATTTTCAATCAGGCCTGACGGATGTTCTACATAATTATTTTAAGACCTTTAACATTAAAACTTTATGATGATGATGTGCTGTGCTGTTTTCAAATAACCGTAAGTCTTGAACTATATAAAGCATGTCTATAGTTGAAATCTGCACTTTTGGGTGTCAAACGAGTTATTACGGTAATCTACGTCACAGCAGTTTAGACGAGGAACAAAGCAGAGTGGGCAGGCCGAAACAGATGCAGAAGCAAATTTTTACAAAAATGTTCCGCATAAAAGTCATAACATATCATATTGTAGGTCTTTTTTTACCCTTTGCATTCATATTTTGATGTTTTTTTACATTTTTGTTGTGTTTTGTTGGATTGTAAAAAGATGTCTATCGAGGAGCGATGTTCATAAGTTGTTAATATTCAGAGTTTTAATGGTCGTAGTTAATATTGTAAAATCCCACTTTCTTTATTTTAATGTACATTTTGGTTGTCTCATTCAGTAAAAAAACTGTAAAATTACGTTCTGTTTTTTTCCGTCTGACATACATTTTTTAGAATTCTATAGTAAATTGTGACTTTTGGTATTAGTGTTCCTGGGAAGAAAAGGGACCCAAAGAGACATACTGTACAACAGATTCATATATAATTTATACCAGTGATGTGCTGTCAGGGGAGGCAATTGAGGCAGTGCCTCACCTGCCACCAGGTGGCTTAACCATGAGATGTTCCAAAACAAAGTAATACAATGAAATAAGTTTTAATATTTCTCTTTTGGGTTATACTTTCTATGAGATTTTGATGTGGTTCCTGTATAAATTGATCATTTTCATGGTCAAAATCGCGGAAATTCCATGTTTCCTGATCAAAACAATGCAGCAGATGAGAAGTGAGGCAGACACAGGCGGTGCCTCCACGGCTACACGCAGTGTGTATTGGCCGTGTGCGTGCGAGGGGGCGCATGCTTGTTGCCACGTGGAAAAGGCAGGTCTTGAGGCAGCAAGCACCTCTGCCTCACGGTAGGGGGCGATATATTGTCAACTTGCAGTTCAATGCCTCAAGCTAGCAGACACAGGTCTGTCCAGCAAGCCAGCAATTTTTTCTTTTCCTTTTTTTTAAAACTATACACTAAATCGGCCCTAATGTGTGATTGTGAGTGTGAATGTTGTCTGTCTATCTGTGTTGGCCCTGCGATGAGGTGGCGACTTGTCCAGGGTGTACCCCGCCTTCCGCCCGATTGTAGCTGAGATAGGCGCCAGCGCCCGCCGCGACCCCGAAAGGGAATAAGCGGTAGAAAATGGATGGAGGGATGGATATTTATAACAAACATGCCATTTTTATTTGAGTAAGCCAGCATTTATGGGTGTTCTTTTTTCAGATGCAAAAATATTGTTTAATTTCTTGGAATGAAATCGAATTAAATGAATGTTTTATGCCAATATGGAGAATTATATACTGTATCCAAGATTAAATACTTCTCTAAACCGGACTTTAAGACGAAATTAATGCAATCATACAAAGTACGTTTTCATGCAGGATAGCTATTGCTGCTTCAGGAACAAATACAGAAAGGTAAAATACACTCACCATACTTGATTTATTTTGCTAAAAGCAAATGGGACCAAAAGTATTTAACAATTTTATCCAATACTTTTTGGACCCATTTATCATATGAAAATATCATTATGATAATGTTTTTATGAAAACGAATAACTCCCTTTTTTTCCCTGTAACTCTAATGTGCAACCTAAATCAACAATGACTAGAGATGTACCATGAATTGATTAACGTGGACCCCGACTTAAACAAGTTGAAAAACTTATTCGGGTGTTACCATTTAGTGGTCAACTGTACGGAATATGTACTGTACTGTGCAATCTACTAATAAAAGTATCAATCAAACTACTAATAAAGTACATATGACTAGAGATGTACATATGAATTTAAGTAAAACATGCCTCACCGGGTGTTTAGTTCACCGCACGTCACTGATTACACAAACTCTTATCTTACTGATAGGATGCAGTGCGTCTCCCATGACAATGTGACCTCGGACTACGTTAAGGTAACGTGTGGAGTTCCCCAGGGTTCGGTCCTTGGCCATGCACTCTTCAGCATCTACATGCTGCCGCTAGGTGACATCATACGCAAATACGCTGCTAGCTTTCACTGTTATGCTGATGACACCCAACTCTACATGCCCCTAAAGCTGACCAACATGTCAGATTGTAGTCAGCTGGAGGCGTGTCTTAATGAAATTAAACAATGGATGTCCGCTAACTTTTTGCAACTCAACGCCAAAAAAACGGAAATGCTGATTATCGGTCCTGCTAGACACCGAACTCTATTTAATGATACAACTCTAACGTTTGACAACCAAATAATTAAACAAGGCGACACGGTAAAGAATCTGGGTGTTATCTTTGACCCAACTCTCTCCTTTGAGTCACACATTAAAAGCGTTACTAAAACGGCCTTCTTTCATCTCCGTAATATCGCAAAAATTTGCTCCATTTTGTCCACTAAAGACGCTGAGATCATTATCCATACGTTTGTTACGTCTCGCCTCGATTACTGTAACGTATTATTTTCGGGTCTCCCCATGTCTAGCATTAAAAGATTACAGTTGGTACAAACTGCGGCTGCTAGACTTTTGACAAGAACAAGAAAGTTTGATCACATTACGCCTGTACTGGCTCACCTGCACTGGCTTCCTGTGCACTTAAGATGTGACTTTAAGGTTTTACTACTTACGTATAAAATACTACACGGCCTAGCTCCATCCTATCTTGCCGATTGTATTGTACCATATGTCCCGGCAAGAAATCTGCGTTCAAAGGACTCCGGCTTATTAGTGATTCCCAAAGCCCAAAAAAAGTCTGCGGGCTATAGAGCGTTTTCCGTTCGGGCTCCAGTACTCTGGAATGCCCTCCCG
Source organism: Nerophis ophidion (assembly GCF_033978795.1). Lineage (NCBI taxonomy): Eukaryota > Metazoa > Chordata > Actinopteri > Syngnathiformes > Syngnathidae > Nerophis > Nerophis ophidion. The sequence continues at coordinate 58,781,362 of NC_084622.1, read as the reverse complement.
GTAACAGTTCGAGATGCCACCTCAGTAGAAGCATTTAAGTCTCACCTTAAAACTCATTTGTATACTCTAGCCTTTAAATAGACTCCCTTTTTAGACCAGTTGATCTGCCGTTTCTTTTCTTTTTCTTCTATGTCCCACTCTCCCTTGTGGAGGGGGTCCGGTCCGATCCGGTGGCCATGTACTGCTCGCCTGTGTATCGGCTGGGGACATCTCTGTGCTGCTGATCCGCCTCCGCTTGGGATGGTTTCCTGCTGGCTCCGCTGTGAATGGGACTCTCGCTGCTGTGTTGGATCCACTTTGGACTGGACTCTCGCGACTGTGTTGGATCCATTATGGATTGAACTTTCACAGTATCATGTTAGACCCGCTCGACATCCATTGCTTTCCTCCTCTCCAAGGTTCTCATAGTCATCATTGTCACCGACGTCCCACTGGGTGTGAGTTTTCCTTGCCCTTATGTGGGCCTACCGAGGATGTCGTAGTGGTTTGTGCAGCCCTTTGAGACACTAATGATTTAGGGCTATATAAGTAAACATTGATTGATTGATTGATTGATACACATTCCCCCCCAGACACACTATTTATCTCAATGTGGCCCCCGAGTTAAAATATTTGCCCAGCTCTATTATATTATATTACATTTAAACCCACACTGGTTTAAATGTAACTTAGATATTGGGTTTCACTATGTAAAGCGCTTTGAGTCACTAGAGAAAAGCGCTATATAAATATAATTCACTACAGCGTCTTCCGGTATCCACGGGCCATTTATTTTTAAGAGTTCATTGCTTCGTCTTTACTTGCTTACTTCTTCCGTATACCAACACCTACAGGATGGTAGTGGGAAAAATGAACAACATTTTAATTGAAAGATTGCTGTACCACTATTAGGCATCCATCCATTTTCTACCGCTTATTCCCTTTTGGGGTCGCGGGGGGTGCTGGCGCCTATCTCAGCTACAATCAGGCATTATTGCTTGAATTCGGAACGAAAGGCCACCTCATCTGACCACTTTCTGTGGCCAGATGACTACAGGAGCGTATCTAGTCGATACTACTATGATTATATTTTTTAGCATCACAAAATCAAATAAAGTACGTTTCTTAAAAGTATCATCCCTGCAGGACGAGGAATAGCTAAACATGCTTCACTACACACTATAGCTCACCTGCGTCAAAATGTAAACAAACGCCATTGGTGGATCTACACCTGACATCCACTGTAATGATACCAAGTACAGGAGCGTATCAAGTCGGCACGACTATGGCTACGTTGATATTTTTTGGCATCACGACGTCTTTTGTTTTAAAATGTATATTATGTTTATAAACTCAGGAAATATGTCCCTGGACACATGAGGACTTTAAATATGACCGATGTATAATCCTTGGTATCGGATTAATACCCAAATTTGTGGTATCATCAAAACTAATGTAAAGTATCCAAACAACAGAAGACTAAGTGATTATTACATTTTAACAGAAGTGTAGAAAGAACATGTTAAAATAAAAAGTATGCAGATATTAACAGTACATGAACAAGTAGATTAATAATTCGTTTTCTACCACTTGTCCTGAGTAATTTTGACAAAATAATAGAATGGAAAATGACACATACGAGCCTTGGTGTGACGCTTAGCTGGCATCGTGGTGAAGTTGTGTTCTCTCAATGATGCGATGCAGAAGGGACACAGCGTAAAGGTAAGAAAAGATTTATTTGGGACTACAAAAACAGACTAGGAAAAAAAAGACTTGCACATAGGCACTATATACAAAACCAACTGAACTAGCATGGGAGCTAGAAAGAACAAAGCGCTAGCATGTGAACTCGGTACAAACGAACTAAATAGCATGGAAACTAATGGAGAGCAAAAATGTATTTACCACAATGCGGGAAATGCATCAAAAGCAAGTTATACTGCGAGGTAGAACGAACCAAAGGGGCAGGCTTAAATAAAGAGATAATCAAAAAATCAGGTGCGCGTGACAAACAGAAGGCAGGTGACACTAAATGGGTAACTATGACAAACCGAACAAAACAGGAAGTGCCACCAGGAACTACGAACGTCAAATAACAGGATGTGATAAACAGAACAAAAACCGAACATGACATGATCCAAGTCGTTTACTTACTAATAAAAGACAAAATGTATTGTACGTTCACTACTTTATTTAAGGTCAAACTTCCAATAAGAAACATATGTTTGATGTACCCTTCGATTTTTTTGTTAAAATAAAGCCAATAATGCAATTTTTTGTGATCCTCTTTATTTAGAAAAGTACTGAAAAGTACCAAAATATTAGTTTCGGTCCGACACTAGTTAGGAGTATGACGCGTTTCAGATGAAGTGATATTAAAAATGGTCTTTCGAGAATAACTAGTATTTTTGGTACCGTAACACAAACCCCACCGGTGCTTTAGTGTGGGTGGGGGGGGGGGGGGACTTTTAATTTCCTCTAGAATAAAATGCAATTACACTAAACAAACACCACCTAAATCAGGTTTAGTTGAATGTTTTTAGAGCATTTTGAGGTGGATGGAGGGGGGGGATGAGGACAGATCGATAGAATTCTGTGTGAAAACACTGTATGTTCGCCAAAAGTGGCCAAAAGATAGTGAGAGAGAGAGAGAGAGAGAAAAATAAGCGGAGAAAACGTGGAGATTGCTGGAGGTATGAGTGTGTCTGCGGCCTGGCTGGCTAAATTTAACCGCCTGTGTTTAGGACAGAAACAGTAACAGTGGTCAAGGGTGCGGCCACACTGCACATCCACTTTCTGGAGCCTTGAACTATTAGAACACTGGCTTGTAAAATCCAAGCTCTCTTAAATGAAAACGCGGGTCAAGTCACCGTCAAGACTTGTCTTTCCTGCAGATGTTCGCAGCCGGAAAAAGGCTGTCGGTAATAACCCACGGTTAATAAAGATTAAAGATAAACTATGGTTTTGAGTGTTTTTAACATTGAGTAACGTACATGCGGTACAACCGTCTGTTTACTAAATCTGAGTAACAAGGGACACTATAGGCCAGGGGAATCAAACTCATTTTCATTCAGGGCCAAATTGCAGTTATGGTTGCCCTCAGAGGGCCGTTTTTAACAATGAGTAATATATGAATGTACATGTACACACACACATATATACATATATATATACATACACACACAGCAGGGCAGAAAAGTGTTTAGTCAGCCACCGATTGTGCAAGTTCTCCCACTTAAAATGATGACAGAGGTCTGTAATTTTCATCATAGGTACACTTCAACTGTGAGAGACAGAATGTGAAAAAAAAAATCCAGGAATTCACATTGTAGGAATTTTAAAGAATTTATTTGTAAATTATGGCGGAAAATAAGTATTTGGTCAACCATTCGATGGAAGGAGGTTTTGGCTCAAAATCTCACGATACATGGCCCCATTCATTCTTTCCTTAACACGGATCAATCGTCCTGTCCCCTTAGCAGAAAAACAGCTCCAAAGCATGATGTTTCCACCCCCATGCTTCACAGTAGGTGTGGTGTTCTTGGGATGCAACTCAGTATTCTTCTTCCTCCAAACACGACGAGTTGAGTTTATACCAAAATGGATACATGGATGATACAGCAGAGGATTGGGAGAATGTCATGTGGTCAGATGAAACCAAAATAGAACTTTTTGGTATAAACTCAACTTGTTGTGTTTGGAGGAAGAAGAATACTGAGTTGCATCCCAAGAACACCATACCTACTGTGAAGCATGGGGGTGGAAACATCATGCTTTGGGGCTGTTTTTCTGCTAAGGGGACAGGACGATTGATCCGTGTTAAGGAAAGAATGAATGGGGCCATGTATCGTGAGATTTTGAGCCAAAACCTCCTTCCATCAGTGAGAGCTTTGAATGGTTGACCAAATACTTATTTTCCACCATAATTTACAAATAAATTCTTTAAAATTCCTACAATGTGAATTCCTGGATTTTTTTTCACATTCTGTCTCTCACAGTTGAAGTGTACCTATGATGAAAATTACAGACCTCTGTCATCTTTTTAAGTGGGAGAACTTGCACATTCGGTGGCTGACTAAATACTTTTTTGCCCCACTGTATATATATATATATATATATATATATATATATATATATATATATATAGGGGTGGAAGGGCACGTGTATTTGTATTGAACCATTTCGGTTCGGTTCGGTTCGGAGGTGTACCGAACGTGTTTCCACACGGACATATTAGGTAGCGCACCGCAGGTTGTGTAAACAATGCAGAGCGAGGCACAACACACGCCCGGCTAGCAGCGACCGGGCTAGGACAACATGCAAAAGCCAGAGCTGGAAGACCCTCCTGCCTCGTTAACATCTCCCGTTTGGGAACACTTTGGCCGCGCGGTGCGATACAACAATGGAGGACGGAGGTTTGCCGACATTGTTCAGCAGCAGTAGGGTATGCTTCTGCCAACACGTCAAACACGCTAACCCCTTTGATGCGTCACCTCATATATATATATATATCAATCAATGTTTACTTATATAGCCCTAAATCACTAGTGTCTCAAAGGGCTGCACAAACCACTACGACATCCTCGGTAGGCCCACATAAGGGCAAGGAAAACTCACACCCAGTGGGACGTCGGTGACAATGATGACTATGAGAACCTTGGAGAGGAGGAAAGCAATGGATGTCGAGTGGGTCTAACATGATACTGTGAAAGTTCAATCCATAATGGATCCAACACAGTCGCGAGAGTCCAGTCCAAAGCGGATCCAACACAGCAGCGAGAGTCCCGTTCACAGCGGAGCCATCAGGAAACCATCCCAAGCGGAGGCGGATCAGCAGCGCAGAGATGTCCCCAGCCGATACACAGGCGAGCGGTACATGGCCACCGGATCGGACCGGACCACCTCCACAAGGGAGAGTGGGACATAAGAGAAAAAGAAAAGAAACGGCAGATCAACTGGTCTAAAAGGGGAGTCTATTTAAAGGCTAGAGTATACAAATGAGTTTTAAGGTGAGACTTAAATGCTTCTACTGAGGTGGCATCTCGAACTGGAGCCCGAAATGAAAAAGCTCTATAGCCCGCATACTTTTTTTGGGCTTTGGGAATCACTAATATATATATATATATATATATATATATATATATATATTAGTGATTCCCAAAGCCCAAAAAAACTTACCGTTGCTGTGTTCATGCCGACGCATCCACGAAGGGACCAATTTGGCATCACTATGCCAACCAGTCGTAACAGCTACATCTGTAAGTGCAAGTTAAAACTCTACTATGCAAAGCCAAAGCCATTTATCAACAACACCCAGAAACACCCGAAATGGACTGATGCAAAGTGGAAAAGTGTTCTGTGTTCTGACGAGTCCACATTTCAAATTGTTTTTAAAAACTGTCCTGACCTGTCTCCCATTGAAGATGTGTGGCGCAATATGAAGCGTAAAACACCACAATGGAGACTGTTGAACAACTTAAAACTGTACATCAAGCAAGAATGGGAAAGAATTCCACCTAAAAAACTTACCAGTCCAAAGCGGTATCACTAATACATATATATATATATATATATATATATATATATATATATATATATATATATATATATATATATTAGTGATTCCCAAAGCCCCAAAAAAGTCTATATATATATCTATATATATATATAGATATATATATACACATACACACACAAGAAATACTTGAACTCAAGTGAAGTGAATTATATTTATATAGCGCTTTTCTCTAGTGACTCAAAGCGCTTTACATAGTGAAACCCAATATCTAAATTACATTCAAACCAGTGTGGGTGGCACTGGGAGCAGGTGGGTAAAGTGTCTTGCCCAAGGACACAACGGCAAGTGACTAGAATGGCGGAAGTGGGAATCGAACCTGCAACCCCAAAGTCGCTGGCACGGCCACTCTACCAACCGAGCTGTACCGCCCCACAACTCCAGGTTGGCAAGTACGAGTTACGGTGACTCCGAGGCTTCGTATTTTTTCGGGTTTTGCTATTCTCATCATTTGTTTTTTTAAATGTCATTCCTGTCACAAACTTTTCCACCACTCTGACTCCATTTGCTTTCTTTGCATGTTCCTGCGTACTTACTACTACTACATACCAAAGGGAGCCTGGTGATTGAGGACTGCTGCCACCTAGCTGCAGGCTTGTGCATGGTTCTAACAAGAATACTAGAATGTAAACACACATCATTAAAATCTCCTATGTCGCCATTGGAGAAACAGGGTTCTAGTGGGACTGCACTCACTGGTGTAAAAACCATAAATGCAATATCACGTGCATCCACTCGTCTTCTTCTTCGCTCCCAAATCCTTTTCAAACCCTCCATCCGCCTATCAAACACAGATCTCTGGTGCAAAAACACACGACGATCAAGTGCAGCTGTTCAAATATTGTGACATGTGATCACTGGCTGGCACAAAAGAGCTCTTGTAACGAACAGCAGGGCCACAAAGACCAAGGAGAGGAGGAATCTCACCAATGACTTTGTGCTTGTAGCTATGGTACGTCCTTATCGTACTCTATGTCTTTTGTAATGCTGGGGCGGAAAAACGAAATGACCACACATGCAGAAAACTATTTGCACGTTTAGGGTTTGTTGTTCCCATTTTAAAACTAACGTCCATCCACAGAGCACATTTACACTTTGCATCAGTCCATCTTAGATGGGTTCTGGCCCGGTGAAGCCAGCAGCATTTCTGGGTGTTGTTGATAAATGGCTGTGGCTTTGCATAGAGTTTGAACGTACACTTACAGATGTCGCGACCAACTGTAGTTACTGACAGTGGTTTTCTGAAGTGTTCCTGAGTTCATGAGGTGATATCCTTTACACACTGATGGGTTTCTTTCTGCTAATGGTTTCTTTAATTGTTCTTAAAAGCCGGCCCGGACCACTTCAAACTGTTCTGTGATCAAATGGTTCGTTGTTAGTTCTCCTGATATCAACCATTTAAGTACGAAACCCAAAACCATTGAGGTTGTCACGTTGTGTAAATGGTAAATAAAAACAGAATACAATGATTTGTAAATCCATTTCAACTTATATTCAGTTGAATAAAATGCTAAGACAAGATATTTAATGTTTGAACTGAGAAACTTTTTTTTTTTTTTGGTAAATCATTAACTTAGAATTTAATTGTTGATAAATGCTGGGGCGGAAAAACGAAATGACCACACATGCAGAAAACTATTTGCACGTTTAGGGTTTGTTGTTCCCATTTTAAAACTAACGTCCATCCACAGAGCACATTTACACTTTGTTGTTGTGTTGTTGATAAATGGCTGTGGCTTTGCATATAGTTTGAACGTACACTTACAGATGTCGCGACCAACTGTAGTTACTGACAGTGGTTTTCTGAAGTGTTCCTGAGCCCATGAAGTGATATCCTTTACACACTGATGTCGCTTTTTGATGCCTGGGGGATCGAAGGTCACGGGCTTTCAATGTTATGTGCAGTGATTTCTCCAGATTTTCTGAAGCTTTTGATGATATTACGGACCGGGGATGGTGAAATCCCTAAATTCCTTGCAATAGCTGGTTGAGAAAAGTTGTTCTTAAACTGTTTGACAATTTGCTCACGCATTTGTTCACAAAGTGGTGACCCTCGCCCCATCCTTGTTTATTGAATGACTGAGAATTTTATGGAAGCTGCTTTTATACCCAAGCATGGCACCCACCTGTTCACCTGTGGGATGTTCCAAATAAGTGTTTGATGAGCATTCCTCAACTTTACCAGTATTTTTTTCCCCACTTGTGCCAGCTTTTTCGAAACATGTTGCCGGCATCAAATTCGAAACAAGCTAATATTTGCAGTTCCAGTTCTAATGTTAAGGATCTTGTCTTTGCAGTCTATTCAATTGAATATAAGTTGAAAAGGATTTGCAAATCATTGTATTCTGTTTTTATTTACCATTTACACAACGTACCAACTTCACTGGTTTTGGGTTTTGTATATTCAGGCTTGATTTTTACCCAAGTATACCAGCCCTTTAAAATTTACTACGCTATATGGATATTTCCCTTTATGCACATAAAACAGCTATAATTAGTTAAATAAAATAATAAAAAAATGTTTTTTTAGTTCTGAATAGTGTGTAATGCAAAAAAATAAATTAAAAAAGTAAAAAAAAAAATATGAATAATTTTTTGGGGAAATATACCGGTACTCCTAATTCACTGAGGACATTTTGTAGCATTTGGGTCAGGTCATAGGTAGCGAGGACTGAGAATGGGCACGAGATGCAGCGTGCAGGTAAGAATCTTTGAATTTACAAAATAAAAGCGAATTTACAAAAACGACACGCAGCTGGAAGCACAACGAAGTGTCTAAACTAGCTCAGCCTAGCATAGCACAGCATGGTAAACAGGACTTAACATACATATATTCCATCATCCTCCGCTTATCAGAGGTCGGGTCGCGGGGGCAACAGCCTAAGCAGGGAAACCCAGACTTCCCTCTCCCCAGCCACTTCGTCTAGCTCTTCCCGGGGGATCCCGAGGCGTTCCCAGGCCAGCCCGGAGACATAGTCTTGCCAACGTGTCCTGGGTCTTCCCCGTGGCCTCCTACCGGTTGGATGTGCCCTAAACACCTCCCTAGGGAGGCGTTCGGGTGGCATCCTGACCAGATGCCCGAACCACCTCATCTGGCTCCTCTCGATGTGGAGGAGCAGCGGCTTTACTTTGAGTTCCTCCCGGATGGCAGAGCTTCTCACCCTATCTCTAAGGGAGAGCCCCGCCACACGGCGGAGGAAACTCATTTCGGCCGCTTGTACCCGTGATCTTATCCTTTCGGTCATGACCCAAAGCTCATGACCATAGGTGAGGATGGGAACGTAGATCGACCGGTAAATTGAGAGCTTTGCCTTCCGGCTCAGCTCCTTCTTCACCACAACGGATCGGTACAACGTCCGCATTACTGAAGACGCCGCACCGATCCGCCTGTCGATCTCACGATCCACTCTTCCCCCACTCGTGAACAAGACTCCTAGGTACTTGAACTCTTCCACTTGGGGCAGGGTCTCCTCCCCAACCCGGAGATGGCATTCCACCCTTTTCCGGGCGAGAACCATGGACTCGGACTTGGAGGTGCTGATTCTCATTCCGGTCGCTTCACACTCGGCTGCGAACCGATCCAGCGAGAGCTGAAGATCCCGGTCAGATGAAGCCATCAGGACCACATCATCTGCAAAAAGCAGAGACCTAATCCTGCGGTCACCAAACCGGAACCCCTCAACGCCTTGACTGCACCTAGAAATTCTGTCCATAAAAGTTATGAACAGAATCATATATATACATATATATCAATATATATATATATATATATATATATATATATATATATATATATATATATATATATATATACATATATATAATGTTTATTTGAAATAATAGAGACGGATACAGAAACAGACATCTGAAACATTTATCCAATGTATGCATCATAGTGTTTGTAGCCAAAGCTAATTTACAACACTTGTCCCCAACAACAACAACACAGATCCAACATTTTTAAAATAGGAAAATAACAATAAAGGCAAAGATGAGTCGATAAGGATAATAGTAATAATATAGACAAAGTGCAAACTAGATAAAAGCCAATAATAATAATAATAACAACACAGACAAAATGCAGACTACAGAAAAAACTAAGTAAAAATTAGCAAAAACTAAATAAACATGGGACCACAATTGTTGCTCAACCAGCCACAATTTTGTTTGTTTTTTTGAAAGTGATAAGTGCAGGTATACTTTTCAAAGTGTCAGGCAGAGACTTCCATAGTTGTGGTCCTTTTATTGAAAAGGCAGTCTGGGCAAAAGATGTTCCACGGAATGGAACGCAACAGTTGCCTTTTGACATTGCTGGGGTGGTAGATCTGGTACCACTTTGCAGTCTTGTAATTAATTGCCTTGCAGAGCAATTGGGGAGCAGAGTTATCCAAGCAGTTTGACTGTGTGTAGCAAAATAAAATTGGCAAAACTTAAAATATTGTATTTGGTTCAAATTTGGCAATGATGATATCGTATACTCTTCTTGTCCAGAACTTACAAGGCGTGGTTATAAAGACACTCAATGGTCTTGATTGATGACTGGTGTACCTGGGACCATGTAGTTAAAGGCCTACTGAGATGAGATTTTCTTATTTAAACGGGGATAGCAGGTCCGTTCTATGTGTCATACTTGATCATTTCGCAATATTGCCATATTTTTGCTGAAAGGATTTAGTAGAGAACATCGAGGATAAAGTTCGCAACTTTTGGTCGCTAATAAAAAAGCCTTGCCTGTACCGGAAGTAGCAGACGATGTGCGCGTGACGTCAAATCCTCACATTGTTTACAATCATGGCCACCAGCAGCGAGAGCGATTCGGACCGAGAATGCGACGATTACCCCATTAATTTGAGTGAGGATGAAAGATTCGTGGATGAGGATAGTGAGAGTGAAGGACTAGAAAAAAAAAAAAAGGCGAGGGCTTATTGTGTTTTAGTGAGATTATATGGTGTGGTGACCGCCAGTGTCTCCGGTGGGAGGAGGTAAGAGAATCTGCAGCTGCAGGAGGACGCAAGCTCCGCTCATGTCTACGGTAAGAGCCGACCGATTAACACAATTTTCTCACCGAAACCTGCCGGTTGACATGTGGTAGAGAACCATGTTCGCTTGACCGCTCTGTTCCATAGTAAAGCTTCACCTTCGGGAATGTACACAAGGAAACACCGGCTGTGTTTGCGTTGCTAAAGGCAGCCGCAATACACCGCTTCTTACCTACATCTTTCTTCTTTGACGTCTCCATTATTAATTGAAAAACTCGCAAAAGATTCAGCAACACAGATGTCCAGAATAATGTGTGATTATGCGATTAAAGCAGACGACTTTTAGCCGTGATCGGTGCTGGAAGAACATGTCCGCTACAACCAGTGACGTCACCCGCACGCGACGTTTTCAACAGGATACTTTGCGGGAAATTTAAAATTGTAATTTAGTAAACTAAAAAGGCCGCATGTGTTGCAATATTAATATTTCATCATTGATATATAAACTATCAGACTGCGTGGTCGCTAGTAGTGGCTTTCAGTAGGCCTTTAACCCATAAGATGTGTGAAAGAATCATTGAATTCATAAAAGTAAAAGCACAGCTGGGTATAGTACCTCATCGAACCGTGAACGTAACTTGTCGTAGAAAATAAACAATGCAACCTTGCCGAGTGCACAATGACGAGTTGAAAAAAAAAAAAAGGACATAATTAGGACGGTAGCAGGTGGAACCACTAATCATGATAACGAAACCAGGTGTGAAAAATGCTCAATGCTCTTAGCAAGAGGAAACGTAACTAAGGAAGGCTTGGAAGCACTGACAACATAAACAATAACATGATCTGTAGTGACGGATCATGACAGATTAACTGCTATTTAATGATGTTCTTCCCAGAATTTTAATATCATTGCACGAATGGTCAATGACTTCCTTGACAGTATGTTTTTTTTTTCCAGTGAATCATACTTTCATACTTGCCAACCCTCCCGGGAGACTCCTGGAATTCAGCGCCTCTCCCGAAAATCTCCCGGAAGAAATTTTCTCCCGAAAATCTCCCGAAATTCAGCAGGAGCTGGAGGCCACGCCCCCCCCCCAGCTCAAACATGTACAGTTCGAAGCTTGAAAAGGAGGATTGCAGGCGGATCTGACGGCATTTAAAGTCATTTTTAAAAACGACTGCTAATCCTCCTCCTTTTCCGCCGGACGACCGCGGAGAATTAAAGTAGAAGTTCATTAAGAGGGGCGGACTCACTGGCTCTCAGCCATGTTTCCGTCACACAGAGGAAGTCAAGTCCGCGGGAAGTGAAGAAATCCTTTAGGATAAACGTTTTGTTTGTCAAAGATCTTGCGTTCACAATACCGAACCTGGCGGGGGCCAGCACGTCCGAGGGCGCAGCTAATCCAAGTGGGGCCCGACACACAGCCCGCAGGTGGCGGGGGAGAGGAGCCACGAGGCGGGAAAGGAAGCTGACTGGGACGTCGAAAAACCAACGTCGAAATTGATCATATCAGTGGGAGAGGGGCAACGATCCAACAGTATTTGGCGGTCATACACAAGCAGTGAGCTGACGGAGACGAAAATAGACGCAAACAACACAAAAACGAACAGAGCTGACAGCGAGAGACGGCAGGGCAAAGCACATACTGGCGCCATCTTCCGGAAACTCAGAAATGACGTTACTCAAATAGTGAAAGGTAAGTGTTGTTGTTTTTTTAGTAACCAGCAAGCACAGTACAGTTAGTAGAACAACTGTGTTTTTATTGCTGTGTATTTGATAGGTGCCGTCTGGAATTCAACTATTTATTTTATTTATATATATAATAAATATATATAGCTAGAATTCACTGAAAGTTAAGTATTTCATACATATATAACTGTATATATATATATATATATACATATGAAATATATACCGCAGGATTAGGTCTCTGCTTTTTGCAGATTATGTGGTCCTGATGGCTTCATCTGACCGGGATCTTCAGCTCTCGCTGGGTCGGTTCGCAGCCGAGTGTGAAGCGACCGGAATGAGAATCAGCACCTCCAAGTCCGAGTCCATGGTTCTCGCCCGGAAAAGGGTGGAATGCCATCTCCGGGTTGGGGAGGAGCCCCTGCCCCAAGTGGAGGAGTTCAAATACCTAGGAGTCTTGTTCACGAGTGAGGGAAGAGTGGATCGTGAGATTGACAGGCGGATCGGTGCGGCGTCTTCAGTAATGCGGACGTTGTACCGATCCGTTGTGGTGAAGAAGGAGCTGAGCCGGAAGGCAAAGCTCTCAATTTACCGGTCGATCTACGTTCCCATCCTCACCTATGGTCATGAGCTTTGGGTCATGACCGAAAGGATAAGATCACGGGTACAAGCGGCCGAAATGAGTTTCCTCCGCCGTGTGGCGGGGCTCTCCCTTAGAGATAGGGTGAGAAGCTCTGCCATCCGGGAGGAACTCAAAGTAAAGCCGCTGCTCCTCCACATCGAGAGGAGCCAGATGAGGTGGTTCGGGCATCTGGTCAGGATGCCACCCGAACGCCTCCCGAGGGAGGTGTTTAGGGCACGTCTAACCGGTAGGAGGCCACGGGGAAGACCCAGGACACGTTGGGAAGACTATGTCTCCCGGCTGGCCTGGGAACGCCTCGGGATCCCCCGGGAAGAGCTCGACGAAGTGGCTGGGGAGAGGGAAGTCTGGGCTTCCCTGCTTAGGCTGCTGCCCCCGCGACCCGACCTCGGATAAGCGGAAGATGATGGATGGATGAAATATATATGAAATACTCGAGTTGGTGAATTGGCTGTAAATATACACCCCTCCCCTCTTAACCACGCCCCCGCCCCACCTAGGCCCCCAAACCATGCCTCTGCCTCACCCCCGACCACGCCCCCGGCCCCCACCCCACCTTCCGAAATCGGAGGTCTCAAGGTTGGCAAGTATGCACAAATCCAACATTACTTATTAGGTTTTCGGATGAAAATGAATTGCAAATTGAAGGTCGAACTGCGTGTGAGTTCAGAGAGTCCACTGCAAGTGCAGCATGTGGCGTGCACATGCAGGCACGGACACGCTGATGCTGCTGGAAGACTGCAGCTTTTTTTTATCCCCAAGATGTGGAACAATTCGCTGAGTTCCGTGAGCGGCGGGAGCGGAACACGTTCAGTGTGACGATGAAACTATTGTACGCGTTGGCTGACAGCCACGCGTTTGAATTACCCAAGAATTCCTCTGGCTTAAAGCAAAAGAACATATCATGAATCAATTCATCCGGTGTGCAATGTGAACGTCATTGCCGTCAAAACCAATCAGATCATCTAAGAATGTAAGCATTTCTTACAGAGAAAATCATGTCACAGTTAAACTATTTCAATTATTTGTAGAGTGCAGGAATGACCTCACTGAGGAGGCCTTACATGGTCTTTTTGTCTACTTTACTTCAGTATTATGTTGTGGAGACGGATACAAACATTCACCAAGCTGAATTTTTTGTTTGTAAAAAACAACAAAAGTGTGACCAACGCTAACAACATGGTGGCTAATCTTTGCTTTTGATTGATTTATTTTTTTTATTTATTAGTAGATTGCACAGTACAGTACATATTCCGTACAATTGACCACTAAATGGTAACACCCCAATACGTTTTTCAACTTGTTTAAGTCGCGATCCATGTTAATTAATTCATGCTACTATATCTTCACCAGCACACTGAGGACAGTCAAGTGGACCAACTTCTGGCAGAACAACTTTTTAATACAATACTCATCTTGAACTGCTGCCTCGTCAATACCACACCAGTTCCCCGAGTCAGTTGAAGACCGGAATGACTCCATAGATCAGGGGTGTCAAACTCAAATACAGAGTGGGCCGAAATTTAAAACCGAACAAAGCCGCGGGCCGAGGTTGAACGAATTAACTTTTTTAATAGGGACCCAAACAAGTTTTGCATTGAATATTGAACAAGCAAGGCTGATGTAGCTTTATAGTCACATACAAAATCAAGTTTAAAATTATAACAATGAGTAAAAAATATCAATGGCATATCAAATAAAATGTAAATAAAAATTGGGGGAGCAGGGTTTGGTGGTGTAGGATGTAGCGTCCCGGAAGAGTTAGTGCTGCAAGGCGTTCTGGGTATTTGTTCTGTTGTGTTACGGTGCGGATGTTCTCCCAAAATGTGTTATTCTTGTTTGGTGTGGGTTCACAGTGTGCCGCATATTTGTAACAGTGTTAAAGTTGTTTATACGGCCACCCTCAGTGTGACCTGTATGGCTGTTGACCAAGTATGCCTTGCATTCACTTGTGTGTGTGTATAAGCCACATATATTATGTGACTGTTTGTATAGAGCAGGGGTGCCCGTTATGTCCGATCTCGGAGGGTGTGTCAGTCGATCTCAAGCCAGGCATTAAAAAATAGACATAAAAATGAGCAATCATCAATCATACCAAGACTTCACTTTCGTCAGTTGTTTGACATTCTCGGCACCCGAGGATCTTGTGAGATGACGCTGGCTGCTGCGAGCTCATATTTAAGAAAAAAATCACTAACAGGGCGGACGCAGAGAAACACATTTTATTTCTAGAGACTCCGTACCTACTGTCAAAACTCTAAAGACCGACTGCACAGTTCCTGTCTTCACCATAAAAGACCTGTTTCATCCTGCCTGTGCTAACAAAATAAGAGTCTCAGAAAGCTAGCGTGCACAAGCTAGCAAGCTACGGGGTTTGATGCCAATGTATTTCTCCCCCGCCCTCAGCGACCGCTTTCTCACTTGCTTGCCCACCCGCACACTCACTGACGTCACTCACCTGCTGCCAGACATTAAAGGGCCACACACATATGCTACTCTCATAACAAAGTGTTTAAAAACAAGTATGCAAGTTGAACAAATGAGATGCCAAATCCAACCACTTTCATGTGGTATTGGACAGAAAGGAGGACTTTTTTTTTTCCTCCATTTGAAAATGCGGACGTTATCAGCACCACTGTCTGATTCCAATCAATGCAAGTCATCAGAATCAGGTAATACACCAAACTTATATTCTTGTCTTCATGAAAGAAAGGAATCTATGTGTGCTAAACATGCTTGTATTATCATTAAACACCATTAACTTGTTAACAAAAATGTCTCTTTCATAAATAAATAAATATAAATAGGAATGAGGTAGATTTCCTCGACTTGGTCAATTGAAAAGTAGCTCGCCTGCAGAAAAAGTGTAGGCGCCCCTGAGTTAGAGGAAAAGCGGACGTGGAGATTGGTTGTAGAAAACGCCAAAGGCAGTGCCTTTAAAGCCCAACCCAAATATTGTCGTCCGGGATGAAATTCGGGAGGGGCACTGAACTTCGGGAGTTTCCCGGGAAAATCGAGAGGGTTGGCAAGTAAGAGTATTAGTGGTGTTACAGCGGCGGGCCAGCTCTAATGTTAATTTGATATTGCCTCAAGGGCCAAGTGAAATTACAAGGCGGGCCAGAGTTTGACACCCATGCCATAGATAGAAATCCCAACTCCATGTTGCTCGTTTATGTGACAAAAGAGGTAATAATCAAAATTGTAAAGTAATGCAAATCCAAGACTTCAGCTGATTGTCACGGAATTCATATTAAAACGGATTAAAAAAAAAGTTATTGAATATTGTATGTTAGCAATCTGTCATTTCAAATTACAAAATTCCATAAACACAATGAAAATAGCAAAAGTTGTACCAATTTATAAGACTGGAAACAAACCAATTCACAAACTACAGACCGGTTTCTTTACTGCCAGTTTTCTAAAGTCATTGAAAAAATATTTAACAACAAATTGGATTCGGACTTATAAACTTAGTTGGAAGAACGCGTAACACCATCCATCTTCTTCCGCTTATCAGAGGTCGGGTCACGGGGTCAGTAGCCTAAGCAAAGAAGCTCAGACTTCCCTCTCCCCAGCCACTTTGTCCAGGCCAGCCGGGAGACATAGTCTTCCCAACGTGTCCTGGGTCTTCCCCGTGGCCTCCTACAGGTCGGACGCGTTCTAAACACCTCCTTAGGAAGGCGTTCGGGTGGCATCCTGACCGGATGCTTGAACCACTTCATCTGGCTCCTCTTGATGTGGAGGAGCAGAGGCTTTACTCTGAGATCCTCAGTCTATCTCTAAAGGAGAGCCCCGCCGCCCGGTGGAGGAAGGGCATTCAAATTTTAAGATATTCAACACTCTACTGCCACCTAACAACAAAAGGGGATAGTGCCACCCCAAATGTGTCACGTTTCATGTGTCAGGTAAACCATGACTAATGGGGCCGTATGCATCCAGTTCCAACAGTAACTTAAAGGCCTACTGAAAGCCACTACTAGCGACCACGCAGTCTGATAGTTTATATATCAATGATGAAATATTAACATTGCAACACATGTAAATACGGCCTTTTTAGTTGACTAAATTGCTATTTTAAATTTCGCGCCGAAGTATCCTGCTGACGATGATGATGATGCGTGCGCGTGATGTCACGCATTGTAGAGGACATTTTGTTCCAGCACCGTTCCAAGTCATCTGTTTGCATCGCATAATTTGACCATATTCTGGACTGCTGTGTTGCTGAATCTTTTGCAATTTGTTCAACAAATAGTGGAGACGTCAAAGAAGAAAGCTGTAGTTGGGAGGCGGTGTATTGCGGCCGGTGTTTCATTGTTTACATTCCCGAAAGATGACGGTGAAGCTTTACTACGGAACCGAGCTGTCAAATGAACACGGTTGGATTGGACCACACAAACAAAGTACAGTGTATTATGCAGCGATCATTTTGAAATATCGTGTTTTAAAGAGGGTCCCTTGCGAAGGGCAGATATAGGCATCGCCACCACCCGTCGACTGGTGCTGAAGAAAGGTGCGGGGCCGACCTTCAGGTTGTACAGGTACGACCATATAATCTCACTAAAAACATTAGTAACACAATAAGTAGATAAGGGATTTTCCAGAATTATCCTAGTAAATTTGTCTAATAACATTTGAATCGCTCCCACTGTATGGTCTTTTTTTTTCTATTCCTTCACTCTCACTTTCCTCATCCACGAATCGTTAATCCTCGCTCAAATTAATGGGGAAATCATCGCTTTTTCGGTCCGAATCACTCTCGCTGCTGGTGGCCATGATTATAAACAATGTTCAGCTGTGAGGAGCTCCACAACCCGTGATGTCACGCCCATAACGTCTACTACTTCCGGTACAGGCAAGGCTTTTTTATCAGCACCAAAAGTTGCAAACTTTATCGTCGAGGTTTTCTACTAAATCCTTTCAGCAAAAATATGGCAATATCGCGAAATGATCAAGTATGACACATAAAATGGACCTGCTATCCCCGTTTAAATAAGAACATCTCATTTTAGTAGGCCTTTAAAGTTGCAAATTTTGCCTTTATATGAACGTGGACCAACGCGATGACAACATCTAAGTGCTGCAGGCCAGGGTGTGATTAAACACGTGATGCTGGACGTCAGATCACTTTCAGCAGATCAGTGGCTCCACAAGGTCTGCTGCAGGAAGATATCACTGACGTGATTCCAGTCACTGAAATCTAAGACGCACTGACCGGCAAACTGCTGACTGAGGAATAAACACGGACATAACCACACCCTTGCAACATCTCAGTGCAAAGCCAGATCCAAGAGACAGGTTGTTCGGATCTCAAGTAGTTCACAAAATGAGATGTAGATTATGAAAATGTTCCGAACATTTTTTTTTCCCGTTGGTGGTCGCCTTTTGGTGAAGAACCAGCATTAATGCACAGCTGGAATCCTCTTCCTGCCAGATAGCGCTCTTGCAATCGTCGACTAAATTACAGCTCACACTTTTCCCAATCAAAGCCCACTGATGACATTGGAAGAGCCACAAAATCGACTGGGATCACGTGCAGGTTTTCATTCATTCATTCATTCATTTGTATTGGGCTTGAAATGTGTTTATATGATATTGAAAATGCTGCAATCTCCAATGAAAAAAAAAACATAACTTTTGTGGCTGTAGGCAACCTCTTGAGCTGCATTTGAAGTGTCGTGAGTAGATAGATAGATAGATAGATAGTACTTTATTTATTCCGTCAGGAGAGTTCCTTCAGGAAAATTACAATGTTCAGCACAATCCCATTCAAGATCAGACAAACATTACAGGGAGACAGAACAGGATCGCTGACGGGTCTGCCGGCTTCCAGCACCCCTTACAAAAAAGATGACATACAGGTAAACAAGGGGGGGGGGGGGGGGGGAATAGAAGATTAAAATAAAATTAAAAAATCGGTCTTAGCCAAGGCCCTGGAGTGGAGGTGCAGACTGAGGCCAAGGGGAAAAACAAAAAAACAGACAAAAAAAACCTCATAGCCATAGTACACATCCCTCTTCCATGTGTGTGTAGTCAGTATCCAGACAATCGGAGGGGAAATGTTATTAAACCTAAAGTGTATATTTGTTTGAAAATACTTTTCATATTTTGCCTTATTAAATATGTTCTGTTGCCGCTCATTGTTCAACATACTTTGTCAATAAATGACAAATGTGATCCAAAAGACAGACATTTTACTTTCACTTTGTCATCTACTCCAAATTAAAAATTCTAACAAGATTTTGTGTGCGGCCCCATTGTGGTCCTTAATATTATTTTATTATAGGGTTGTCCCCATACCAATATTTTGGTACCTGTACTGGTACCAAATTGTATTTCAATACTTTTCTAAATAAGGGGCACCACAAAAAAATGCCTTATTAGCTTTATTTAAACAAAAAAAAATCTTAGGGTACAGTAAACATATGTTTCTTATTGCAATTTTGTCCATAAATAAAATAGTGAACATACAGGACAACTTGTATTTTAGTAGTAAGTAAACAAACAAAGGCTCCTAATTTAGCTGCTGACATATGCAGTAACATATTCTGTCATTTTCCAGTCTATTATTTTGTCAACATTATTAAGGACAAGTGGTAGAAAATGAATTATTAATCTACTTCTTCCTTCCTTAGTTTTGGATGATCTTGGTAGTTACAACAATGGTCATATTCAAAGTCCTCACGTGTCCAGGGACATGTTTCCTGAGTTTATAAACACAATATACATTTTTTGAAGAACTAAAAAGATTTTGTGATGCTAAAAAATATTGATGTAATCATAGTAGTATCGGCGAGCAACGCTCCTGTACTTGGTATCATTACAGTGGATGTCAGGTGTAGATCCACCAATGGCGTTTCTTTACATTGTGACGCCGGTGAGCTACGGTGTGTAGTGAAGCATATTTAGCTATTCCTCGTCCTGCAGGGAAGATACTTGTAAAAAACTATTTATTTGTCGCCATGGAAGCGAGGATTATTGATTTAGTTGCGGCTGGACGTTAGCGTTATAGCTTCACCTTTATCGTTAGTTTTTAAGCCAAAATGCGTCTGTTTTCCTTTTTCTGTCTACACACTGTCTGTTTGCATGTACTCTGTGATTGTGCGCTGCCGAACATGCTCCTCTGCTCGTGAAAACAGAAATGTCACGACGAAAAAAGGGGCACATGGGGGACTGGTACTTGTTAGAGTCGATATAGTACCGAATAAGATTCATTAGTATTGCGGTACTATACTAGTACCGTTATACCGTACAACCCCATTTTATTATTGAACTATCAATCAATGTTTACTTATATAGCCCTAAATCACTAGTGTCTCAAAGGGCTGCACAAACCACTACGACATCCTCGGTAGGCCCACATAAGGGCAAGGAAAACTCACACCCAGTGGGACGTCGGTGACAATGATGACTATGAGAACCTTGGAGAGGAGGAAAGCAATGGATGTCGAGCGGGTCTAACATGATACTGTGAAAGGCCCCCACTCTAAACCCAATATAAACACACTCAGTAGATTTACATGCATTAAAATGCTGTATCTATATAGCATTGTTTCTCAATATCAAGGCAAAAAACATTCTAATTTTGAAAGATATTTTCCAAAAATACACACCATTTGTCTGCAAGTAGAATTCGACATGACCAGAAATAAGGACGTCTTTAATACTGCATCTATTTTAGGGGGTCTGACCTTACGCCTGACAAAAATTCACCTTCCTGCCGCCTACCCTGACATCGTTTCTCCTCGCCGACATAGTTCTCTCGCACTAACACAATAATAGATTAGATTAGATCAGATAGTACTTTATCTATTCCTTCAGGAGAGTTCCTTCTATAGCAGAGGTTCACTCAAACTCACTATTTAGAGCACATGCAAAGTGAATATTCTTTAGGAGGTAGTTTGCAATAAACCAACAGAGCAACTATAAAAAGTTTGTGTACACGAACATGAAAAGTAGGGTCGGATAATGTTTTTTTAATGGAAGGGTTCTGTTGTTATTGTTGCAGAACAGTTCAGTGTTGTGTAGCGTATTCAAACACAACACTACTGGACTGGAAACACCACAACAATGATCAATCAATCAATCAATCAATGTTTACTTATATAGCCCTAAATCACTAGTGTCTCAAAGGGCTGCACAAACCACTACGACATCCTCGGTAGGCCCACATAAGGGCAAAGAAAACTCACACCCAGTGGGACGTCGGTGACAATGATGACTATGAGAACCTTGGAGAGGAGGAAAGCAATGGATGTCGAGCGGGTCTAACATGATACTGTGAAAGTTCAATCCATAATGGATCCAACACAGTCGCAAGAGTCCAGTCCAAAGCGGATCCAACACAGCAGCGAGAGTCCCCGTTCACAGCGGAGCCAGCAGGAAACCATCCCAAGCGGAGGCGGATCAGCAGCGCAGAGATGTCCCCAGCCGATACACAGGCGAGCAGTACATGGCCACCGGATCGGACCGGACCCCCTCCACAAGGGAGAGTGGGACATAGGAGAAAAAGAAAAGAAACGGCAGATCAACTGGTCTAAAAAGGGAGTCTATTTAAAGGCTAGAGTATACAAATGAGTTTTAAGGTGAGACTTAAATGCTTCTACTGAGGTGGCATCTCAAACTGTTACCGGGAGGGCATTCCAGAGTACTGGAGCCCGAAATGAAAACGCTCTATAGCCCGCAGACTTTTTTTGGGCTTTGGGAATCACTAATAAGCCGGAGTCCTTTGAACGCAGATTTCTTGCCGGGACATACGCTACAATACAATCGGCAAGATAGGATGGAGCTAGACCGTGTAGTATTTTATACGTAAGTAGTAAAACCTTAAAGTCATAGTCTTAAACTCAGTAAGGTTTTTGCTTTGCCAAAAAAAAAAAAAAAAAACATTTTTCACAATCTAAAACAGGCCTGGGCAATTATTTTTGACTCAGGGGGCCAAATTTTGAGAACATTTTTTTTGTCTGGGGGCCGGTATATCTATTTTTAGGAACACTAATACAACAATTCCCGAAATGAACATGAAAATAAAGAATGTGTAATTTACAATATTAACGATAAAACACTGAATATTGACAACATATGAACATCACAACCCTCTCTCGATCGACATATTTTACAATCAAGCAACGCAACAAAAATGCAACAAAACAGTGAACGCGAAGGGTAAGAAAATAAACCCACTTACAATCTGATACATCACCGAGCTTTAGAACTTTGTCGTAAAAATCACCTTCCGAGTCTGTCCCTGACACCCATATTCTGGAAACACTCTGTGGAAACGCTCCCCACCCACACTGCTTGATGCCACGTCTGAGCTGCTGTGATTTAGATTACCATAGCAACTAGCATACCATGGAGAAGCGCAGATTCCAACTACTGAAATACATTGCATAGTTAAAGACTTACGCCAACATGAAAACATCACTGCATGTCATAATGGCGGCTACAGTTTTCACCTTAAAGATCGAAAAAAAAAAAAATTGGGGGAATGTGCTGCAGACCTTAATTTGCCCAGGTCTAATCTAATAAAATGCAATGAAGTATTAATAAGCATTAATATTGGGATTAGATTAATCACACATTGAAATGTTAATTGTGATTCATCAGTAAATTAAATTAATAAAAATAAAACATCACATATTTTGCTTTTTTAAAGAAAATCTCTGGAATGCCCTCCCGGTAACAGTTCGAGATGCTACCTCAGTAGAAGCATTTAAGTCTCACCTTAAAACTCATCTGTATACTCTAGCCTTTAAATAGACTCCCTTTTTAGACCAGTTGATCTGCCGCTTCTTTTCTTTCTCCTATGTCCCCCCCTCCCTTGTGGAGGGGGTCCGGTCCGATGACCATGGATGAAGTACTGGCTGTCCAGAGTCGAGACCCAGGATGGACCGCTCTTCGGGACCCAGGATGGACCGCTCGCCTGTATCGGTTGGGGACATCTCTACGCTGCTGATCCGCTTGAGATGGTTTCCTGTGGACGGGACTCTCGCTGCTGTCTTGGATCCGCTTGAACTGAACTCTCGCGGCTGTGTTGGAGCCACTATGGATTGAACTTTCACAGTATCATGTTAGACCCGCTCGACATCCATTGCTTTCGGTCCCCTAGAGGGGGGGGGTCGCCCACATCTGAGGTCCTCTCCAAGGTTTCTCATAGTCAGCATTGTCACTGGCGTCCCACTGGATGTGAATTCTCCCTGCCCACTGGGTGTGAGTTTTCCTTGCCCTTTTGTGGGTTCTTCCGAGGATGTTGTAGTCGTAATGATTTGTGCAGTCCTTTGAGACATTTGTGATTTGGGGCTATATAAATAAACATTGATTGATTGATTATACTAATTATATGATGTCATATTAGCCGCGCCCCTAGCCACGCCCCCACTGCCACCAGCATATTGCCATTCTGGGGGGAAGCATGCATTGGAAAAAGTATATCCATAATGTACTCCTTTAGAAGATATACTGTTATAAAAGACATCTAACCTGCTCGGTGGCCATGTAGTTAGTGTCCGCCCTGAGATGGGTAGGTTGTGAGTTCAATCCCCAAACACTGTAAAAATGGGACCCATTACCTCTTTGCTTGGCACTCAGCATCAAGAATTGGACTTTAAATCACCAAAATGATTCCTGAGTACAACCACTGTTGCTGCTCACTGCTCCCCTCACCTCCCGGCGGGTGGGTCAAATGCAGAGAGTAATTTCGTGTGTCTAACTCAGTGGTACTTTAACTTTAACTAACATTTTGAACGCGATACCGATACTATAATATTTGATTATCACTAGCACAAGGACTAAAATATTAAATGAAATATTTTTGTTTTCAAGAAAAGTGAAAACCATCAACAGAATCACGAGTTTAATGGTAATAAACAATTTAAAATAAAGAACGAAAACTGCAGCAGTGATAAACATTTCTGAGGTGGTGCAAAAAAAAAAAAAATTGCAAGAACTAGAAGAATATTTCTGAAGTTATAGGTTCTGTGTTGGTTAATTTTCTTTCTGTGTTACTCTGAAACTTTGAGAGAAAACAACACTTATCAACATTTATGTGTCCAGTCTCCTGGAGAGAGGGGGGGGGGGGGGGGGGTCACCCACATCTGCGGTCCTCTCCAAGGTTTCTCGTAGTCATTCACATTGCCATCTCACTGGGTTGTGAGTTTTTCCTTGCCCTTTTGTGGGCTCTGAACTGAGGATGTCGTTGTGGCTTGTACAGCCCTTTGAGACACTTGTGATTTAGGGCTATATAAATAAACATTGATTGATTGATAAATTGTGAGCTTGCATAATTTCAATCACATGCATTATGAACTTTCAAAGCCTTATCTTTAAAGTAATTGAATAACCTTGTGTTGGTAGTATGCAATCTCTCATGATTTTACATGACATTTATTATTAGTTTCTGGTATTTGGTTTTATTTCCTGTCAAAGGGGCCACAACAGTGGATATGTTTCTTTTACTTTTTATTCATAGCTGTATGTAGAAGTGTCTGCTTGTATCTGCTGCTTTAATGTCTTTAATGTCCTCTGTGTTCTTTGATGTTTGATGTTTCCCTCTTACATGTGTACTATGGCTATGAGTTGTTTTTTTTCCCTTGGCCTCAGTCTGCACCCCCTCTCCAAGGCCCAGGCTAAGACCGATTTTTTTTATTTTGTCTTAATCTTCTATTTTTATCTCCCATTCCCCCATTGTTTACCTGGATGTCATCTTTTTTGTAAGGGGCGCTGGAAGCCGGCAGACCCGTCAGCGATCCTGTTCTGTCTCCCTGTAATGTTTGTCTGATCTTGAATGGGATTGTGCTGAAAATTGTAATTTTCCTGAAGGAACTCTCTTGACGGAATGAATAAAGTACTATCTAATCTAATCTAATCTAGCTGTATGTAGAAGTGTCTGGTTGTATCTGCTGCTTTAATGTCTTTAATGTCCTCTGTGTTCTTTGATGTTTGATGTTTCCCTCTTACATGTGTACTATGGCTATGAGTTGTTTTTTTTCCCTTGGCCTCAGTCTGCACCCCCTCTCCAAGGCCCAGGCTAAGACCGATTTTTTTTATTTTGTCTTAATCTTCTATTTTTATCTCCCATTCCCCCATTGTTTACCTGGATGTCATCTTTTTTGTAAGGGGCGCTGGAAGCCGGCAGACCCGTCAGCGATCCTGTTCTGTCTCCCTGTAATGTTTGTCTGATCTTGAATGGGATTGTGCTGAAAATTGTAATTTTCCTGAAGGAACTCTCCTGACGGAATAAATAAAGTACTATCTAATCTAATCTAATCTAGCTGTATGTAGAAGTGTCTGGTTGTATCTGCTGCTTTAATGTCTTTAATGTCCTATGTGTTCTTTGATGTTTGATGTTTCCCTCTTACATGTGTACTATGGCTATGAGTTGTTTTTTTCCCCTTGGCCTCAGTCTGCACCCCCTCTCCAGGGCCCAGGCTTAGACCGATTTTTTTTATTTTGTCTTAATCTTCTATTTTTTTCTTCCATTCCCCCCTTGTTTACCTGTATCTCATCTTTTTTGTAAGGGGCGCTGGAAGCCGGCAGACCCGTCAGCGATCCTGTTCTGTCTCCCTGTAATGTTTGTCTGATCTTGAATGGGATTGTGCTGAAAATTGTAATTTTCCTGAAGGAACTCTCCTGACGGAATAAATAAAGTACTATCTAATCTAATCTAATCTAGCTGTATGTAGAAGTGTCTGATTGTATCTGCAGCTTTAATGTCTTTAATGTCCTCTGTGTTCTTTGATGTTTGATGTTTCCCTCTTACATGTGTACTATGGCTATGAGTTGTTTTTTTCCCCTTGGCCTCAGTCTGCACCCCCTCTCCAGGGCCAAGGCTTAGACCGATTTTTTTTATTTTGTCTTAATCTTCTATTTTTTTCTTCCATTCCCCCCTTGTTTACCTGTATCTCATCTTTTTTGTAAGGGGCGCTGGAAGCCGGCAGACCCGTCAGCGATCCTGTTCTGTTTCCCTGTAATGTTTGTCTGATCTTGAATGGGATTGTGCTGAAAATTTTAATTTTCCTGAAGGAACTCTCCTGATGGAATAAATAAAGTACTATCTAATCTAATCTAAACATTCTTTTTTCATTTTTGCTTCCGTTTGTCATCACTTCTCTCGTCTTCCTATGACTCTCTTGCCTTTTTGTGCACTTTCCTGTTGCACAATTTCGTTGAATACATTTTACCTGCACTCCGTCTGCCGCCTCTGCATCCCGTGGTCACTCTCAACAGCTGCCACACCAGAACATAAATTGGACATCCTCTTTCAGGTCCAACATCCGCGACCTCACAAATCTTTCTCTGGATGCACGGATATAAATTCCTGTAGGCAGAAGGCAACATCTTCTCAGAAGACTGGCTTCATGTTTCTATTGTCACTTCATGGATGTGTGGGGGTCACATGTTCTTGTCCAACATAGATCAACAGGATAATTGAGCAGCCAATAATGACCACCAGACCAGACAAAACACCCTCCTGTGGAGTACATCTGCTGACCAGGACGTCGTCATTAGAGAGATAGCAGCTTAATCGGATTATCAGCTGATTCTCATTAAAGTGTTCACATCCACAAACTCAAATGGAGAAAAAAAAAACGAAACAAAAAATTATGAATTAAAACTATAATCGTATGCAATCTATTCCGTAATTCAACAAGTTTACATGCCACTATACGGTTTTTGCAAAATGCTTAAATGAAAAGGTATGACATCATAACATTCATTTGCTCACTCAAAAATATTGGCAATAATATCATTTTTTTCGGCAATCATTTGTAGATCAATATCTTGTCCTTGGCCTACATACGGTAGCTTCAAACGCAATGCTGGCTTGTAATGAGCGGTTAAAACAAAAAATAAACAATTGAAAATTTAGCTTAATGTCGTTGTGCTGTTTATTCTTTCTATTTTGATAAAATAAATAAAATACTTAGCTATTTTGAGTAAAATATACTGGACCTCAATCTCTTACCAAACTATAAAAAAAACACAAAAAGCCAATATGTATGTGGATTAGCAACCAATGAACATCCAAACAAAACCATGAGCATTAATAATTAAATGGAGAAAAACAAACTTTAGCAACATTAGCTAAATGACAGCATTTCAACAGAAACTCTTCAGATGACGATGCTGATCTCTTTTTTTGGGTTGTACTTACAGATGTCCATTGTTCTCATCTTGCGCCTAATGTACAGAAGAATTTTGGTTGTGCCTACCGGCTTCGAAGCAATTTTATTTGGTACATGGTGTAATGATAAGTGTGACTAGTAGATGGTAGACACACATAAGAGATACGTGTAGACTGCAATATGATGGCAGTAAATGACACCAAAACTTGTAATGTTTCATTGAAAATAAAGAAAATTACAGACGGCACTCAAAAATCCGTCAAAATGTTTAAGTATGACTTTGAAGCCGCACTCCTTGATGGATTGTCGGCGCATTACGGCTAACCTCGTCAGACGTACAAGTATTACTATGGTGTGTGTATAAGGACTGCAAAATGGCACCCATTAGCAGACATATTATTGGGCGTTTTGTTACACAATAATATGCAAAACCAACTTTCCTTATCTTCTGGTACCTGCTAATGTGTATTTGGGATCTGCATAAGTCCTGAAAATTTGCCCACGTCCGCCACTGTAGTCTGTGCTGATTCCGTAGTTAATAAGCTTATTTTTTTCCCCACTATCTTCTTTTTATGTGACATTCACCCTCTGCTGTTGCCATTTCTAATATAAAGTAGTGTAAAGCTGTAACTTATATCTGGAAGCACCAAAACATACATGTGTAGTGGGTTCACATTATTTACCCGCGGAACTTTAGTTATTAGAGAGTTCCGGTCGGACTGTTTTTCATGGGACGCATTTCCGGTGTTGTTATCGCACTAGTGAGCCACGGATGAGGAAATGCTGCACCGTTGTTGATTTATGTAAAGTCTATATGTCATTAAAACAGTTCACTCCACCTTTTGACACTTCTTCCACTCCCGTCCTTGCACGCTACACCGCTACAACAAAGATGACGGGTAAAAAACTCTGTCAAAGGTGAGCCACGTAAAGAAGACCACCCACAAAATGGCGAATCCTGAAAGGACTGTCTGAAAGCGGCTTGGAGATGATCTATAAAACATAATCTATGCAACATTTTGACCAACGAACCACCATTATATGTTATGTTGACCACAAGGAAGTGTTTTACATTTAGAAAAAAAATTATAATATGACCCCTTATTTGCTTCTTATAATCCGGTGCGCCTTTTGTATGAAAAAAGACCTGAATAGACTCGCTCATCGGCAGTGCGCCTTATAATACGGTGCGCCCTATGGTCCAGAAAATACGGTTTTTGAGAATTTGACAATTGCTGTCAGATTGAGAATTGCTGTCAGTTATTGTAAACAAGTATGTATCATTCCTGATTATATTCTATTGGATCAAGGCTCGGGATCTTTCTGTGTGGAGTTTGCATGTTCTCCCCGTGAATGCGTGGGTTCCCTCCGGGTACTCCGGCTTCCTCCCACTTCCAAAGACATGCACCTGGGGATAGGTTGATTGGCAACACTAAATTGGCCCTAGTGTGTGAATGTGAGTGTGAATGTTGTCTGTTTATCTGTGTTGGCCCTGCGATGAGGTGGCGACTTGTCCAGGGTGTACCCTGCCTTCCGCCCGATTGTAGCTGAGATAGGCGCCAGTGCCCCCCGCGACCCCGAAAGGGAATAAGCGGTAGGAAATGGATGGATGGATGGATCAATATTGGTATTGGCCAATACTTAAGGCTCGAGTATCAGTCGGTAATGTATCGCGTATCAGTCTGTATTATATCATAAGTAAAACATTTTAAAAAATCAAAAAATAATTGTCGTCTTTGGCCAGAGGTTCATGGGCACATTTCTCCCTTTGACCCTTGAAAGTCAAAAGTCTGAGCAACTGTGCAATAGATGATAGCTCTTCTCAAAGACAACAGTGCACTTGTTGACCGTGCGATGCTCTCAGAGAGCAGCAAGAAGAACGCTGACGACAGCTGACAGTCAGAGCAGTCAGAGTGAAGTCAGAGCAGAGGGCAGCTGCTGCCTCGCAAGCAGACCTTCTGTTGTGAATGACAGCTATTCATGCCCTTACCCCCCCCCATCCCATCCCTAGCCCTCCTTCCAACATCACATGAGCTTTGCCTCCTACTCAGCACAGCCAAGCACAATCTCACACTGTGCCCCCCCCCCCCCCCCCCCCCCGATACAGTGGAGCCCGGGTGGGAGGAGGAGGAGCGGAAGGGTACGGAGATAACTTGCACCGTGAACCTCAGGACACTGATTGTCCGTAGGAGACCAGAGTGGAAGCTACTCTGAGCCAATATTCTGCATGATTATACAAACCCCGTTTCCATATGAGTTGGGAAATTGTGTTAGATGTAAATATAAACAGAATACAATGATTTGCAAATCCTTTTCAACCCATATTCAGTTGAATATGCTACAAAGACAACATATTTGATGTTTAAACTGATACTTTTTTTTTTGTGTGCAAACAATCATTAACTTTAGAATTTGATGCCAGCAACACGGGACAAAGAAGTTGGGAAAGGTGGCAATGAATACTGATAAAGTTGAGGAATGCTCATCAAACACTTATTTGGAACATCCCACAGGTGTGCAGGCTAATTGGGAACAGGTGGGTGCCATGATTGGGTTTAAAAACAGCTTCCCAAAAAATGCTCAGTCTTTCACAAAAAAAGGATGGGGCGAGGTACACCCCTTTGTCCACAACTGCGTGAGCAAATAGTCAAACCGTTTAAGAACAACGTTTCTCAAGTGCAATTGCAAGAAATTTAGGGATTTCAACATATACGGTCCATAATATCATCAAAAGTTTCAGAGAATCTGGAGAAGACACTCCACATAAGCGGCATGGCCGGAAACCAACATTGAATAACCGTGACCTTCCATCCCTCAAGACGCCACTGTATCAAAAACCGACATCAATCTCTACAGGATATCACCACATGGGCTCAGGAACACTTCAGAAAACCACTGTCACTAAATACAGTTTGTCGCTACATCTGTAAGTGCAAGTTAGAGCTCTACTACGCAAAGCGAAAGCCATTTATCAACAACATCCAGAAACGCCGCCGGCTTTTCTGGGCCCGAGATCATCTAAGATGGACTGATGCAAAGTGGAAAAGTGATCTGTGGTCTGACGAGTCCACATTTCAAACTGTTTTGGGAAATATTCGACATCGTGTCATCCGGACCAAAGGGAAAGCGAACCATCCAGACTGTTATCGACGCAAAGTTCAAAAGCCAGCATCTGTGATGGTATGGGGGTGCATTAGTGCCAAAGGCATGGGTAACTTACACATCTGTGAAGGCACCATTAATGCTGAAAGGTACATACAGGTTTTGGAACCTGGTATGTACCGCCAACTAAGTGCCGTCTTTTTCATGAATGCCCCTGCTTATTTCAGCAAGACAATACCAAGCCACATTCAGCACGTGTTACAACAGCGTGGTTTCGTAAAAAAAGAGTGCGGGTACTTTCTTGGCCAGCCTGCAGTCCAGACCTGTGTCCCATCGAAAATGTGTGGTGCATTATGAAGCGTAAAATACAACAGCGGAGACCCCGGACTGTTGAACGACTGAAGCTCTACATAAAACAAGAATGGGAAAGAATTCCACTTTCAAAGCTTCAACAATTAGTTGCCTCAGTTCCCAAACGTTTATTGATTGTTGTTAAAAGAAAAGGTGATGTAACACAGTGGTGAACATGCCCTTTCCCAACTACTTTGGCATGTGTGGCAGCCTTGGAATTATTATTGTAATTATTTGCAAAAAAAAAAAAAAGTTTATGAGTTTGAACATCAAATAGTTTGTCTTTGTAGTGCATTCAATTGAATATGGGTTGAAAAGGATTTGCAAATCATTGTATTCAGTTTATATTTACATCTAACGCAATTTCCAAACTCATATGGAAACGGGGTTTGTAGATGTTCATCATGATGTGCCTTTTAATAGATTGAGTACATTTGTTGAATACTGACTATTGAATGTAGAAATACACTGATTAAAAAGTGTTCAAAACAAGGTTTTAGTTGTGACAACAGGCTACAAAACAGTTCGTCTGTATTGAGTTTTGCCTACTACTGGCTTGGCAGACATATTACGGTCTTTAAATTGGGTCTGTTTTGTTGTCACTATGTCCAGTTTCCAACCTTCACCCACATTAAATATTTGTTGTGAAAACACTTGTAAGCGCCCCCCTAATGACTAACCACATAGCATCCATTTCCAGGTCATGTCTTACTTAAAGGCCACTTGGAATATCTGCCGTTCTGTTTTGAGACCTCCTGTAAGTATGAGTGTGCCTAAAAGATAGGTTTTGGAGGTGTGGTAGAGATGGCAATGCATTGTGGGTCTTGCAGGCGTCTGAATAGCTTATTTTCATGGGCGAATACACAAGACTCCGTGCTAAAGTTTTGTTCTTTCATTTATAAAGTTCAAAATGTGTCGTGAACGTGCGCCATCATGACTGCCACACTCGTGGTCATGATGGCTTCAGGAAAAAGATGGTGTGATTTGAGAACAAATCCAAGGAACTTGGGTTAGTGAGCTAATAGACGGTAAATAGCCTGGGTAGCAGCCGTGAGACAAACAAACATGACTTTTACATATCGGTGTGTTCACGGCATTGGTAAGTTTCAATCAAAATTATTTTTGAAAGAAGCATGTCTCTATTAGTCATGGGTAAGCACAAAAATGAATGAGTATTATTTTTGGAGAAGTAGTGTGCCTTTAAACCAGATCTATGTCGCAAACAACGACCTGAAAAAAGCCACACCATTGGCTTAGACTTGGCTCTCTGTCTCTTCCGATAAGGTATGTTGATTTAAAAGCAGCAGCAGGGCCGTGCATTTCTCACCTGGGCATCCAGTGATGGCCAACTTCATTGATTACCTCTCAAAACACCATAATTGATGTCACCACATGACCATTGCTGGAGAAATACTATACAGGAACACATTTACGCACTACTGGGTATTGCTGCCACAAAATAACCCGTTTTGTACACTGTTGCGGTCTCAACAGTGTACAAAACGGGTTATTTTGTGGCACATTTAAAAATCAATGAACCTGTATCAACAATTAAAACATATCTTATGTGGTACTGTCAGAAAAAGGGCAAAAAACATTAAATGTTAAACTGGGTTGGCCAACATCGTCTCCCAAGATGTAGTTTCTCTTTAAATATCCTTCTTGAAAATGGCCTTGCAACTATATATCCAAGCAACCTAAGCTTAGATATATACCTAAGCAACATTTTGTTCTCCTTCTTTGTGGGTTAAAAAAGTGAGTGGGTATCGGTGATTTCTCTGCTAGTATGCGAGTTTAAAAACCATAGCACAGAGCAGGGATGACCACACCTCGCGTTCCCCGGAGATCATATGATTGGTCGCGGGGCTACAGCGCAACACTTCCTCCTTTCTGCTAAATTGCAGTCTTGTTAACAGTCTTGTTAACAGTCTTGTTAACATCAGGCTACTGTCAACAACTTGTGATCTGATTGTCTATCTCAACTG
The DNA here is from genome assembly GCF_033978795.1 of Nerophis ophidion. NCBI lineage: Eukaryota > Metazoa > Chordata > Actinopteri > Syngnathiformes > Syngnathidae > Nerophis > Nerophis ophidion. The sequence goes on along the minus strand of NC_084622.1, from coordinate 58,748,938 downwards.
TCTATCAACTGTATGTGTTCTCAAATTCATCCACTAACGGTCTCGGTGAGTATCCAATCACAGGACGCGTAAATGTCAACATGAGGCCAGCTAGAAAGCCTTACTGACAACAACGTGTGATCCGATTGGCTCTCACAATTTTTATCACTGTATGTCCCCGTTAACTTACCACGGACGCCCGCATTGTTGATTCTGAAGACTTTGGGCAGATTTCAAACAGCATGGCAACATAAGCTAGCTAATTTCTGATTGGATACAAACTCTAACCTAAAAACAGCACTGGAAGGGAGTATAATATGACATGAAGAGAATATAAATAGTTTTAGATATTTAGGGAAAGTAAATAAAAAGATAATTTTACCTTTAATTATAATCATGATTTCTGGTTATGTTCGGCCAACAGAGAAGGCCTTGCTGGCCCTGACGGCAAACCACTGTTTAAAAGTAGTAATGGGCTTGTTTTTTCAGGGAAACCTGATAATGAAATTAACTGGGCACCTTAATTCCATTGAGAACACAAGAGATTACGCAGAATTTGAACGGAAGACAATGAGCCTCAGACTTTGCATTCTGAAGTTCTTCACTGGTATAAAATCCGACTTTGTTGATATATAGACAAGTTTAGCTTCGACTATGGCGGCAACTTACTCAAACCTCTTGTTCGTTGGACATGCTCATTTGCATCAGTTTTACCAATTTAACAGTTTTTTTTTAGGTAACGAGCCTTTGGAATAGTGTACACTTTGTCTCGGTACGGTCCCTTGACTTTTTGATTTTGTACGACCCATCTTAAACCAGTTTGTTGCCCTCATTCACATTTATATAAAGGACAGCCATGTGAACAAAAGCTCTTGCCAACAAAACGGCTACCATGGCCCCACAATGCATTGCAAAATCACTTGTCTATTGTTGGAAACAACGTTTTTTTTTTTATGGAGCTGGCCTCTAATGTATTGGAATCTCTTACGCACAAAAACCGTCTGTATTCCGTTTCTCACAGCAAAGATGAAATGTATCAGAGTGAACTTGCTATACACACACCTAATACCCATTTTCTCCTGACTACCTAATGGGACATTTCACAATTTTTTTTTTATATTTTGCCCATTGTTTACAATCATTGTGAAAGACATGACAATGGATGTTTTTTTTTTTTGCCATTCTAACTCAAAAGTCTGCTTACAATGGGGCCTATAGAACTTGCTTTATATAAAAACATCCAAATACCTCCATTAGGGTTCATTTTAAGCATATGTGGCACACTAATTTAAAAAAACTACATCACAACATTAAAACCTTTTTTCCAACATCAGCCTGCAGACTTCATGAGAGCCAACAAACATAATAAAACATCACTTACTGTACAAGGTCTGCTATCTATAGGATGTCGACTGCAAGGCTGTCCATATATTCCCATTTGCATGAAGAATGACTCATAATCCTCACAAAGAAAAAGGGTGTGGAACCAAGCGTCTTTTCATATTGTTCTTGCCATTTCGGGCCTAAATTGGCTGTCAAAGTTGACCAACTTGTCAGAATACGTCCTCATTCTTTTTTCTATACAGGTGAGAGGCATAACTTGTGATCTCGGATGATGTTTGACGAGCAAAGACACGACGCCGCTATAAATAGTTTGTCTGTGTTAACGCCTTTAATAAAAATATCACTAATATTGGGTTTATATTCAAGTCATGAAATGTAAATGGAGTATTGTTGGGGCTTTTTGGATGGTTATTTATTGACGGAATAGGGGACCTCCCATTGGTTCTGCTGTGCACAGACTTATTTACGGGTTAGAATGCTTTTTTTTTTTTTCAAACATACGTCGTCATGTCTTTCATAATGATTGTGACACTAGGCAAAATTCCAAAACAAGTGCAGTTCCCCTTGAAGCTCTCCATTCTGTTCACTTGGCGCCTGTAGATTACTGATGCTTCAGCCTTCCAGTTGTGTTCATCTTCTCTTCTCTAGCTCCACTCATGCTTCTCGCTCCTGAGGCTTCGCACTGGTGCTGCTGTGTAGTGTTTCCTGTTTTCTGCCCCCCCCACACCTTTTGTATGCATCCTTGGTTGTTATTCTGCAGTTGTTTTTGAGTGCTCTTTTTGTGCTCTACTTCGGTGAAAGCTGATCTTGACAGATATTTATAAAACAATCATGCCTTCCTTTATACTTCCTTCAAACAGGCCGTTTGGAATTTGCCCAAATTGTAAAGTTTTTCCAATCTGTGACGTCTGCAGATATCTCCATATATGGTCGAGATTTACCCGAAGAGCTTTGCGCGAATGCTCCATTGTAGTCCGACACTGTAATCAATGAGTTACTTCTTTTTCTCAAGACTCTTGTGGTGCAGGCAATCTCGTGCATGCACAGGGCATTCTCTGCTCTTGCCATTTCTAATACAAAGTAGCAACCACGACAGTATACGAAAACCAGGGCAAACTTGTGCTGATAATTTTCGTCGAAAAGCAAATCATTGGGAAAGTGGGATGCTTAGAAACTGATTTACTAATGTACGTCTTATGTTTTCTGGGGGGGGGTGATGCATAGGAGAGGCATTAGCATTAAAAGATTACAGTTGGTACAAAATGCGGCTGCTAGACTTTTGACAAGAACAAGAAAGTTTGATCACATTACGCCTGTACTGGCTCACCTGCACTGGCTTCCTGTGCACTTAAGATGTGACTTTAAGGTTTTACTACTTACGTATAAAATACTACACGGTCTAGCTCCAGCCTATCTTGCCGATTGTATTGTACCGTATGTCCCGGCAAGAAATCTGCGTTCAAAAGACTCCGGCTTATTAGTGATTCCTAGAGCCCAAAAAAAGTCTGCGGGCTATAGAGCGTTTTCCGTTCGGGCTCCAGTACTCTGGAATGTCCTCCCGGTAACAGTTCGAGATGCTACCTCAGTAGAAGCATTTAAGTCTCACCTTAAAACTCATCTGTATACTCTAGCCTTTAAATAGACCTCCTTTTTAGACCAGTTGATCTGCCGCTTCTTTTCTTTCTCCTATGTCCCCCCCTCCCTTGTGGAGGGGGTCCGGTACGATGACCATGGATGAAGTACTGGCTGTCCAGAGTCGAGACCCAGGATGGACCGCTCGCCTGTATCGGTTGGGGACATCTCTACGCTGCTGATCCGCTTGAGATGGTTTCCTGTGGACGGGACTCTCGCTGCTGTCTTGGATCCGCTTGAACTGAACTCTCGCGGCTGTGTTGGAGCCACTATGGATTGAACTTTCACAGTATCATGTTAGACCCGCTCGACATCCATTGCTTTCGGTCCCCTAGAGGGGGGGGGGGGGGTTGCCCACATTTGAGGTCCTCTCCAAGGTTTCTCATAGTCAGCATTGTCACTGGCGTCCCACTGGATGTGAATTCTCCCTGCCCACTGGGTGTGAGTTTTCCTTGCCCTTTTGTGGGTTCTTCCGAGGATGTTGTAGTCGTAATGATTTGTGCAGCCCTTTGAGACATTTGTGATTTGGGGCTATATAAATAAACATTGATTGATTGATTGAGAAGGAATGGCAAACATATAGTAAAAGATGTTGGGAAATAGGGGCGTAGCAATACATGGAGTGTGTTTTCACTGAGGATTTTTTTCTTTACATTAGCATCTGACAGCCTTCAGCTGCTTACTGCTGAGGATGCTGCAGTGGCTTGTTTGATTGATCAGCACTAAATGTAGCCGAGCACAGAAAGTGCTTCTCTGCTCAAAACTACAACAGAATGAAAAATACAAGTCAGTCAGCAGTAAACCATGGCAAGGAATAACATAAGGTTAGGTTAGAGACACCGTCCCTATTGGATTCATAAATTCCCAAATGCTCCTATTAGTACAGAAACAAACACATATTGAATGACTACTCACAGTGATGAATGCTGGGATGCTGGTCTCTCTTTGGACAAAAGTAAGAGCTGCAGTGCTGGAACTCTTGTCACCATGCAAATTCCTGCCTCCCTCAGCTTCCTCCTCCAAGGTCAGTGGCTCTACAAGCGCTTATTTAACTCCTCCCTGTCCTCAGTGGACAACCACTACCCTCCTGGTCCTCCACGCCCTCTTCTTGGCCGGCCACCCAGGCAGTAATGACAGTCATGATCCAGATTAACTCCTAGGTGTAACCTTGTTGTTCTACACTCCAAGATGGGACGGGAGACCACAGACAGGATTACGCAGAGATCCAAGGGGGGATTGGGTTCGAGACCCCAAAACACTCCTGCATCTACTGGCACAAGTACATGTTAAATCTTGGCAAGAATGTGAGGAATTTAGAGATCTGTAAATCAAAAGACTTGCCGATGACATTGTTTGTACATACACTGCGCTGTAATCCCCACACGGTCTGACAGTGCCAAAGGAGACGAGTCGGGGTTTAACATCTTAGAAAAGGAAAAACAAACAAGGGATGCATGGTAATGGCATACAAAATAAAAACATATAATAAGACATTCCAGCTGAAATGCAGAATGTCATAAAGACACATTGTCTTCAGACAAAGTGCTCTCCTGTAGAGGCCGTTCAGGAGATTTGCAGAGTGTTTAGCTGCATCACTTAGTGGATTTGGATCCTCTAATGGGATTTGATGGAAGAAGCGTCTGATAGGATGAGAAGGAGCTAAATAAATGCACACACAAAAGCAGACATTTTTTTTTATGAAGATTAAATAATTGTTCACGATTTATAGGCACATTTCCAAGCAAAGCGTAGGCCCAAGTGTCGTCAAACTAGCTTGATAATATTAAACTGGAGTGTCCTTGTGAATCCTGAAATGTCATCAGCAAAAAAGGGAAACATTTTTCCTTAGGATTTGCTGCCCCACTGTGAAAATTGGTGGTAATTACAATAACTTGCAAGCTAATGACATCATAGCGTTTGGCCTTATAATTATAACCAGTTCAGGAGTCGTATCAAAAACTTTGCATTAATATGGATAAGTTCCAATTAAGTAAAGTGAATTATATTTATATAGCGCTTCTCTCTAGTGACTCAAAGCGCTTTACATAGTGAAACCCAATATCTAAGTTACATATTTAAACCAGTATGGGTGGTACTGGGAGCAGGTGGGTAAAATGCCTTGCCCAAGGACACAACGGCAGTGACTAAGAGGCAGAAGCGAGAATCGAACGTGCAACCCTCTAGTTGCTGGCACGGCCACTCTACCAACCGAGCTATACCGCCCACTCTATTCAGTGAGTGACTTGAACTTCATCCCACGGAGATGTGGTCCTCACTGAAGACTAAAATAAATATTAAACGAGATAATTAATGTAAGCAAAAAATCTTAGAAAAATATTTTTTTATTTAATACAATTTATAAATATATTTACAAATTATAAATGTATATTTATATATATATTAAAACCAATCATTAAATGTAATACACATGATCATAAATTACATCACAAATGTAAAAAAATAAAATAGATTTCTAAAATGTATTATAATTAATTTAAATAAGAGTTTGAATATATTTATAAATTAAAATGAGCTATTTTTAATTTTAGAACAATAATTACATTTAATGGAATTTTTTTTTACAAATCTAACCGTAGGAACATATTTAAAATTATATATATATATTAAAAAAAATCATGAATATATTGGTAATTATGTTTTTTAAATTATATTACAAACAAATGTTATACTACACAATTTATAATAAACACATCTATAAATAAACAATTTGTGTAATATAATGAAATTCACAAATATATTAATGAATTATAAGCATATTTAAAATATATTAAATGCTTTTATTTAAACTTGATATAGAATGTATTATACATATTCAAATATACATTTATGAATGTAAATCAAATAAATCAAGTGAATATAATACTATTCATATATGTATATATTTATTTCTAAATATATGTATACCCATATTAAAACAATGAATTTAATCTAATATAACATGTATCACAACAATATTTAAATAATCAAATTCAATAATACACCTTATAGATGTATTAACAAAAGATATATATTCAGAAATATAATACAGTTTATAATATACATATGTTAAAACACTTGATAGAATTATATATAATAAAATGTATACATATTGTTAAATATATACTAAATTAAATCCCTGCATTGATACTTAACAGATTAAACAAAGTGAAATAAATTACAAGGCTCACATCATTAGGAGATGAATGCAAATGTGTTCTTGTCATTATTGGGTGTGATGCCCCTCAAAAGAGTGTAATCTGTTCCCAAAAGGTCATGCGTTGAAAATATGCATTTGTAATCACAAAACAACATTTAAATGTCATCCCCTAAAGGATGCACAGCAATAGTTCTAAAACCCATTTTGTAAAACCTATATACTTGAAATAAAATGTGACTTCATGTTCAGAAAAAGAAGCCGGTCCAGTATTCCAATCAGTTTAATGACTTTTATGTTGTACATAATAACACAAGGCATGGCAATAAAAAAAACATTCTAAAAAGCACATAAACACGACTGATTCATAAATACAGTACCCTGTGTTAAAAAAAGGCAAATTTTAAATACTGCATGAAAACAGTGATGGTGATTTAGTAAACACATTACAGGTCAATGTATTATTTCACACGACCAATCCAACCTGCCTTTTTTTTCTTCAAACTCATCCAAACCTGAGCACTAAGTAGTCTGCATACAGTGCAGCAGAACACAGCTTGGTACATACAGTACCCATCATGGCCAAGTACTTACCTTCTCCATGATCTACCTTTTGAAAAAGGAGGGTTTCAAGGCATTTGTGTCGCTAACGATGCCTAAACATTGTTTCACAATAAAGTACAAAACAGGACTTAAATGCAAAAAGTCCATAAAAGTTCCAGAAGTAAGAGTTCTGACTAATCTAAGACGTAGGTAGCGTAATGTAGTCTGTGTAGTACACACTTCCTGCCTGCTTGAACTATGACCTTACTGTGGGTCAGGTGACCTCCTTCACAGTGTCAAGGCAAAACATGGCTCATCGTGGCAGCACGCATGAAGTGGAACTTGACGGCAACAAAAAAAAAACGTGTACATGAGAACCATGACACTTTAAAAAAAACAAACTGTAGGTCCAACTTCTTCATGCTGTTGTTCATGTAACACTGTCTCATAGCGATATACAGGAGGTGGCTGCATTGTCACGAATAATCTCCAAAAGTGCAGTCAGAAAACATGAATCAACTAACCTGTGTGATGTTGAGCAGGAATTTCTCTCTGCTGTACACTTCCATGGGAAGCATGGGCACATTTTGCACGCACAGTTCCAGTTACCTCAGCTGTGGTAGCTGGACAAAGAGCCCTGCTTCTGTGAGAGGCGCAACAGTTCCTCCCGGATGGCCTTAATCAAGGAGGCCGAGGACTGGGTGGGAGGGGTCGTGGCCAATGGGGGCGGGGCTGAGAGGTAATCCACACCAGTGTCCAGGTGAGCAGGAGGAGCTGAGGGCTCCCTGAGGACACTCCTGGGCATCTGGGAAATGGAAAGACACACACACAGCCTTAGGCACAATCTAAAACATGCATACAACTTAAACATATCCACTCTTATGCTGTAGATCAGTGGTTCTCAACCTTTTTTCAGTAACATTTTTTAAATTCAAGTGCCCCCTAATCACAGCAAAGCAATTTTGGTTGAAAAAAAGAGATAAAGAAGTAAAATACAGCACTATGTCATAAGTTTCTGATCTATTAAATTGTATTACAGTGCAAAATATTTCTCATTTGTAGTGGTCTTTCTTGAACTATTTGGAAAAAAAGATATACAAATAACTAAAAACTTGTTGAAAAATAAACAAGTGATTCAATTATAAATCAAGATGTCTACACATAGAAGTAATCATCAACTCAAAGAGCCCTCTTTGGGGATTGTAATAGAGATCCATCTGGATTCATGAACTTAATTCTAAGAAATATTTAACATCAATATTTATGGTGGCAGAGGGGTTAGTGCGTCTGCCTCACAATAGGAAGGTCCTGCAGTCCTGGGTTCAAATCCAGGCTCGGGATCTTTCTGTGTGGAGTTTGCATGTTCTCCCCGTGAATGCGTGGGTTCCCTCCGGGTACTCCGGCTTCCTCCCACTTCCAAAGATATGCACCTGGGGATAGGTTGATTGGCAACACTAAAAAATTGGCCCTAGTGTGTGAATGTGAGTGTGAATGTTGTCTGTCTATCTGTGTTGGCCCTGTGATGAGGTGGCGACTTGTCCAGGGTGTACCCCGCCTTCCGCTCGATTGTAGCTGAGATAGGCGCCAGCGCCCCCCGCGACCCCAAAAGGGAATAAGCGGTAGAAAATGGATGGATGAATGGATGGATTTATGGAACATGTCCACAAAAAAATCTAGCTGTCAACACTGAATATTGCATTATTGCATTTCTTTTCACAGTTTATGAACTTACATTCATATTTTGTTGAAGTATTATTCAAAAAATATATTTATAAACGATTTTTTAAATTGTTGCTATTTTTTAGAAAATTTTTCAAAAATCTCACGTGCCCCTTGGCATACCTTCAAGTACCCCCAGGGGTACGCGTACCCCCATTTGACAACCACTGCTGTATATGACAGTATTGCTTGCTCTCTTTCCCCTACTGGTCCATCTGGCACAATGCGTGCAGATAATAATTGCGGCAAGTTAAAGTACATTTAAGGCACATTTTTAACAAAGATTGGCAACAAAATGTGATGATGTTTGCCATCCTTCTATAAAGTTCCATGAAATCAGTTACTCCACAAGCTAACTACATTATCAGTTATCAGTACCTGTCTGTGGCGCCCACAAATGTAATGTTACAAACTTTGTCGACAGCAATCCCAATATAGATTTTTTTAAAATTCAGATATACAAATTTGTTGCAATTATGAATGATCCATCCATCCATCCATTTTCTACCGCTTATTCCCTTTCGGTGTCGCGGGGGGTGCTGGCGCCTATCTCAGCTACAATCGGGCGGAAGGCAGGGTACACCCTGGATAAGTTGCCACCTCATCGCAGGGCCAACACAGATAGACAGACAACATTCACACTCACATTCACACACTAGGGACCATTTAGTGTTGCCAATCAACCTATCCCCAGGTGCATGTCTTTGGAGGTGGGAGGAAGCCGGAGTACCCGGAGGGAACCCACGCATTCACGGGGAGAACATGCAAACTCCACACAGAACGATCCCGAGCCTGGATTTGAACCCAGGACTGCAGGAACTTCGTATTGTGAGGCAGACGCACTAACCCCTCTGCCCCCGTGAAGCCGGTACCTAAACCTTTACTGAATATTCTATTTTTGGCAAAGATGGCGATGAGTGTACGCTACCGGTGTACTTTGCCAGGAGTTCTTACTTGAATTCAATTTGTGTTCAAAAACTGTGTTGATCTTGCCCACCTTTTTTTATTACTGTTTTTAATACTGGGTTTTAAGGGTGGCTTTTTAAGGGATGGCTTCACAGTGGAAGAGGGGTTAGTGCATCTGCCTCACAATATGAAGGTCCTGAGTAGTCAGGGTTCAATCTCGGGCTCAGGATCTTTCTGTGTGGAGTTTGCATGTCCTCCCCGTGAATGTGTGGGTTCCCTCCGGGTCCTCCGGCTACCTCCCACTTCCAAAGACATGCACCTGGGGATAGGTTGATTGGCAACACTAAATTGGCCTTAGTGTGTGAATGTTGTCTGTCTATCTGTGTTGGCCCTGCAATAAGGTGGCGACTTGTCCAGGGTGTACACCGCTTTATGCCCGCTTGTAGCTGAGATAGGCACCAGCGCCCCCCGCGACACCAAAGGGAATAAGCGGTAGGAAATGGATGAATGGATGGATGGATGGTTTAAAGGGTGTCCCAACTTTTTCACTCCCAATGATACTGATATTTGGCAGAAACCGGTATTACTCCAATCAGCACAAATCATCGTAACATACTTTTATTATTTGATAGTGTGTAATGTTAGAAAAGGTCTGACGAAGTAAAATTATGATAAAACATTGAAAAACACAAACTTAATTTATGTTTCTGTTAATGCGTTTTTTTGGCAACAATACAGTAATTCATAAAAATAAGCGCATCCAGACTTGCTTGTTAGTGGATACTTTCTAATACGCTTCTGTGTTATTCCAGTGACGTTAATCTATGGAAATTACCCAATACGTTCGGAGCGGACAATTCAAAATAGCTGACTGAATTTGTGGCATTTTTGTGATGTTTAGACGGTATTCTCACATATTTTGCGGATTGTAAAAACAATTGGATATGGTCTAATGGATACAATAAAACACAATCAAGCATATAAAGTCAACTTGTTGTTCCACTCTACTGGTACTTTAAGGACAATCAATACATACAGTATGTCTGTGTCAGGCTTGCTACTGACAGTTTGGTTTTCCTCTGTGTCTGTGTTTCAGAATCACTTCCTGTCAGCCTTCTTATTTTAGTTCAATTTCTTGCTTGTCTCCCTGAGCGCTCTTTTCCCTCACCTCTCCCTGATTGGCAGACTGGCACACCAGGTTGTAGTTGTCAATCAGGCTCCTATTTATGCCTGCCTCGCTCACTAGTCAGGGCTCGATGATTGTTTCCCGTTTCCCTGCATGTGCACTTACCAGTTGCACTATTAGCTTTTTGACATTAAAGATATTAAAGGGCTTCACGGTGGCAGAGGGGTTAGTGCGTCTGCCTCACAATACGAAGGTCCTGAGTAGTCAGGGTTCAATTCCGAGCTCGGGATCTTTCTCTCTGGGTACTCCGGCTTCCTCCCACTTCCAATCACATGCACCTTGGGATAGCTTGATTAGCAACACTAAATTGGCCCTAGTGTGTGATTGTGAGTGTGAATGTGTCCAGGGTGTACACCGCCTTCCGCCCGATTGTAGCTGAGATAGGCACCAGCGCCCCCCGCGACCCCAAAGGTAATAAGCGGTAGAAAATGGATGGATGGATGGACATTGAAGTCATGTTTTTCTGCGCTACGCCTGCCATCTCTGCATCTTGGGGGTCGAAACCAACAGCAGTTCCTGACAGTCTAGCTTCTGTGCTATCTGGTAGTTGCTAGATTCTAGTAGTCTACAGCAGTGGTTCTCAAATGGGGGTACGAGTACCCCTGGGGGTACTTGAAGGTGTGCCAAGGGGTACGTGAGATTTTTTAAAAATATTCTAAAAATAGCAACAATTCAAAAATCCTTTATAAATATATTTATTGAATAATACTTCAACAAAATATGAACGTAAATTCATGAACTGTGAAAAAAAATACAACAATCCAAAAATTAGTTTTGAGAGCTAGATTTTTTGTGGACGTGTTCCATAAATATTGATGTTAAAGATTTCTTTTTAGTGAAGAAATATTTAGAATTAAGTTCATGAATCCAGATGGATCTCTATTACAATCCCCAAAGAGGGCACTTTAAGTTGATGATTACTTCTATGTGTAGAAATCTTTATTTATAATTGAATCACTTGTTTATTTTTCAACAAGTTTTTAGTTATTTTTATATCTTTTTTTCCAAATAGTTCAAGAAGGACCACTACAAATGAGCAATATTTTGCATTGTTATAAAATTCAATAAATCAGAATTTGATGACATTGTGCTGTATTTTACTTCTTTATCTCTTTTTTTCCAACCAAAAATGCTTTTGCTCTGATTAGGGGGTACTTGAATTAAAAAAATGTTCACAGGGGGTACATCACTGAAAAAAGGTTGAGAACCACTGGTCTACAGTATAGCCTACCATGTTTACCTTTTGTACATGGCTTTCTTTAAAATACAAGAAAAGCCCAACCTTGTGTGCTTATTTGAGGACGTTGTTAAGGAGGGCATGTTAACCGGTTGTCTTTGCTATAGTAAACGCGCAGCAGGACTGCTTGTATCGGAGTTTACATCAGAGATTAAGGATACAAGCTGACATTATCCGATACTTGCTTTGTTGCTGATGCCAGAATGAGATTTGATATCGATATCACATCAGGACACCCCCACTGGTTATGTTATGCTTATTTGTAGTATTTATTACTGATAAAATACATATCAATACATGGGCTTCACGGTGGCAGAGGGGTTAGTGCGTCTGCCTCACAATACAAAGTTCCTGCAGTCCTGGGTTCAAATCCAGGCTCGGGATCTTTCTGTGTGGAGTTTGCATGTTCTCCCCGTGAATGCGTGGGTTCCCTCCGGGTACTCCGGCTTCCTCCCACTTCCAAAGACATGCACCTGGGGATAGGTTGATTGGCAACACTAAATTGGCCCTAGTGTGTGAATGTGAGTGTGAATGTTGTCTGTCTATCTGTGTTGGCCCTGTGATGATTCGGCGACTTGTCCAGGGTGTACCCTGCCTTCCGCCCGATTGTAGCTGAGATAGGCGCCAGCGCCCCCCGCGACCCCGAAAGGGAATAAGCGGTAGAAAATGGATGGATGGATGGATGGACATGTCCAATAAACTAATTGCAATTAGCCTAACTGTTTTACTGTTACATCGTCTCAGCTTTTCCACTTCTTAAAATACAATTTTTAACAAAATTATATAATTTGGTTATTTTCTCAAGTGTTTTATCTACTTGCTTTTATTGTTAATAGAAAACGCGACGTCATTTTGTTCTGCAGTAAATCTCTCATAAATGTTTGAATGACAAATCATTTTAATAATCAATGTCGTACTTCTGGTACTTTCTTTGGCCCCAAGGTGGCTTATTATTGCAGTCGTAAAAAAAGCAGAGATTTGTTAATTTGCAGAGAACTGCAGTGAGCCAACTTCTCTTCGCTGGGTGGAATGGTTTTGGGTGTTGAGTTGAGAGCAGGTTAACAGGGAAAGTTTTGCAACAAAGTTGGACTCATGCAGAGTATTTATTAAACAGTAAAACTGAGTCACAAACGGTTGGGAGTCTTGTTTGGCCACTCAAGTGGAATATGTGTACAAAGTGACTTGTTTGTTGTGTGAACGTTTGACCATACAATAACCAAGGCAAACCTTTATCGCCGGACTGTAGTCAGTTGGAAGCGTGTCTTAATGAAATTAAACAATGGATGTCCGCTAACTTTTTGCAACTTAATGCCAAAAAAACGGAAATGCTGATTATCGGTCCTGCTAGACACCGACCTCTATTTAATAATACAACTTTAACATTTGACAACCAAATAATAAAACAAGGTGACTCTGTAAAAAACTCTGGGTATTATCTTCGACCAAACTCTCTCCTTTGAGTCACACATTAAAAGCGTTACTAAAACGGCTTTCTTTCATCTCCGTAATATCGCTAAAATTCGCTCCATTTTGTCCACTAAAGACGCCGAGATCATTATCCATGCGTTTGTTACGTTTCGCCTCGATTACTGTAACGTATTATTTTCGGGTCTCCCCATGTCTAGCATTAAAAGATTACAGTTGGTACAAAATGCGGCTGCTAGACTTTTGACAAGAACAAGAAAGTTTGATCATATTACGCCTGTACTGGCTCACCTGCACTGGCTTTAAGATGTGACTTTAAGGTTTTACTACTTACGTATAAAATACTACACGGTCTAGCTCCAGCCTATCTTGCCGATTGTATTGTACCATATGTCCCGGCAAGAAATCTGCGTTCAAAAGACTCCGGCTTATTAGTGATTCCTAGAGCCCAAAAAAAGTCTGCGGGCTATAGAGCGTTTTCCGTTCGAGCTCCAGTACTCTGGAATGCCCTCCCGGTAACAGTTCGAGATGCTACCTCAGTAGAAGCATTTAAGTCTCACCTTAAAACTCATCTGTATACTCTAGCCTTTAAATAGACCTCCTTTTTAGACCAGTTGATCTGCCGCTTCTTTTCTTTCTCCTATGTCCCCCCCTCCCTTGTGGAGGGGGTCCGGTCCGATGACCATGGATGAAGTACTGGCTGTCCAGAGTCGAGACCCAGGATGGACCGCTCGCCTGTATCGGTTGGGGACATCTCTACGCTGCTGATCCGCCTCCGCTTGAGATGGTTTCCTGTGGACGGGACTCTCGCTGCTGTCTTGGATCCGCTTGAACTGAACTCTCGCGGCTGTGTTGGAGCCACAGTATCATGTTAGACCCGCTCGACATCCATTGCTTTCGGTCCCCTAGAGGGGGGGGGTTGCCCACATCTGAGGTCCTCTCCAAGGTTTCTCATAGTCAGCATTGTCACTGGCGTCCCACTGGATGTGAATTCTCCCTGCCCACTGGGTGTGAGTTTTCCTTGCCCTTTTGTGGGTTCTTCCGAGGATGTTGTAGTCGTTATGATTTGTGCAGTCCTTTGAGACATTTGTGATTTGGGGCTATATAAATAAACATTGATTGACATTGATTGATTTATCGAAAATGTTCATGGAAAACCGAAGTAGGGGAATATATAAACGGAGGAAAGACTATACTTTGATAGAAAGACCACAAATAAAGTTATTTCGGTGTCGGCACTCACTGCGTTATCTGGTACTGTTCTGCAGTAACTGTCATCTCGGTAGTTGCTCCAGCTCATGCCACCATTCTGTCCAGGATGACCTCTGACCCCTGCTGGATAACCATTCATTCGGCTTGTCAAGCCCACCTGTGTAAGATGATGAAGCTGGGAGCCTAGTTGCACACGCGCACACACACACACACACACACACACACACACACACACACACACACACACACACACACACACACACACACACACACACACACACACACACACACACACACACACACACACACGCACACACACACGCACACATGCACACAAGTGCATTACATGAGTTTACAGTAACCAATCTAATTTAGTAACTGTTGTCTACAGAGACGTACTCCTTACAGTAAAAGCCTGATAGCATTAGTGTAAGTCACAGCCTCACTTGGGCCCTTTTAATAATTCAAGAGACACTCAGCTCTTTTACGTTGACTTATGGGCTTAAGGTGTCTGACACATTGGGAGTAAGTGTTAAAGTGTGGGGCAGTAGCTCAAACCCAGAAAGTTGTTGAAATTGTGGATCATAAGCATAAACAGACGGTAGCAATTCCCATTTTCCTTTGTCAATACATACTGTAAACCAGGAGTGCCCATTACGTCGATCGCAAGCTACCAGTCGACCGCGGGGGGTGTGTCAGTCGATCTACAGCCAGGCTTTTAAAAAAAATAGACCTAAAAATGAGTGATCATCAATCTTCACCAAGACGTCACTTAAATGACATTCACGGTACCGGAGGGTCTTGTGAGATGACGCTGGCTGCTGCAAGATCATTATTATGAAAATATGACCGAGAGGAAGGCGAGAAAAACTTTTTATTTCAACAGACTCTGGCGCCGTACCTTCCGTCAAAACTCTAAAGGCCGACTGCACATTTCCCATCTTCACAATAAAATCCCTGCTTCATGCTGCCTGCGCTAACTAAATACAGAGTCTCGGAAAACTGGCGTGCACAAGCGATCCCTCAGAAAGCTGGCGTGCACATCACTTGTGCACGCCAGCTTTCCGAGACTCTTATTTTGTTAGCGCAGGCAGCATGAAGCAGGGCTTTTATTGTGAAGATAGGAAATGTGCTGTCGGCCTTTAGAGTTTTGACGGAAGGGACGGCGCGAAAGTCTGTTGCAATAAAAAGTGTTTCTCGCCTTCCTCTCTGTCATTTTTTCATAATAATGAACTGGCAGCAGCCAGCGTCATCTCACAAGACCCTCGGGTGCCGTGAATGTCAATCAAGCAAGCTACGGAAATTGCCGCCAATGTTTTTCTTGTAAAGTGTATGGAAGCTGGATGAATTAGATGCCAAAAACCAACCACTTTCATGTGGTATTGTACAGAAAGGACAACTTTTTTTCTCCTCCATTTGAAAATGTGGGCGTTATCATCATTACTGTCTGATTCCAATCAATGCAAGTCATCAGAATCAGGTAATACACCAACTTATATTCTTGTCTTTGTGAAAGAAAGACATCTATATGTGTTACACATGCTTGTATTATCATTAAACACATTTAACTTGTCTACAAAAATGTCTCTTTCATAAATAAATAAATATAAATGATATATATAAATGAGGTAGATCCCCTCGAGTTGGTCAATTGAAAAGTAGCTCGCCTGCAGAAAAAGTGTGGGCACCCCTGCTGTAAACATTGTGCTGAATGACGCCATTGAAGCAGTAAAAGTAAACCTCGGCAGCGTTAACAGTGGTTTGACTCTGTACCTGTAGTGCCCCCTACTGGTCGCGGTCTCGCTGATGTGGGTGACTCATCAGCATAGAGTCCTCTGCTGGAGTAATGGCTGGCGATCCGGACCTGCTCCCCGGGCCTTGTTGCCTCTCCAGGGGGGAGGTAACTCAGTCCATGATTCTGCCTGAAATGCAACGCACAAAACATCACGTCTAACATCGTACCCTTTTACCTTGTAGACTTTGTTTCTATAAGTAATATACAACTATAAATACTTACTACTTGTATACATTACCACATGCCATGTTTTAAACTACAAACCCTGTTTCCATATGAGTTGGGAAATTGTGTTAGATGTAAATATAAACGGAATACAATGATTTGCAAATCATTTCCAACCCATATTCAGTTGAATATGCTACAAAGACAACATATTTGATGTTCACACCGATAACCCCTTTTTTTTTTTTCAAATAATCATTAACTTTAGAATTTGATGCCAGCAACACGTGACAAAGAAGTTGGGAAAGATGGCAATAAATACTGATAAAGTTGAGGAATGCTCATCAAACACTTATATGGAACATCCCACAGGTGTGCAGGCTAATTGGGAACAAATGGGTGCCATGATTGGGTATAAAAGCAGCTTCCGTGAAATGCTCAGTCATTCAGAGACAAGGACTGGGAAACGGTCACCACTTTGTGAACAAATGCGTGAGCAAATTGTCAAACTATTTAAGAACAACATTTCTCAACAGGCTATTACAAGGAATTTAGGAATTTCAGCATCTACGGTCCATAATACCATCAAAAGGTTCAGAGAATCTGTTGAAATCACTGCAAGTAAGCGAGGATATATCAGACCTTCGTTCCCTCAGGCGGTACTGCATCAAAAAGCGACATCAGTGTGTAAAGGATATCACCACATGGGCTCAGGAACTCTTCAGGAAACCACTGTCAGTAACTACAGTTTGTCTGTAAGTGCAAGTTAAAACTACTATGCAAAGCCAAACCCATTTATCAACAACACCCAGAAACGCCGCCGGCTTCGCTAGGCTTGAGCTCAGCTAAGATGGAATGCTGCAAAGTGGGAAAGTGTTCTGTGGTCTGACGAGTCCTCCAGACCAAAGAGGAAAAGAACCACCAGGACTGTTCAAGGTGCAAAGTTGAAAAGCCAGCATCTGTGATGGTATGGGGGTGTATTAGTGCCCAAGGCATGGGTAACTTACACATCGGTGAAGGCACCATTAATGCTGAAAGGTACATACAGGTTTTGGAAAAACATATGTTGCCATCCAAGCAACGTTATCATGGACGCCCCTGCTTATTTCAGCAAGACAATGCCAAATCACTTGTTACAACAGCCTGGTTTCATAGTAAAAGAGTGCGGGTACTAGACTGGCTTGCCTGTAGTTCAGACCTGTCTCCCATTGAAAATGTGTGGCGCATTATGAAGCCTAAAATACCACAACTGGACTGTTGAACAAATTAAGCTGTACACAAAACAAGAATGGGAAAGAATTCCACCTGAAAAGCTTCAAAAATGTGTCTCCTTAGTTTCCAAAGGTTTATTGAGTGTTGTTAAAAGAAAAGGTGATGAAACACAGTGGTGAACATGCCCTTTCCCAACTACTTTGGCACATGTTGCAGCCATGAAATTCTAAGTTAATTATTATTTGCAAAAAAAAAAAAAAATTTTTATGAGTTTGAACATTACATATCTTGTCTTTGTAGTGCATTCAACTGAATATGGGTTGAAAAGGATTTGCAAATCATTGTATTCCGTTTATATTTACATCTAACACAAGTTCCCAACTCATATGGAAATGGGGTTTGTACAATATTATTCAATTAAGGCCACTATGTCTAACTTGTGTGTTATTTTGTGCTCAGCTGATGTGTAGTTGCTAGCTCCTGCTGTATCTATTGTGAATAACTTGACTCAAATAAAAGAAAAGACGAACCATGTGTGCTTATTGGAGTACATTTAGATACTGAGTGGCTGTCCAGCTTTGCACAAGTAAACATACTACAACACTGCTTGTATCGGAGCTTATATCAGAGATTTTACACGCACGCCGATATCATCCGATACCTGCTTTTTGCCTGTATCGAACCAATATCCGATATCCGGATCAGGACTCCCCTACTCTAAGGACATAAGAACTTTTGCTGTGATTTCTCTTTGCTGTATAAAGATACTTCAATGTTAACCTGTTTAAATCAAGTGGATTTGTTGACCTGCTCTACTTTGTAAGAAAAGACTCTAAAAATCATGCTTGTGAATTAATTATATCTTATGCGCTCATGTGCTTGAGTGCCTCGGCAGCGTTTTTGGGGATATTGCTGGATCTGGTCCATTAAACCAATAAAATAAAGATGGCTCCTTCTAAATTATTCAGATGTCCAGCTTACTGGTTGGCGAGGAAAAGAAGACAAAGTGGTTGACATTATGTAGCATGGATCAATAACAAAGGTTTCGGTCCAGACAAAAGATGATAAAATTCACTTGATTTGTGCCCAAATATTTGTTTTGTGTTCAATACCTTGGCATGGGGCCTTGGAGCAGAGGGGGGGATACGCTCAGGTCACTGAATCTCTGAGGGAAACACAGACAAAAATGTAATCAACAAGAGGGCTAATAAGTTTCATATTGTGTTCTGATGAAATGTTTTTGCAGAATTCCATGATTAATTCATGGTTTGCACCTGTGTTCCAACAGCTGCCGATTAGCATAGACAAATACCCTCAGAGCACCACTTGCCCTTCAGAGAATCTACCGTAATATCTTTGACTATTTGTTTTTAAGACAATACAGCATTACCTCAACTTAAGAGTGCCCAAATCAAGAATGTTTTGAGATAAAAGCTGTTTCTCGGCTAATTGTTGTTTTAAGTTGCAAGCAAACATTAGAGTTACAAGTTGGTGTAGTAAATGTCAGTGAACCACATAAGATCCGCCCAAAACATGTGGTCTTGCTCGCTAGCATTAGCTTATGCTAGAGATGGACATAACTTTGGGCCATGGAAACGTAGAAAGTGAGTGTGAAGGACAGTGCTGAGAAGAAAAAGCGGATGATATTCATTAAATTAAATAAAGAACTAATCAAAAACATGACGGAGATTGTCGCCGACTTGGCAAAGGAGTTTGACATATCACTGCAAGTCTGGACCATACTGAAGCATGTACGATACATGGGTGGTAATTAGACAATACCCATTTTTCGAAGGGAATAAAAACATTTTGGAATCATTATTTCTTTTTTTTTTTTTTTCTCAAATCTCTCAATCACTATCAGCCATAAACAAAAATACTACAAATATTTTATCAACCCTTTGAAGGGCTTTCGATTAAAAGTTTTTAATTAGCACACATTTGCATAACATGAGTTGTTTTACTCATTTTAAAACTGTGACATTATTTAGAAACAAAAAAACCCAAAACTTTTAAAAATAGTAGAAAAAAACAAAAAAAAAAGTTTTGGATA
This sequence comes from Nerophis ophidion, assembly GCF_033978795.1. Classification (NCBI taxonomy): domain Eukaryota; kingdom Metazoa; phylum Chordata; class Actinopteri; order Syngnathiformes; family Syngnathidae; genus Nerophis; species Nerophis ophidion. Next base: position 58,729,376 of record NC_084622.1, on the reverse strand, counting down.
TTTTTGATGGACGGGAGTGCTTTGAGAAATTTGAGCAAAGTTAAGAAAAAAATTAAAATACATTTTTTTTTACGCCCCTCAAAAACTTAAAAACTTTAATGTCCTCTTTGGCTTTGAAGATAATTCAAATGTAATGTCCCTAAAGGGTGTGAATGTGAGTGTGAATGTTGTCTGTCTATCTGTGTTGGCCCTGCGATGAGGTGGCGACTTGTCCAGGGTGTACCCTGCCTTCCGCCCGATTGTAGCTGAGATAGGCGCCAGCGCCCCCCGCGACCCCGAAAGGGAATAAGCGGTAGAAAATGGATGGATGGATGTCCCTAAAGGGTTAAATTTGGTTGCTTAATTCAACATTAAGAAACACTGTGCATTGTTAGAATATTCTAGAATATCTACCCTTTTGCTCTATATCTTATTTGACTTAAATGCACTTGATAAAACATTCAAGAGTGGTCACTTTGACGTCTTAGACATGTGTTCTATCCTTCCCTTGCTACTGCAAGGACTCCTGCAAGATGGTCTTTTGATTTTGTTTTTTCTCTTATGTTCACGTTGACTATTATTGCAAAAAACAAGCTCTCGCAGGCATCCTATTTACAGGTTAGGATTTTATGCGTCAAAGACAGGAATGTTTAGCTCCACATTCTCATTCCCAAAATAAACTTTGAGCAATGCTGTAACTTCTACATGTGATCATTTTTATTCAATTTAGTTAAAATCTTCCGGTTGATCTGACCTTTGTTCAGCAAAAGAACCAGGATGTACTCTAACAGCATCTTTATGATGATATTCTGACATACTACTTACACCAGTATAAGAGCCAAGTCCTTGATAGGAGAGGCCCCAAGATCTGGGGCCATGGTCCGGAGGGCTGGTGTCTGAAGGGTTGACATTGACCCCTGGAAGGGTGACCCCGGCTGAACTGCCCTGAGAGGTGGGTGACACAAGGGCAAAGGCGTCATCCAGCAACGAACGCATCTGCTGCCTTGCCTCTTCGATGGAGGGCTGTGGAGCCATATAGGGGGGTGGAGGAGGGGCATGGCCAGGAGGTGAGGAGGAGAAACCAAGGAAGACGTCATCGGTGGGAGATGGGCTTCTGTGAGTTAAACCTGTGGCTTGGTCAAGGTCCGACTGAAATGAATACAAGAGATCCACCACATTGTGTGGTGGGTGCGTGTTCCCGTTATGAGTCAGCCAAACACTTCAGTTTAATTTGGACTGACTCTGGACTCCAATGTAAAGTTATGCTATTCTACACAGTACATTTGAATGACTTTTAAAGAGAATTGTGTTGCACTAACCACAAAGGCCACATTGTTGACCCCAGGATACTTCCTATAAACAGGATCAGTGTCTTCTGAAATGAGGTGATCTTTGTCTGCATCAATCTTTCCTTTTGACTGCTCCTTCATCTGCTGTTTGGGAGATCGAACCCTGCGAGCACTAGGGAACAGAGTTACGTAAATTAATATGATAACGAATCGGCAAGCGGAGACGAAAAAAATAAAGACCTTTTTTGGGGCTCCGTGAAATTCTGTGCATTGTGGTCCATGATCTTATCCATTTGCATTTGTGCTTTCTGGTAGATGTGATCCTGGTCTTTGGCATCCCCAAGGCCACTATCTATGTCATCCATTGCAGGGAAGTCATAGTGTCCCTTCCTCTTGGCACGGAGGCGGATCTTGTTTCGATGGTGCTCAATTTCAGATTTCTGCCTC